>NW_024884711.1:24702788-25034237 GCF_019232065.1 Centrocercus urophasianus
AGAATATATGTAGGTTCCAGACGTGTTAATTTTCCATGTATCTGTAACAGAGTTGCTGAAATAACTTTTAAAATCTTCTAGCTAGCGGACTTTGAGAAAGACTTTTTTTCTGTTTGCTGTAAATTGTCATTCATTTCTGCCTTTCCTGTTTAGATTGCACTACATCTATTTTGAACTGTTTTCAGCCTTTTCTGCTAAGCATCATGGGAGCCCACGCTTAAGTGATCACAAATGTTTTTGTGGTAATGATTTCCATTAGAGATGCCAGCTGGATCGTCCCCTGTTAGCTAGCTGAAACTTCTAACCTTTGCTTTTCAATAAATACAAACACGGGGTGATAAATATTATTTGTTTGTGAGAAGGTAGTCTTGAAAATATAGGGTACAGGTACATAGGAGTGTATAAAGTTAACATTCCTTGAAGTAGAGATGAGCCATAGTAGAAATTCTTTTTCAGTGCTCTGTGGTTTTGGAAGGCAGACTGAAAGAAAAATGAGAGGTTTCCAGAAAAAACAGAGCATTGAGCCAAACTAAGCAAAATACTTAAAGTGAGCAAAGCAAAGCAAGAGTCTGCTAACAGTTTGTAGGAAGAGACTGTATTTTCTTTTCCAGCCTCCTACCCCAGGAACTTTGTCTTGACATCAAACAAAAAACAATAGGAATCAACAGATTGGTGGAGGTACATTGGTTAAAAAAAAAAAAAAAAAAAAAAAAGGATATTCCAAAGCTAAAAAAATGGCTGCCTTTGGATATGGGTTCATTCTCTTTTTAATGGAAGGTTCGTTCCTTATGAACATGCAAATCAAGACTAAATCACTGTATAGTCTTGCCTTAACTCTGAAATCCTATTAGATGTTTATTCAAGGGCTACTATCAATTTTCCTTTTTTTCTTTTTTATATAATTTTTTTCTAAAAGAAAGGACATTTCTCTTTTAATGACAGTCACTTTTACCCTTTAGATTGCAGGAGTGAGAGGACAAATATTTAAAGAAGGTTCAGAAGCTCTCTTTCATTTTCTTTTTGTTTCTTTTTTTCTTCCTGTGATGTTTGTGCAGTCTGAAATGAAGTTGGAGAAAGAAAGTTCAGTTTTCCCATTGCAAGAATTTCCATAGCTCCTTTCCTGCTGAGTAAGCCCTCACAGTTTACAGTGAGCTTTGCATCCCAGCTTTAATATTAAAACCTTGAGCTGCATGTCTGTCAACTTCTACATTATTCCACCTCTCCTCACCACTGAAGAACAGTTCTGCAGGGGACACCAAATGGACTAAGCTTGTGAGTCAGATTTTCAGCCTCTGAAGTTAGCAACAGACATTTGAAGCTGAAATTTATTTTCTGGGCAGAGTACAAGCACAGGGCCCATCTGCCACGTATGTCTAATCTCCGTGACGGTCATAGGAATGTGAAGAAACTGTGTTGGCTCCCTGTGCTTGTGGGAGTGTAGGAGTTTCATTGGTGGCTTGCAAACTGCTTTTGCATCAGAAAAATTCATTCAAATTCATTCAAATTCATTCACTCAAAATATCTTATGCAAAATAAAAGAAGAATGCTCAGTTTCAGAAAAGTTACCTGAAGAATGTAGCATTCTGCAGAGATGACGTGTATAGCATATACTGTGGGAAGGCTAAAATAATTATCCTGATTCTTGCTGGTTTTTTCAAAGCTAATAAGATAGGGTGACTGGTACCACGGAATCATGGAAGTCGTAGAACCATAGAATGGCTTGAGTTGGAAGGGACCTTAAAGACCATCCTGTTCCAGGGCAGGGCTGCTACCATGCAACCTGGGCTTGAGCTTCTTCAGGGATGGGGCACCCCAGCTCTCTGGGCAGCCTATGCCAGCGCCTCACCATTCTCTGAATAAAAAATACCCTCCTAATATCTAATCAAAATGTCTCATCTTTTAGTTTAAAACCATTTTCCTTTGTCATATCACTATATGCCCTCATAAAAAGTAGGTCTCCTTCCTGTTTGTAAGTTCCCTTTAAATACTGGGAAGCTGCAATGAGGTATCCTCAAAGCCTTCTCCAGATTTCCTCTCCAATTCAAAAAGTTAATGATGCATGTAAAAATGAGAAGCACTCTTCATAGTCATACACCTGGAGAGGTCAGGATGATGGCTTTCCAATGGACAAAGTGACAAAGTATATTAAAGATAGTGGCCTTATCCATGTCATCTTCCCTAGTTTAGAAGATACCGCCCTTAAAGAAGGGACAGGACACTGAAACCAGCAATGAGCCTTACTGGTGATCAGTCTCACTCCAGCATCTTCACCACCATCTGCAGGTTGATGAGCCCCATTTCAGGACAGCCTGGGGCCACCAGTCTTTTCCCCACTTTTGTCATAGACATCATGGTCTCACAGTGCAACTTTGTTTGAACCCACTACTGGGCTCTGGCTTGTCCCTTGCTGTGTCTCTGACTGTCAGTGGAACCCCCTACCTGCACCTGGCTCTACCTGCTGTGCTGCAGTCCTACCATCCTGGAGACATTTATTAGACTCTCTCTACATAATTTCTGATTTCTTCATTTAGAAGAAGAAAAGTAAAAATGAATAAAACCAGAGTGGCAGGTTCCAGGCTTGAACACAGCAGTGTTACATCTCAAAATATTTTATTTCAGTTGAATAAGAAATTGAGGAGGCTTCTGTAAACAAGCAAAGTGGTCATATGTAGGGAATTAAAACTTCATTTGCTTAGATATCACATCTCGGATGGGCTACAGAAGTGAACACACATACTGAAGACTCCCATGGCACCCAGAACTGGAAAGAAATTATCCTTTGTGTTCTGGTGAAATTAATCACTGTGCAGCTATATTCTCATGAAATAAACTGCACTGTATTTCTGCTTGTTATGGAACCTCTGTCATTCCATGACGTATATCTCTGTGTTCTGTGAAGTTAACTTCAATATTATGCTTCAGTAAGAAGTACAGGAAGTCCTACAGAATCCAAGTAATTCGGAACAATGTCACTAGATCTATTTGTTTAAGATCTATATCAACATCTAGATCTATTTATTTATATCTATTCAAGCCAGTGTCTGGGTTAGTCAATTTTCCCTGCCAACCTGTAGCTTATTTCCAAAGAGATCAGCATGTCTGGATGACAAAAGGAAGCATGAATGGACAGTTGTTAAGCATGTGTCACTAGAATTGAGGTGACAGGCCCACAGGTGCTGTCAGATGGGTACATATCTATCGATTGATGCCTCTGAGTCTCGGAGTGAGTCTGTCTTCAGAGCAAAACTACAGAATCTGTAACGATAAGTCCTCTGCATTTGTAAGGGCTCACTCAAGGCAAAGCTCCATCCTTATAGAAATTAAACTTCATGTTGCTTTGTAGTACACTGGCTCGCCAGTCACAAGCGGCTTCACCTTATATATGAATGATATTGCGCAACTTGCGGTTGAGTTAATATAAACGTGGGACCCCCTTCATGTCCATTTTGTTGCCATAGAAGCAGCAGTCACACATCAGAGATGGAATTCGTGCGAAGCCTTTCTCATTAACCTAGAAATTGTAGCCAACTGAATGCCACAGCCAGAAAGAAATGTTTCAATGTATAAACAAAATGCTATGGAAAGAATGACTGTGATACTCTCTCTCTGCTTAACTTCCCTTCTTGAAGCTTTTCATTTTATTTTTTTTTTTTAACAGGAAGATTTATTTCCCTTTTGCAATTCATTATGCTGCCATTATTTTCTTTACCTGAGAGTGAGAGAGAGAAACAAAAATATTTCAACTGCTTTTATGGTTGTTGTTATCAGTTTGCACTAAAGGGAAAACAACCTCATTGTAAACTTTTAAGAGAAACCTTTTGCCCACTAACTGAAGGGGCAGCTACAGTATTGGCTGCAGACAGGTTCAGGCCTCCTCAGGCAAACTGTCTGCGGGAAAGCAGAGCAAATGTGACCACTACGCCACTCTCCAAGGACCCTGAGTGTATTTTGTCTCCAGTCTAGGGCTTGCTTTTTTGGCAAGTGTGAAGACCACAGATTCCCAGCCCTGCATTGTCTGCTCCAGTAGTGTTTGTTTTAGCATTCATATCCTGAAGTCATCAGGTGATAAATCCACTATATGAGCCTTTATCCAAAAAACAATATGAATTCTCCTAGAACCGTATCATACCTTACCAAACAAAATCTATGGTCATAAGGGTAAGAAGTATCCCACTTTGTACAGACTCAAATCTCTGGAGAGATTTTGAACTTTTGTCAGGAGAGAGTCCCAGGAATTTATCATCCCCATTAAGTAAAATATTCAGTAGCAGATCTCGTAATAGAAACTGACTCACCAGTAGCAATAAGGGTTTTGATTTTCAAGTCCAGTGGTTTCATTCAGTGGTCATAGGCTCGTTACAGGAAAAATGGGTCTTCAAAGGGTGGAGTCTGGAATCAATGTACCTGCTGGAAGTGTGCTGTAGGGTCATGGCTGCCGCTAAATCCTTGTTAGGACAGGCTACATAGTCTGTATTGAGTGGGATCCTTGGCTGCATTCCTCCATTGTCTCCTTTGGAGGGCCTTGAGGGCTTGCTAGGGATAAGCACAGGTGGAATCCATGTTCTTTTTGTAAGGGGTCATGGAGCAGTCTGTCTTACAGGTGTGTCCATGTAGGCAAGGCACGTATAACCCCACTTTACCTTTCTTTCTGAAGCAGTCTCTGCATGCTCCAGATTTCCAGAACTTGTTTGCCCCATATGCTGAATATAGGTTATTCTAGTCTGACCCCTGTCTCTTATCACTTTATGGGACTGGAGAATAACTTACCTGAGAGTCAGCAGAAGGGAGAGAAAAATGTTCTCCTGCTTATTTAAAAGTTTTCCCCACACTAACATATCAGGTAAAAGCTGGATGTGATGCAGTGATTCTTCAATGCTTTTTATTTTTTGACCAATTTTTTAAAGTAAGAAGTCTTAAATAGTAGCATTTTCTTTCTGTTCCTATTCTAATAATGTTTTAATTTCATGGTCATTTGTAACTACACTTGAGAGAGGGTTAGAGATCTCAGAAGTATTAAGCTCTTAAAAGTTTGATGTAAACAGGATGCTTATGAATTAAAACTTCTACATCCTGCTCTGGGAGAGTGACAATAACAGTACAGCCACGTTAGTGGACACCAGGTGACTGAGCAGAGGAGGAGGAAATCAGACTTCATTTATTTTGCTACACATTTAATGGCTTGCTTTTTTTTCTCACTTCTGGTTTGTTTGTTTGTTTATTTTTTGTAACTGAGCTGGAAGCTAAGTCTCTTCTTCCCAGGAGGCCAGGATCTGGCTTAGATTTGATCCATCTCCTACCTCCTACTTCATAGGGATTTTCCATCTGCACAAGATCTGCTGGTTGCTGTCTCTGTGAAAGCCTTTTTGACCATTTTGCCTGGGCCAAACTGGACCAGGTGGAGCCCAAACCTCATCCTCTGACCTCTGCTATCTTGATGTAATTATTAATACCCATTATCTTCCACACTGAACAGGTAAAATACTGGAAAACAGAAAAACACCAGGATTTGCAGAGAGCGTGAACAGATGCATTGCTAAGAATGGTTTATTATGAAGGAGCACTAACAATAGTTTGAGGACATACCACATTGATGAATCAAAATATTAATTTTCAATAGAAAATTACAGCCATCATAAACATTCTTGCTGAGTGATGTGTTAGGTGTCCAAAATAGTTTTGATAAGAAAAGAATAAGCTATACCTGTTACTCCTTTTCTTGATTCTGAACACTTCCTTTCCACACAGAAATCTTTAATTCTTTAATTGTTTTATATTTGGTTGCTTGACTCTAAAATGTTCTTTTAATTTAGGCCTTCATGTATTTTAACTCCTATTTATATTATAAATTGGATAAACTGTTTCAGAAAGACTGTTTAGGTGGCAGGTTGGCTGTGCTAAGCTTTATGTACACAAACATACCGTCCTGTTTTCCGGTCTGAACCGTAGATGCTTTTAAGCACCTACTTCAGGAGAGGCCTGAGTGAGGTTATACAGATCCCACAGTCTCACCAAGTCCAACAAAAATACTTCAGGCTGAATGAATCAGTCATTGACATGATGGGCTTCTTAAGCTGTCCACACACAGCTCTAACCACATGAGAGATGAGAAACCACCAACGTAGCTACCTTTCAAGTTCATTAAGGAGCCAGATGTTGTTTCAGAAAAATAAATACTTATCCCAGCCAGGCATTAAAGGGTTGAATGGCAAACAGTCCTTCCATGCCACTTCAGCCACTTCATCTCTCTCCAATTTTTTACATTAAAATAGGCATTAGAGTTACAGGTGTTAAATTTGTATTAGCGTTCAGCACATTCACAAGGATACTTGAAGAAGATGGTTTGGCATCAAAGAGTCTTGTGAACACATTTTATTTGATATTTCACTCAATCACAGAATGTATACAGTAAATAACGTGAACTAATCAGATTTTTCCATTCTGCCTCTGTTCCTCGCATCAGGAGGTCAGGTTCAGGTGATTTAGAAGGGAATGTGGGGACAGGCAAGAGAGATGACTTAACACTGGTCATTAATTGAGGCAATTCTATACTTGCATTTATTTTCTAGGTGATCCAACAATCATTTGAATGATTATGTTTATGTTTTCTTTGAATTTTCTAAAATACTTGAAGTAAATGGATACTTCAATATCTGCTTTTACATGTCCATATCAGCTTGCTCCTATGTATATGAAACATGACTTCTGGGAAGAACTTACTTATCTCTTTCATTTTCTGCATTTACCTCTCCTTATTGCCCAAACCCAAGTAATGCATCATGCATGTGGTTCAAAATGCCTTTTCTAGCATCTAGACAAATATGAATATTTCATTCATGGTGGGTACTCAGAATGTGAACTTAGTGCTACCAAAGCTAGCTAAAAATGAAATTTGTATCCACATGGGAGTTGCAGTGACATAACTGAATCAGTTCTTGTACTAGGAGCAGTGGGGACTCGTGCCTATTTGCATGAGTGTAGGAACAGCGTTGGGTGGCTGTATCTGTCATGCTTTGATTCCCAAATTAGCTCAGGTATTTGCACATGGGATTGTACAATGTGGTGTAGATATACCCTCAGTATCCCCATACCTCAGTTATTTTCCAGTCTACAGAAAACTTTCTGGATTGTGAGTCTTCTAGATATATAGATAGTATGCCCCTAGTTTCCTAAATGGAATCATGTATTTTGTTTTAAATGGTGCATTTAATTGTGTGATGTTACCTTTCAAGCCTGACTGAGATACAAGGGAAAGAAGAGCAGAAATAAGTAGGCATTTAGCAAGAGTTTTCTGACTTGAAATTCTTTTACTGTAGGTTTTCACTTCTCTACAGACTGAACAGCACTGTGTTGGGATAGGCTTCTGCTGATGTGGCACTAGAATTTCCAGATTTGTCAGCTAGAAGGTATTGCTTCTACCTCCGCCTCCTTTTGTGTGCTGCAGTGCTAGAGACGTGGCAGCTCCCAGCGCGGCTTCCCAGTGATACAGTACGCATGCTGTATGCCCCTGGTGATGGTCAGGGAAAGGCGAGAGTCAATAATTCCAAGTTAAGAGCCATGCAGCATACACACATACAATTGAAAAAAAAAAAAAAAAGAAAAAAAAAGAAAAAAAAAAAAGGAAAAATAAAGGAAAAATAAAGATCTTTATTTTTTTCTTTCCATAGGAAAAATTTGGTAGTGGCACAACCCAATGCTCAGAGACTGCGAACAGTTAGATCTCAGGATGCCAGAGTTTTATTGCCTTTGTTACAGTTTCTCAGTAATGTTAAAGAAAAGACTGTTAGAGTTTGACTAAAGCTTGCAAATCGAGAAATCTGTAGGGGAAATCTTTCAGCCTCTCTTGCCTGATCTCTCTGAAAGGGGAGAAACTGGAGGCAGGATGACTCACCCATCCCTGGGACTTTTAATTTTAAGAGTTTGGAGCTGCTGTTAGCGGGGCCAGGCTGTGGAACACCCGGAGCCTTTCAGGGTTTTATGACCCCCTTCCACGTCATCCTGCAGCTCTCAAATCCCTAGAAGAAATATGCAGGCATAGCAGGGGGGAAGGGAATCCTCTGCTTTTTGAACTGCAAGTTTTCTTGCACTCTATTCAAGCACTTGTGCCTTTAACCCATAAGCATACATTTTGCTAACATTCCTTCCAAGTGCATGTCTACTTCCCATTCGTTTCCCCACGCATTTCTATATCCTGGGGGTTTGTTTGGAAAAATAAGGTAGTTAGCATTTTCCTTTTCACCTTGGAAAAAGACATTTTGCCCCTCTCTTTTTGTGCATGTGCTTTACATGCTTGAGTGAAAATTTCTGCAACCTCTGAGACTTCCCATTCCTCAGTATAAAATTCCTCAATATAAAATTCCTCAATATAAGAGTACTTGGAAGTAAGATCCAAAACTACAGTGGCTTTATGGTGTTTCTAAATAGCACAAAGAAGCACGATAAAGCTAGAGGACTCTTCTCTGTGCTGTACCTTCAATATTATAATTTTGTTACCAAGCTAAGTGAATAACTAGGAATTTACAGCTAAGCAGAAAGGTACTTGTTTTTATTTTAGAAAAACACACAGAAAAGGAGCGATAGTCTCTTCAGCTGTGTTAGAAAGAGCAGTTTTAATGAATAGCAAACTTCCCTGCTGCTCCCCACCCTCATGAAAAAGTTTCCCTGCTCCTTGCCACAACATGAACACTGTATGTGGCATTATTTTTTTTTTAGCCTAATCTGAGCTGTTTCACATAGCTGTGCAACAAAAGAGTGCAAAAGCCATCTGGAAAACACATGCAGGATAGAGGTAGGGCTTCGAACCATCTGTGCACGGTCGGATTAAAAGAATCTCATGGAGCAGCTCTGCAAGGGGAAGCTGGCTTGTTTCACTTCGTGACGTGTCAGGAGGATGCAAATGACAGACCATACTCGGGCTGAGCACAAGGCCTGGGCAAAGCATAAAATAGCCTTTGCTAAACTGCCCCCTGGATCTCCATGAGTAAATATATCACAGCTCATGGTCATGCAAAAGAGGAATCCTCAATATTTATGAAGGAGAGCTTTACGTTACTGAGATTTCAGGAACAGGAGACACCAAGTATGAAGGAGAAAATTGTTCTGCAAAATAAGATTCAAGACTTTTGAGGGCTTTTTCTATGTTTTTTTTTTAAGGTTTTGTAAATGTGCATTTAACATTGCCTGAAAAGTTTTACATTCTCCCTTTTAATTCCTGCTAGTTCAAGTGATCAACATTTTTACTAAATCTGCTTTTCTATGAAACTTTTTCTTTTTTTGCCATAACTATTTTTTTTTTTTTTTAAGAGAAACTTCTGTCATTAGTAAGATACATGGGGGCTGATAAACAGCATTTTTATTTAATCTTTCACTTAAAAACATTACTGAAAAGTTTACAAGAGCCCAAGGTTACGATAAAGCAGAGTAATCTTCAGGGAAATTTTCTGATTTGAAAGAAGTTTTTTTGTTTGTTTGTTTGTTTTTTTTAAATAAAGTTTGCATGAAAAGAACTTGAAAACCTCTCCTCATCAATAGCAAGCACAGAGTCACATAAATATCTTCTGGTCAGGGTGTTTGGAAGTCAGTTAATTCAGCTTTATGCATGAAACAACATTGGTGCAAATGCTGTGTCACATCAGCTGTGGCATGCTCATGTGTTGTGAGGTAGAATGAAGAGGTAATTCATCTCCTGCCACTGTTATTTTTGTTTCCTTCTGTGTTGAGATTTCTCATCAGAGTCTTTCAAAGGGTCAGGTGTGGGACAAATGAACAGGGAGCTTGCACATAAAGAACTTTGCAGGAAATTCTGCAAAAATATGGGATGAAATAAAGTAGTCTCCTTCATGACAAGTCCATATGGGAAGGGCATTCCTTGTTTCCTGCTGTGTCACCAGAAGCTCTATCCTACATTACAGATAATAGGTCACTGCACTTAATTCCTATAGTTTTGTGAAGGGAGAAAGACTTGTTCATGAAAATCACCTTAAAATTTTCATGAAGGAATAAGAATGGTGGTTGGAGATGAGTTTTAGAAGTTAGATAAAGATAAGCAGTCTTGTAGTGGAACAGCCTAGAGAATATTGTCACTCAGGTGGCCCATCAAAAATCTTTCATTACAAATGTTTGATTCAGGGCATTTCATTGTTGTATTAAAAAGAAAAAAGAAAAAAAGAAAGAAAGAAATCCATAGTGGAGTTCTTTTCCATCCAATATTCTCAGGGCTCATTATGATCTTATCATAAAGTTCAATGAAAGCGAATACAAGTAAAATAGCTTCAGGAAGAAAAAGAAACAATTGCATAAATATACAATGAGTTGGGTCATATATAACTTGTCAGCTCTGTATTTCTATCAGATTTAATAGACTCAGGGTCTTAGATTTTTAATGGACTTTGTGTTCGAAGGTTAATTCCAGTGTCTACCTAAGAGCTCCACTTGACAAGACCTTGGCAGAAGCTGGGAACTTTTCCTGACAATGTAAATGTTGGTGAGCAAGAACTTAAAAACCTGTCAAAGACCAGTGAGTCTCAGAACCACCTGTTCAAGCAGTTGTTGCTTTTATACATCAAGGGATATGGTATGTATTATCTGATATGAAACATCTGACTTAGGCCCCAAAGCCATCTGAAACTTTATGTATATAGATATAAGAATATGTAAGGTTCTTTGCATCAAGTTAAATACTCTAAGAGCAGTGAAATCCAGGTGATTTCATTGTTTTGTTTAATGAAGGCCTTTTATAGAGCTCATCTATCTAAACTTACTAAATGACAAAGCAGAAAAAATAAATTAAAATTGCTTTCCTTATAAAACATGTCAGCATCCTGCTGAGGGTTTCTTGCACTTGTACTTTCTTGTCTTGTCAGTGTGCTGAATGGTAAGGGAGATAAATACATAGGAAAGACAGGTGTCTTGGTACCTCATACCAGTGTAAACAAATTATTCCATTACAAGTCTTTGGGACCTACATGTTCCAGTGCTGGGGTTGTTCTTCCCCAGGAGCAGGACCTCACACTCCTTATTGCCAAACTCCACGTCATTCATGTCAGCTCATTTCTTCAGCCTTTTGACGATGACAGCATGACCCTTTAGCTCCTTCAAGTTTTGTGTTGTCTGCAAACTTGTTGAGGGTACACTCTATCCCATCATCTGACTCATTAATGCAGATGCTATACAGGACTAGACCCACTAGTGACTGATGGGTTACACTGCTAGTTGCTGGCCTCTAATTGGACTTTGCATCGCTCACTGATCATGACTGTCTGGGCTCAGCCATTCAGACTTGCTGACAACATCAACAGCTTGCCTATAAGGATCTTACAGGAGACAGTGTCAAACATCTTTACTGAAGTCCAGGGAGGCAGTATCTACTACTCTTTCTTCTACTGAGCAAATTATCGTATTGGTCAGTCATGACTTTCCCTTGGTGAACCCATGCTGACTACTGCTGATGATTTTCTTCTTCACTTGCCTGGGAATGATTTCTGGGTTAAGCCGCTCCATCAGCTTCCCAGGGATGTGATGCTGTCAGGACTCTAATTCCCTAGATTCCTCTTTCAGCCCTTTATGAAGACAGGATTGCTTTACATCTGAAGGTCTTCAAAGCTTTTTATAGCGTGGATGAGTATTCCTGTCTCCATCTCGCAGGGGTTAACAGAAGCATTACAGGGCAAGATGATTTGCTTTAGATGGCTCAGGAGAACAATGGCACAGACAGCACTGTGAAAATCATTTTGTTATGGGTAGTCATACATTCGTAATCTGTTGTATTTTTTTAATATTCAGCATTATGCTTCATTTTTTAAACACCAATAGATTTCAGGAAATACGTCTTCACTTCTTTCCTGTCAAGGAATTTATGTGAATGTGTTTCCTCCATTTTCTGTCAGAAAGATTCCTGAAGATTGAAGGGAGACAGCAACAGGCTTTTTATTTCTCCATCTCATTACGCGTTTATATAACCAGAGTGAAATATGTTTTCTGTTAGAAGACAGAGGAGGGCAGTGAGGGTGTGTGTGTGTGTGTGTGTGTGTGTGTTAACAGACCCAAAAGTTGTCTGGAAACTGTGCCAAAACAATAGCATAAAAAGAAGGCATCTGGAAGTCATTAGGGAAGTTTGGAGTGGGCAGTGATTAAAGCAGGATGGAATTTCTGCTTCTTTTTTTTTTTCTTTCACAGTTTCTAAACCCATCAAACACAACTTTAAACCAATCAAACTAAACTCTGGACTCTTATGAATATTCAAGAAAAAATTCTTGCCACCTCATTCCCCTCCCGAAGGCAACTTCAATAATCTCCTCTGTCACACATCCTTATATATTTCCCTGCGTTATTTGGGAGAGTTTGCACGGTTTTACTTTTGCTTTGCTTTTTCTTCTTTTTTTTTTTTTCTTTTTTTTTTCATAGTAATCAATGGAAAGATACAGTGTTATAATTTGATATTAAAGCTGTGGAGTATTCAAAAAATTGGATAAGAGATGCATGTCTATCTTTCTGCAGCCTCTTCCACTGACAAATCTATTTGTCTGTGGGTAGCCATTTTCCTGCTGCAGCTATCAGTGCTATAGGTTAGGCTGCCACTCTCCTCCCAATAGCTCCTGCCAATTTATGCTTTGAGTGCAGTAATTACTGCCACCTCAGTGATGCCAGGTCCTCCTTTTTTAAATACCTCCAACCTATGCAGTGTTAGATGGGGCTCTGGGCAATCTGATCTAGTACTTGATCTAGCGGCTGGCAACCTTTCCTGTTGGAAGGGGGAGGGAGGGAGGGTTGGAACTTGATGATCCTTCAGGTGCCTTCCAATCTTAGCCATTCTATGATTCTGTGATTCATAGGACATCCTTCTTCATACATCTGGTAATGCAAAAGTCTGAAAAATCAATCCTTTATCATTCTGCTGAAGTCTGATTTTTTTTTCTCATTCCATTTTTAACTCTGTAGTATGAAATCTATTCTGTTATAAAGTCAGAATCAGCTGCAGTCAAAAATCTGAGAATGAATTTTTCTCAACTGAAATAAAAGATGAAAAGCATCATACAAAAACAACCACTGGTAGCATTTCATCTTCACCATAAACATAATGTCGTTTTCTGAATTAATGAACACTGTTCCTGATACATGCAAAGACCATGAAGATGTTGAAACTTCTCACTTTACATTTTCATGCCTGCTTATACTGCATTTGTACAGCATTCCACTGCTAGTGTGCTGTGCTTGCAAGTTTGTGATGCTCTGTTTTCTTTCTCTGTAAAATGAGAGATATTGTTTGTATGCTATTCTTAGTGTTCTTGCACCTAAGAGATGAAAAACAGTGCTGACTTGGAAGAACCATTATATTGATGGGTGTCGATAGTGACTACATTGTGCTGCTGGATTGCACTGTAGATTTGACCGTTTCCTTGGACACACACAGAAATGTTTGCAGACCTTTAATCATGAACAAATATGTACAGGTTTAGCTGTGCAGCTGAAACTCACCTTTTTGTACCCAGCATAGTTTCATGTTTTTTATGCTAAAATTCATTTTTCTGTGCCCTCTAGCATCATAAAGTCATGTACTGGAAAAATAAAGTTAAGGAGATCATGTGTTCGTGTTCCATGTCTGCCATTTCACCTGGCAGGAGTCCTAGAAAGTGAAGAAGGGTATGAAGCTTTGGTCAAAAGTGCAGACAGCAGCATGTGCCTTACTGCAGGGCCACCACAGCCCATGTGAGCACACAGAGGTGAGCCATGAGGGTTGCCTCAGCACAGATGATTGTTTCCTCTGGCTCCTTGCACCTGCATCTCCCCAAAGCTTATGGGAAAACTGGATATGTGGACTTTGTGTAGCATTTCATGTTACAGAAACAGGTGTGTTTTTTGCTTCCCACTGCCTTAGCACACAGAAGTGTTGCTAAAAGGAATTATACTATGCATTATTTTGGCCTTGAGATCTCAAGATTTATTTTTTTAGCCTAAGATGCTTGCCTCAATAACCTCCTTTATTTAATAGCCCCCAACTTGTTTTCTTATTTGAACTTTGGAGATGCTTATAGTATAGTCTCAGTATCCTCCCCTAATATTTTCTTTTGCTTTGGCAACTCTCAGTTTTGTTCGGAAACTGCAGTGGGGCCAGTGGATCAACTGTCAAACTATTGCTTCCTGCTACAAGCACCATTAAAAATGGATCATCTGGGGCTAAGTTGAATTTCTGTGAGGCCAGGTGCAGATGTAATGGAAGAATAAATGCAGCCTACAATAGCACTGGGAAAAAAGCTTATAAGAGTCTTTTTCTGTTGCATTCCCCTCACAAAGGGCACAAACAAGTGAAAGAAGTCAAACTGGAAGAGGAGTGAAAGGTAAAACAATATGACAGTCCTAAAAAGATGGGAAGAAACTTTGACCACATAGGACTGACTCCAGATGTTCTTCCATATGCGTAATAATTGACTTCTCTCTTCCATGAGTAACACAATTGTAATCAGTAAAGATACTCACATAAGTAAAAACACAAAACATTAAGCTCTCAGGCAGAGATGAGGTTGATCTGTCAGTAGGGGCAGCAATGTGGGTGCTCAGTCTCTATTTCTGGTAAATTAATGGGAGTCAGATCTGCAGCAAATTGTGGATGCAAGAAAAAATCTTTGTGTGGCTAGAAGTGTGGAACTGGAATGGTGGAACCCAGAGGCTTCTTGAAATGTGCAAGGCAAGATGAACATCAGCATGCTGTGATACTCTATTCTATAGAAAACACTGAGGAATTGGGAACAGGAGAAATTTATTCCAAACAAAATCCTGGAGCATTATAATACAGTAATCACAATATAGTCAAGAAGTCAGGCTTGTTGTCAGCTCATTAATGCATTCTGTGGAGTGCAAGATTTATGTTTTCTGTCACTGCTGCCTACTTTTGTTCACCCATGAGACACACAAAACAAACTTGGGACTGCAGCTGGAAATCATTGACAGAGGTGCCTCTCCCATGACAAAGATCATCGCGTGCAAGCGGGCATTAATTGTCATTATTCTGATCAGATTAAGTTATCCAAAGAATGATTGGGAATACCTGGTTTCAATTCTTTGGCAAAATCTCTCAGAGCAGCAGCGAGCATCAGCCCTGGAGTACAGTGGACAGAACTGCTAGGTTTTCCAGATATTGAAACAGGAGAACTTTCAGCCTGAGGTGGATGTGGGCTTCTGAGTTTTAGGAGAAAACTGTAAGCCTTTCCCAGTTTGTTGCTGATGCACACTGAATGCACTTGAGGATTGCCTTATTACAAATTTCTCTTTCACTCCTTCTCATCTGACATCTCTTTTATTACCCATACAGGTGGAATTCTCTGTGAAATTCATGTATTTCTGTCAGCATACCCAAAGGAGGCAGAGCAAACAATAAATATAAATGATAGGCCTAGAAAGATTATTAATGTAACACCATTTATTCCCTAATTCTTTGTGCTTTGACTTTTCCCAGAGGAAATGGAATACATTCTAAGTAAATAAAAAACCACCTTGTTTCATGTGAATTCCCTTCCTGATATCATCCCAACCCTCATAATCAGACATTGGTAATCTGATAAACAAATTATTATATGGATTCCTTACATTTGAACAGAGTCATCCAGTTCCTCAGGGAGAGGTATGTAAACTGCAAGCTGGTGTTCAGCCATTCATCTTCCACTCTGTCACAGGGAACAAGAAATAAAGAAGGGGCTTTCTTGAGCAAAATGTCCAGTTTAATGAATATAATTTCCTTTTATGACAGTTACCCAAAAGGAAGCTACTTGATGTAATCTTTTTCAGTTTCAGCAAAGCTCTCATGGTATCCTTCTGCACAAAATGTCCAGCACAGATTGACAAAAGCATAATGCGATGGGTGAACAACTGGCTGACAAGTTGGGCTCAAAGGGTTATAGAAAATGGTATTATTTTCTGTGTTTCAATGGAAATAACAGGAACCTTCAGAAAGTCTTTGCTGAGATTAACTTATCAGAGTTGCCACTGTTGGGAAAGCTATAGAAATGTTTTTCAAAAATGATATATCTGATAAGCTGCAACCTGGGTTTAACCATGGGTTCTACAATGAAATTTTGAGAGTTGTTTTTTTTTTTTTTTTGTCCAAAAATCAGTCTCTTAATGCAAAGGAAGTTACAAATGGAAAACACAACAGAAACATTAAGGGAGCACCCTGCAGTTGACCTTGATGGAGTCATCAGAGGAGCATACAGGAGCATTGTGTGTTGGACCGAAGGAACATCTGAAAGTCAGATACAACTGACAGAGATGCCTCAACAGGAATGTGAGAACAGATGTGCACACTAGTCCTTCTCCTGCTATAAAGAGTTAGCAGCTTAGGGCTTGCAAACCTCTGGATTTCAATCACATGTCAAGTTCAACAGTCCAATGGAACTATATTCCTGACAAATCTCTCTCACTCCCCTTTGGGCCCCTGTACATGTGCATCATTCAGATTTTTTTATGTGAACTCTTACTGCAGCATAATCCTTTCACACCCCTAGGGGCATCTGTTTGTTTGAAACAAATTGTTTGAAACAAAACACCACCTGAGCCTGGCTTTTACTGTGGACTTCAGCACCTACTCTGAGCAATAGTGTTCAACAGCTATAAGAGAAGGCCTCATTTCTAATAAGTTGTTTTCCCTATGGCTATGTTCCCTCTTGAACTTTGAAGGAAGCCTTTCATTTAGTTTCAAGTAATACCTTCCTGTCTTGATAATAAATATACTTTGCTCTTTTGGAGAGGACCTGGTGTTGTTCTCACTATACAGTATATATAAAAGATGCCTTGGGTAAGTCTTGGTGGCCAAAACAAAAGGGATGCCTTGTTCAGTGCACTGCAAATGAGCATGGCTATGTGCTGATTTTGGCTCGCTCATTTCCTATTCCACCCTAGCATTTGTAAATTAAACTCCTATTTTCAGAATTCCAAAGATTGTTCCAAAGTTTATGTGATTCCTTTAATTATGGCATAAAGTAGGGGCAAATGCATTCCAAGAAACCAACAATTACCTGGAACATGTTATTACAATGAGACTTGTGTAGATCTGTAGCATCTGTGAAACTCCATGCAACATAACTGAAGAAACTGCTGAAAATGGATCTGACAAGGTTACAATAAAGAAGTCTCAAAAAACTACTGTCTTCTTTCAGTACCGTAATTTGTGTCATAGAACCACAATTCAAGTGGAACTGCCATTTGAACTCCCACTGGAACTGCCATTTGAACAAATCTCACATTTTAGTGCTGAAAAATAACCCGAATACAATCAGATTTTTTTTTTTCTCTTAATGCATATATCCTTGTCAGTACTATCACTGAAAGAAAGTCTATTCTTTTTTATCAGAGATAATGCAAAAAAAACAAAAAGAAAAACAAGAACGGAAAACAAAACAAAACAAAAACAACCTGACAACTCAGTGCAAGACTTGCTTTCTGTATCAGGGTCATGTGGAGTGGGTGGGTGTTCTTCAAATGTTCCTGAAATAAACGTTACACCATAATTTATGCTATGTTTTGTTTATTAGGTCCTCCATAAAATTTTCTTTGTAAATGGCTGCATAGCAAGCCTCCAATCTTAAAGAATTAGAATGGAAATGTCACCCCTCATTTAAAATTTAGAGTAGTAAAAACACTGAAAAAATAGAAAGAAACATCAAAATTATCCTGAGTTTCCTCCATTGCAGCTGATTAGCACAAGATTTATTGCAATGAGGTTATGCACTGTAGGCACTGGATGTGTTCAGATGGCTCCAGGCAACCTCATGGCCTTCATTACATTCTGTTGTGAAATACAAGTCGGTTTTCTGTGACCTTGGAAAGGTAGGCTTTACTTTTCCATTATAATACTTCTGCGTGCTTGGCTATCTTGTGCAGCTGGACTCATGGCAACCTGATTCCTTCATGGTGAAAGGGCAATACATCCCTTCTGCATAAGAAAAATTCTGTCAAAATGATGATGCAGTCAGTAGTGCTCACTTCTTTGAGAAACCTTTTACACTTTAGTGCTTCAGTAATCAGTTGGGAACCAGAATGGTAATAGGTGTGATGTCTGCAAAACTCCCTGCCACTCCTAAGAAAACAAAACTCTAAGGTAAATATATTTTTCCTGCACTTACACTGTGATTTCAGTGCTACTGAGAGCTTTATGAAAAAAAGCACCTTGGTAACAAATATGAAGTCTTCCCTGCTTGTTTTCTTTTCTCTTTTACATTCTTCCTTCCCTAGATTCTCTGACTTCTGGTTGTTTTTTTTCTGTTTCTGTACTGCCAGTCTGAAACTAGTCCAGCAGCTGTCTCAGACCTTTCCGCCCTAAACTCACTCTTTCTCTCTCTCACTCTAAAAAGCAGTGCTGAAAATACGTCTTTAGTGAAGTCTCCTGAGAATGCTGACGTGTCACTCAAGCCCTGGTATTTAAAGCTGGGAATATTTTCCTGGTTGCACAAAAGTAAAAGGAATATGATCTGGTTTTCTGATGCTGAACATGCATTGCTGAATAAACATTTTATCTCCTTAAGAGGAGCAATGATGAAGAAGGCATGTTAGCAAGCTGGGATGCAATCTGCAAGGAAAGAACATTGGATCCTTAAGTATGCATCTAAAAGCTCTGGAAACAGGTACATGAGTTTCAGAAGAAACAGCAGCCTTGTGCTTATACATCACTGAAAAGCAGTGATAGCAGTGTTGTAGCAAGGACTGCAGGTGTGAGTTCGTCTCCTCCTCTGCATTTTGAGTACTAGTAACAAATTCATGAAAGATGGCTGCTTTGCTGTGAATCGGTGTTTCATTGCTGACATTCACGTGAAACTGAAACAGATGCATCGTCCTGACTGAGGGTTATACAGGATACATAGCATCATGCTACAAATATAGTTCTTTGATGGGGTGCAAGTATCAGTACTTTTTAGTACTGGGATCAAAAATACCGGATAAACAAATCAAGGAATTCAAATACGCACATCTAAACTTACCTCTTAAATTGGCACCTTTTAGGAGAGGTTATCTTAGATGTCTGTCCATCAAAGTGAATAATTTCTCTAGCTGTTAGCAACTAGGGCTAATGAAGAGCATTGATTGTTCTTACAAATGATTCTTAGCACACATTTCTTGTGAGTTTGGTCCAACAGCTTTTACAGCATCACTTAACTTGCCTTAAGTGTAAAGGTAACCCATTCCATGGTAATTACTATCAACTTCTTCAGTGGTTGTTACTGCGTGATGATGAGGGATATTTCTGTTATAAATCTTCCGGTTTGCTTAGAAAATGGAGAGCTGTACCTGGTACTCTAAAATAGCTCTACCAACCATTCCGCAAGGAAGACAGTTTGATTTCGGAGTCAGATTTTTGCATTAAGTTTTTTAGACATAGTGTCTTAATCTGCAAAACTGCAACTATTTAGACTTGCCATTCATTGCTTAGCTTTGGGCTAGTCTTCCGGTTCTGCATGTAAGGAAATTGGAGGAAGAATAATCAAATCTCTTTTTAAAACTCAAATTACCTCGACTTTCTGCTGCATGATGCCATTAATGTTAAGTAAAATGTGATGTTACTTATTATGATGTTACTTTCATACAGCAACAAACGCACTGTGTGTTTCAACTACATCAAAGTTAATAAGTTAATTCTAAGACATGTAATCCATAAAAGTAAAATTGGTATTTCATATATGCAGGGAGGATGCCATGTCCACCCAAACTCCTATAGGCATTGACTTACAAAGCTTCTCTCCAGGGTTTAGAAAAATTGTTTCAACCTTTTTTCTACTGTAAAATTGAAGGCATTTCAGTTCATGTGATAACAATAAGTTTAAACAGAAGTCTGTCTCACCAAATCATATAATGTATGTTGGTGTCCACTGGACTGTAGTCTAGATTAGGTTTTGCAGTTTTATTTTTAATTTCCTTTTTAGAGTGCTGCTTATGTATATATGATTTATTCTTCCAGGTCCTGCCCAGATGCCACCATACTTTTCACCTTTGATTTACTCGGTGGGACAAGACCAACTAGAGAAATCCCTGTTTGAAACTCTGGATGAAAACATACATGAGAAAACAAAATTTGAAAGGAAACCAAAGGGTTTCTGCGCATCATAAAGGAAGTGTCTTTAAATGGACTCCTGATTACTGCATGCTGTCTGCTGCTATTACATTGACTACATTTACTTTTGTAAAAACTTTCTTAAATTATTTACATTTCTTGTCCCATTTGTTCTGTTGAATTTGATTATCCTGATGGTTACAAGCCTGGTAATTTCCACCTCGAACTTATTTACAAATAATTTAAACCTATTTTTTAACGTGTGTAAATTGTTTACAGGATAAATAGTAAATCCATCCCTCTGATGCTCGTCTTCATTATCTGATCACATAAAATGCAATGTGATTGGAATTATGGTTTTTCCATGTGCCCAAAGCATTGTTCTCTACATCTGATACATAAATTAATCTAACAATGACTTGTTCCTCTGTCAAGAACCCTTATGCTTATTGCATCCTCAGTTTCAACAACATTGTTATTATGCTAAAATTAGCTTATGGAAATGACACTAATTTGGTTTTGGTTGATTTAGAGAGAAACAGGCAATGAAAAAAGAGAATCATAATCACTGGTAGGCTGCTTAAGTGACTGTACTGATCTAAGAAGCTGTTTTCTTTAATGATAGTTTTTGTAAAGCTTCACACATTAAAATTCAACCATATTGAAATGAATATATGAAGTTATACTCAAGATATGAATTTGTTCACTATTACGGAGTGAGAAACATTTTAATTCATATCTCTGGAAGCTAAGGAAAGTGATTGCCAGGCTGCAAATCATGCTTTGTCTTAAATATTGTAAGTCATTAAGCAAATCACATTGGAGATCGCATTAGTGAATTAGTGTCTAATTCATCAATCAAAAATTCTCATTTTTGTTTCCATGCCAGTATCATCATTTACAATCCCATCCCATGCATTTTGCTATTCAATCTCACTACAAAATGATTAACATCTTATTTTTCATGCTACTTACACACTTCTTGTGCAATATCATTCATATAGATTCATTTCCAGCCACAACTTTTCCTAAGGATTGATGAAGGCCTATCTTGAATCTGTTAACCCTGTGTGGCTGTAAAGTACTTTTTATTGGTCATAGTGCTCACTAACTTTTTCTACAGTTTTGTTCACATGTTTTAAATAAGAGCTCACAGAAACATGCCATAGCAGCATTACACTAAAAACAATATTTCTGTTTTGCCAGGCTTCCCGTAGGATAAATACTAACATGTTGCTGGACTGGGGCTAGAGGGAGTGACTTGCTATCCTAGCTTTGAAGTGTGATTTAAATTCAGCTAAAATCAGTGTTTGGACACTTTTTCTACTGACTTAGTACCTAGAATAATGGTAAATACAGTCACTCAAGCCACAGTGTCTCTTTTATGCAGTGATATTTCATGGAGAACTAAAATTCACTCTATTATAAAATGGTGAGGGTTGCTATGTCTCCCCAAAATATGGTACTACTGAGGCACATATACATACTTTCATACTGTAGAGTTATGCCTGATGCACAGAGAACAAAATGGAGCCTACAGAAACCTGACATTAACAGAAACAAATTGTGAGGAGTCTCTCTCTCTTAGGAGGCAGGACTGATACTAGGAAGCTCTGCAGAAACCATTCCACCTTCTGAAGGGAGAGGAAATGAGATGATGCGGTTGGTATTTGGATTAAGGCTGAATGAGCAAGATGCCTCCTCTAGATGCTCCTTGCACAAAACCACTGCTTGAGGGAGCATTGTGAGAATGGGAATTCATTTTGCCCCCATTGCTTTTGAAAACATCACCATCCTTTCTCCCAGTGTGACATCATCCCTTACAGCATGGGACTGCCGACTTCACTGTAGACGGAGAAAGAAGTGTATTTTCCCCAGTCACAATCTTGCATTTTTTAGGCATGCTAAAATTCATTTGAAAAGAGAAGGAAAGAAATGAAACCTAGAGATGATTTTGAAATCTCTGTTTTAAACTGCTCTGCGTTCTCTCTGAAGGCCAGTATTTCTCTTCACATTTGCTTCATTTTATATGAAACTGATGAAATTCATATGCAGCTCCTCCAGTTAGGTAAGTATTTCCACAAAAGCAACAGTAATCAAATTCAGCTATTGGCAGAAATGTACAAAGTGTAATGCTGCCAGAATAGTGAACTTCACTATACTGTGAGTTCAGACTTTCACAAAGAATCAGGGTTTGAAAGTCTGTACAATAGCGTCATATTTCACAGTTTTAAAGCACTTTAATTTTAGCCTGAGAAGATTGTTTTCCTGTCCTATATACACTCACTGTGCGTATCAGTGCTTCCTATAGATCAGGCTGGATGGGCTCTGAGCAACCTGATGTAGCTGTAGGTGTCCCTGTTCATTGCAGGAAGCAGGAATGAATGACTGTTAAACGTCCCTTCCAACTCACACCATTCTCTGATTCTATAGCAGTTCTAGAACTGGCTGCCCCCAGTGCTGTCCTGGTGTAGATGATGGACTGTTTAGTACAGAAGTTACTGCAGTGCCTATAAGGCAATGCCAACACAAAATCAAACTAACATCTAGTTTAGAGAAGTGACGTTCATTCAGTGCAAACTGGGCTGTGTGGAAAATCTCTCCTTAGTGCTTTGCTGAAGTAAGGCAGAGATCTGTGGGATGAAGATGATAGGGAATTATCTGAAAATAAAAAATGCAAGCTGAGGTAAGAGGAGCGACGTGGCTGTCAGTAACAATAGTTATTTAGAATCAACCAGAGGAGGTCAAACCTTAGCCTCAGCATGCCAAATAAAGTTCTTCTAAATGATAGAGTGGGAATTCCAAATAGTCTATGGCCAATCTGCTCAGAGCTCACTGAACCACAGTGCAAGGCACGACATTTAGAATCACCAGAAACACAGTAGGAGTGGGGAGCTCCTTTTTGCTCCAACTCCTCATTTTCCTGTCTGGGTAAGGATCCCACTTCACTCACTCAACCCATCTTCGTGTACATTTCACATGCACAAGAAGCTGGGACGATGCATGCATGTGCAGCATTGTGTCTAACAGAAAACTCAGTCTCTCATGGTTGGCTCACCAGCAAACATAAGGAATTCCCACTTCTCTGTTCTTCTTCAGGCAGTGCAGTGCATACCTCACATGAACTTGCTAAGTCCAAATCAAGAGTTTATACAGACTCTTGTGCAACGGCTGCAGCAAAACCAGGACTTCCTCTTGTGATTTAAAAGCAGGTAACTAGTCACTAAAGAAAGAAGGCATTGTCACTCCTTTTATCAATATTAAAATTAAGGGTGCTCAGTAGACTGTCTTTCCATTCTCTCTATATGGATGATAATTTCAAAGAAATTAAATATATTCTTAAAAATGAAGATTTCATGTAAGCTTTGTGAACATTAACAAGAAAGTAAAAGAGATGAAAGGAGCTGCTGATTCTAATTGAAGCAAACTGTAAGAACAAGGTATTCTCTTTCAGCTTCCGTAGCAGAAAGAAACTAAAATTAATGGGAATCCAAAAGGTGAAAAAGAGAATCATAGCTCTGTCTACTTTTGAGAACTTATTGCTTTTTATAATCCGATGCCACGATACTAAAATCAGAACCAAGCAAATGTGCTCTGAGTTTTTCTTCTTCCACATATGACCTGGGTGATTCACCACCTTCTTTGGTACAAAGGATGAATTTCTTTGCACCAACGTCAACTTCAAGGCAATCATGAGTCAAGCAGTGACCCCCTGGACTCAATCTATGAGGACATATGACATACATGGCATCCTTGAATTTCACCTGCAGATTCTGTGTGACAAATATTTTTCTAATCTTATTTTCACCTATTCCAACAAGTGTATGCTTACAGTCAGGATGATCTTTATCTGAAGAGCCAAGAACAAAAAACTGAGAAATGCATTTTTTATGAAAGTACTTCCTAAGTATTTGCCCAGACATATAAATACATATGTATCCATACCCATAATTTTGTGGGTGTATGTCAGTTTTGTTCTGGTCCACACTGAATAGAACTTGGAGCAGTCCCATTTCCAGACGTGACTGTTTAAAGATGGAGGGAAAAGAAATCATCTTTGATAGCAAACACTAAACTTGCACAGGAAGATCAGTGAACTGGTTTCTTGCCCATCTAAAATCAATTGGCTGGGCTAGAAACAGGAAGGCTACATAGTTTAAACAAGCTTTTGGAGGCTGAAATTATGAACACACCAATAGTGGGTCAGTTGATCATCCAGAATATGCCCTGTGCTATAAGAAAATCCAGAAGCATTACATTCCATACAATTTGGTGTCCTATTATTACAATTTACCACATTTTCAATATACGGTCAGTCTTTTTCTTTCCAAGACTCCCCAGCTGCTGCTTGCTCAGCCACTCATGCTTTCCTTTCATACTCCCTAGCAAGAAGCAGGGAGCAGATTGCTGCATGAGGCACATGGCAGTGCCTGGAAGGCTACAGGGGCACAGGGGGCCACATGTGCTTCCCATGCTTCTTGCATTTTCAACTGGGGAATGCTTTGCTGACTGCAAAAGACGCAGACTTCTTCTTCAGAGAGAAGAAGAGCTTTCAGACAAGGATGTGAGGGAAGTCTTGGTTACAACTACCTTCTCTTCTAAGCGCAACCAGTTCTGGTTCTTCACAGTGTCTACTCCACTTTTTGTTGTTTTAGGCTTATAACAGGACAGACTTTTAAAAAATTTCCTCTTTACTAGACTGCTGGATTTAGCATTTATTCAGAGGGCAACGGCCTGCCCAATCAGCCTGCTGGGAATTTGCCCAATGAAAACACCTCTCTACTGCAAGCCTGTAACCCCTTGCAAGTGAGCACACAGCTAAGGAAGCAGGGAGAGAAATTCCTCTAGATCTTCCCTTTTGCAGCTTCTCATTAAATTATATCTCTGTGCTCATTTTCTTCAATTTTTTTAATTTCATGTAGCATAGGTGGCATGGCTGTGAGTCTGCGGAAGAAGTTAGCCACAGTAGCAACATGCATTCTCTTTTATTATTATTTTTGTTTAGTAATGGAAAAAAAACCATCACTCTCTCTGTGTTCCTCATCATAGGTAGATGTGCTGAAAACTGTGGATGAGAATCTCAGGCAGGAGCTACTCTACTGCCATGTTTTTCCAGAGCAGAAAGGGGCTGAGGAGAAGGTACAAATTAGGCTCCACAATAGATAGATATATAGATAGACAGACAGACAGACAGACAGATATATAGATGGGGCTATTTTCCCAGCTACCCATATGAATGTCTCCCCTGAGCTTGGGACACAGAGGCTGTCGCCATGCCGGTGTTTGTGCGTTGAACCACTGCTAAAAAAACTTTGCCTGGACATCAGTGGGGACCACGGAGGGAAATAAGTCCTTTTTCAAACAGCTTTTCCTACATTTCTTTCACTGTCCTTAGAATGGGGTGAGTTCTGCAGCTCAGTAACAGCTAAGTCAGGCTCCTCCTCCTGTTTTAACTTTTTTTGTGTGTGTGCAGCCCACTGACTACGTGGACACTGCGTGGAGCAGAGCCAGGGCAAGGGGCAGAGAAGAATGCCTCAGCGTCAGAACCTCTCTCCCTTTTCACAAACCTAGCAGCTCTGGCAATTCATCTCATAGCTCAGCATTTACCAGGGGAAGAGAGAGAATTTAAGGAATAAAAGCTTCAAAATGAACATTTGTTGCAGAAAAGCTGCAGTGATTTTCCATATCTTCAGTCTCAAATATTTTCAGCTTGGCTATGTGGCAGGAACATTTTCTTAGCACTTTCGTATCTCTGCCTTAACCTCTAATTCCTTTGTATCTGTGGCAAACTCTGTGCTGATAAGCCCTGTTGATTAATAGACACAATTTGACACTCTCCAGTTTACCCTGGCTGAGATGCTTTGAGAGTCAACCTGGCCCTTAATCATAAAGATACTTAAACGATTGTAATTCTTATTTATTTATTTATTTATTCATTTATTTATATATTTGCAGGGGTTATGTTGTACTACAAACACTTTTGGTTGTTATTGTCTCTTCTCTTGACTTGGGCTCATTACCCAAAAATATATGTGCTGCATGCTGAAGTGTAACATACAGAAGAAGATCAAGGCACTTGAAAATTGCATTTGGAGGGGCGGAGGAAGAGTGGGAGTGGACAGGGCCATGACTGTGTGGCAAGGATACATGACTATGCCTAGAGTTCGTTGGTGTAGTGTGGAAACATCATGGAGCCCTGTGAACTGCTGAGGATTTGTTAGAATGGGGTCAGTACCTTCAGGAGGTTTGATGGATACTTAAGGGATTTAAGAAGGTGCCAAGAAGGAAGAACCGAGTAATGATTTGGCGAGTATCATAGGGAGAACTGATAATGTGCTACAAGATGCAGGGGTCTTCTGGCACATCTCTGAGATTATGATCAGGCTCTGGAAAAAAGAAAAGGTTACTAAATAACAGTGGAATTTTCTCAGAAATTGTGGGAAAGGGCAAAATCAGGTAGAAGGCAGGAAAATTGTCTCGAAACAAAATTCTCTCTGTCCCTGTACTGTATTTTTATAGCACTGAAATCAGAATCACAGAATCACACGGAATCACAGAATCACAGAATTGTAGGGGTTGGAAGGGACCTCCAGAGATCATCGAGTCCAACCCCCTGCCAAAGCAGGTTCCCTACACCAGGTCGCACAGGTAGGCATCCAGGCAGGTCTTGAACATCTCCAGAGAAGGAGACTCCACCACCTCCCTGGGCAGCCTGTTCCAGTACTCTGTCACCCTCACCGTAAAGAAGTTCTTGCGCACAGCAGTCAGTCATCTTCTATAGCAGCTTTGTTTTATTTTTTCTAGCTGGGAAGATAAAGCCAAGAGGACACCTCCATCAGGGTCTCACTTTGTTCTACTATAAGGATATTCCTCTCGAACAGAAGTGAGTTTTAGATTTAGGCCACTCGGTTATGTTTACCAATGTTTTTCTTTGTTACTTGAGCTCTATTAACTTGAAAAACAAATATGAATGTGTATGACCCAATGATTGCTTTACAGAGCACTCTGCTCCTGAGTTGACATTTGATAATCTCCATCTTCTGTTTGCATTTTGGGAGTCATAGACCTACTCTGTAACATCTTTCTAAGCTGCTCATCATCCTGTAATGCTCTTTCAGCTCAGGTCGAAGTGTGTTTGGTTATCATTAGACAATCAATTGATCAAATACACTGAAACAGGAACAAAAGTACCAAAACTTTCCCTATGCCTGGGCCAATGGATGTGTCAGGGGAACACGTAGGACCAGCTGAATTACGTCTATTCCCTAAGCCACAAAATAGGGATTTTCAGTAATTTAAGAAAATGACAAGAGCCTTGAGACCCATTTCTGAAGGTCCCCTGTAGCCTTATGGGATTCATAATGCCCCATCTGCTGCCATAAATCTCTTTAGCAGGTGGAGCCATGGGCTCAGAAAATCATCTTAGGACCCCCGGTTTTCTTAAAAATTCCTCCTGTGATGTGGGGAATTATGAGAGCTGTGTACTTCAGAATCCTCTTGCAGCTGCTCCTCCATCCATATCCTGGGGTAAACCACCTCTGGGAGCACTCACATATGGAGTGGCTGATCCTTCCCACAATGGGAAAGGGAGACCTGTGCCAGATGGACCCTGTCCTTGTAGAGGTCCTCACTCACCTGAGGCTGCTATGAAGAAAGGAAAGAGAAGGCTGGATGAAATTCTCCGGGCAGCTGATAAATACAGACTGTAC
This sequence comes from Centrocercus urophasianus, assembly GCF_019232065.1. Taxonomy (NCBI): domain Eukaryota; kingdom Metazoa; phylum Chordata; class Aves; order Galliformes; family Phasianidae; genus Centrocercus; species Centrocercus urophasianus. The sequence continues at coordinate 24,730,524 of NW_024884711.1, forward strand.
TCAGTAAACATTTGAGGAAAGTAAGAAAGTGAGAGAGCACATAATAGAGATAACAGAACCCAAACCGAGGGGAGTAGGCGGTGGAAAGGAAGGGAAGAGAAAATGCTGGAAAAATGCAGAGGCCAGTATTGGGGGAGATCAGCTACATTGCAGAGTTGCTCCTGGGAAGTCAGCCAGAGTATCTCTGTAGGAGTCTTCATCTCTCTGACTAAAAAACAGTCTCAAGGCCTTACACGGCATCCACTTTATGAGCTTTACCAGTTGTATGGGACACAAATATCATTAGGTATCATCAAATCTGTTCCCCTAGACAATGCCAGAAGGGAAGTTATTGGATGGACATTCAGAGAGTTCCATCTTCCTCCCTGTAAACCTCATGGCTTTTGTTAACCCCAAATAATCTGTAGCATTCTGTACTTTGTGCCTCAGTAACGCATGAAGAGAACAGCTACTTTCCAAAACTCTCCTTTTTACTTTTCTAGGAATAACCCTAATTCCAAAATTTATTTTTTTTTCAGAGGTTTAGGAGGCACAAGAGATCATGTAAGTCTATTTCCAGTACCTAAAGGGGGCCTACAGGAAAGCTGGGGAGGGACTTTTTGTAAAGGAATGTAGTGACAGGACGAGGGGAAATGGTTTTAAACTGGAAAAGGGTAGATTTAGACTAGATATTAGGAAGACATTTGAAGCCATTCTTTAATGTGACAGTGGTGAGATACAGGAATGGGTTGCCCTGTAAGGTTGTGAATGCCTCCTCCCCCTCCTCCCCCCATCCTCTCCCCATGAAAGCATTGAAATCAAGGCTGGATGGGATTTTCAAGAACATCGTCTAGAAGTGTTCTTGCAGGGGGTTTTGAAGTAAATGACCTTAAAGGTCTCTTCCAATTCAAACTGTTCTATGATTCTATGATTCATTTGCAGCTCTAGACTTCACTGCTGTGCTTCCTTAGAAGATCCTGCTGACTTCAGCTGGATTTTTACCTGTGAGGCCTGAAGAAATTCCTATATCATGTGAATGAGCAGATTAGCTGAAGAACACACACTGGTAGGAAGATGCAGAGCATGTAGGCATGTGTTCCATGCTGCAAACACTGTTGAAGATCAGTGCTTCTCTGCTGGTATGAACATCATGGCAAGCACCAGAATCTTCTGTATCTCACTTTTCTTTACCTGTGAAACAAGAACAATTGATTCTTGCAGTCATTTTCTGACTTATTTCTAATTTGGCCAAAATTCACTAATAGACATACCACTTAATAATTTGGACACCATATCATAAGGCAGTCCTTTAGACAGTGCACAGTGGCATAGTGCTCTGGGTCCTCTGAAGGGTGGGATGGCACTCTGCAATTGTTACAAGTACTATAACCACTATACCTTTCAATATTCATCAAATTTTTATTAAACTTCCATACATTTTCCAAATACATAATGAGACCTGACAAAGAAAATCAGAATAGGATAGGGCACTGCAACACAGGGATGCAGCTTTGTGTCTCCTGGGGTCTGGTAACAGGAAACAGTGAGAGAGTGAGAGGAAGTAGCATTAAATTGTGCCAGGGAGATTAAGGTTGAATGTTAGGAAAAATTTATGCTCACAAAGAGTGGTGAGGCACTGGCACAGGCTGCCCAGGGAAGTGGTGGAGTCACCATCGCTGCAGGTGTTCATAAAACATGCAGGTGTGGCACTGAGTGAGATGGGCCAATTGGCATGGTGGGGCTGATGGTTGGATTAGATGACCTTACTGTCTTTTCCAACCTTAATATTTCTACATGATTCCATGATCCTGTGAAGTTGCATTTGCATGCTAATGTTTATGTCTCCTAAAAAGCTACAAATAGCAGTGCATATACACACAAAATGTAATCAGAGTATAAAGGCTTGACACAAATAAGTGAATTCCTGCAATTATAAAAATATGAAAAATAAAAATGATAGTTTGACTTTGGCTTCCATGTTCCTTCTGAAAGGCTATGCACCACCTGATCTTCAGCTGGAGCATATTGTCCTGCCCCACCTGAAATTTCTGTACTGAGTAAGAGCAGACAGTTTATAAAGCACCTTCTCAACAGCCGTTTCAGGTGATGCTCTTCTCTGCCTCTGGTCAAACTTACCCATGTTGGCCACCTCTGGCACCAAGGAGATCTAGAATTTCTGAGCTGGCTTTGCTGGCTGTTGCCCAGCGCTGCTTCTGTTCAGATGGAGTAGAACCAATGTGTCCCTGGTGTGGGGAGCTGGTTTGGTAGCAAGCAGAGAGAGAGGCGGGAAAGAAAGGGAGGGGGACACTACATGTTCACTCAGCTCCAATGTATTGGTGCTCTCAATGCATGGAAAGTATTTCACTTTATTTTTTGACTCCCACAGAAGCTAAGCTTACTTTTATAGCAAAATTTCACTTACTGATAACATCAGATGGATTCCTGTGTAATTTACAGCATCTTGCTCTTTTGTTTCTCCAGTAGCAAGGCAGCAGGATTTTCCACCTCTTTTCCAGGCTCCTCCTGTTTGACATTTTTCCTTTAATTTCAGTGGTGACCCATTTAGCTTTGACAGGATCCACTTTGGCACATCCAGAAAGCTTCCACAAGGGTTGAATTAGGATACCTATTCCTCATTAACCCTTTTAAGCCATTTAATATGGCTTCAAATGTGTAATGCAACAGAGTTGGAGCATAACTTTGAAACAAAATGTATCTGATTATTATCAGGACTGTAGCTTTGAAAAATAGCAATCTTCTCACAGTGAAAACTGATGATACAGAATCATAGAATCAGGTTGGAAGAGACCTCTAAGATCATCTAGTCCAACCGTCCACTTACCACCAATATTGCCCACTAATATCAGCAAAAAAAGTGTTCTAAATGTTAAGTGAGACCTCCACAAATTTAATCTGACTTGAAAACATGGCTAGAGGACTGTTTGCATAATAAATTAGGCTTAATTGACTATTTCATGAATACCAGACTTTTAATTCTCAAACTAAGATGAGGGATGGCTACTTTCTTTAATAAATGCTCTATTTGTGCAGCACACCCTCAAACTTATTCAGAGTGAAAAAAATTATATACCCTTTTTTTTTCAAAACCTCACTACATTATTTTTAACTTTCTTTTTCATCTGGTCTTTTTCAGTATAGCAACCACTCTGTATTACAGGGTGTATCCAAATTCAGAGAAAAGCTTCTGGCCAATTGTTTTTAAGGAACTTTCCAAAGGACTGCTCTGCTCCGTGTATGAGACTGAGAGTGCCACGTCGCTTGCTAGTTTTAAACACTGAGAAAACCATCATGGTTACTTGTGCAGTTCTTAATGTGGTTCTGGGTGGTAACTTTAGATTGCCAACATTGTTTTTTTTCCCCTGGCTGCAAGGATGTACCATAATTGTACTTGGCTGCAGCAACGAAAGGAGTGCAAAACTGGATCACAGGGACCCTCTAGTGTCCCTAGCCTGCACACTGCACAGCAGCCATGCCTTCTGTCTAGTACAGCAGTTAGACATTGCTCTGCACTCTTCTGAGTTAAGTATCATTCCTTCCTCTTCTTCTTTTTTTTTTCCCCATGGGACTTAAAATGCACATCAGAGAAAGAAAGAAAATCCTGCTGAACACTATGGGTCAGCAGAACCATTTTTCAGCTATTCTGACTGACAAAACAATAAAAGTATTTTGAGCTGTCTTTTTCAGTATCCTGCTCCAAAGCTGTGCTTTTCAACATACTCACAAAAAGTATGCTTTTCACCTTTTTTTTTTTTTTTAAAGAAAAATTTGTGTCAATAAAAGTGTTAGACTTCAAAGGGCCCAAAGTTTCCATTTTTATTGATCTCTTCATGCCTCTCTGAGATCACCCCGTGCCCATCGCTCCGTGGGCAGCAGCCCATGCTTCTACTCACCTTCAGTGCCTGGAGCTAGCAGCTGGAAAACCAGGAGCTGCAGGGTGAGAGGGGAGGGGTAGGGTCACCAAGGGATTTAGGAGCTGAAGATGTGGAGTTAGGATGCCCTCATGTCAGTGGAGGAGGGTGGAAGTGAGAGGGGGTTTGCAGCATGCTGGAGGAGTCAAGGGGAGTGTAGCAGGGCTGCAGGCTGGGTTCCAGCCAAAGCTTGGGTGGCAGAAGCCCAAGAAAGGGAAAATGAGGATGGGAAAGTGGAGCTGCGAGGCGGGGCTGAGGGTGTCAAGGCTGTGCTTGCCATGTACTTCATCCCCAGCCACGCATCTGTAATGGGGAATCATGGCCAGGGTGCCTCCAAAGTGCACTGCCTTTCTCCTCCTGCTCTCTTCTTTGTGGTTAGAAATCTGCCTCCTCAGAGGGTCAGGTTCTGCAGAGGGCCGTGTGTTTGGGGAGAGTAGTTCTTCTAAGAATGCAGTCAACCTTTGTAGTTTGATCCCGGGCAGAAGTGCAGGACGCTTTCTTGCTCTGTTTGGACATTCCTGATTATATCTACAATTGAAAAGGTAAATGGGGCAGGAGGTTTCATTAAATTGTGCTAACTTGTCAGAATCACAGGGCTATTTCATCTCACTTCAAAACAAAAATAAAAGAGGAGGAGAGCCTTAAGGAAACTTTGGGCTTGACTACATCTTAGTTTGCAGACAGATTCCTCTAAGGAATATCTAGAAGCAACAAAGGGAGGGGGGGAGGAGGGAAGGAAGGAGGAAAAAACTCCCTTCAGATTGTACTCCATACAAGACTTATTAACGTGCATTCTGCTGCACAGAGTTTCATCTGGATGATTTTCTTCTCTGAAACAAGAAGCCTTTGCATGATCACAACAGATTTTTGCAGATTGTGAAATACTTTTGTTTTTACCGAATGGTTCAGCCTGACAAAAAAGGAAGAAAGCTGGTAAAAGTTCTGAAAAAGAGGAAAAAAAATCACTTAGTTTATCTTAGTTTATCCATATGAAATGTATTTCAAACTTTACCTCATAGTTTTCTCATTTAAAATTTTAAAAATTAAAAAAAAAAAAAGGTTTTTTTTTTCCTATTATTTCAAACATTTGTCCAAATCAAGAGGAATTCTGTGTAGTACTTTTCATCTTACATACCCATACATGTAGTGTAGCTTCCAAGACTGAATTTAAGTTTCTGACACATAGATCATGGAAGGGACAAAGGCTGGAAAAAATCTGTGATTTACTTTGAAAGAGTCTCTGATCCATCCACTGGAACAGCAAGGCATTGCCTTGGTGCTGTATGGGATGGAACAAGCAGTGCAAGGAATAGTTTTAATCAGTATGCATCAGAAGGGTTAAAAAGTGACAAGAAAGTTCAAAAAAACTTTTTTTTTCTTTTGATTTTGTGAAATAGAACATTTTTGAACATTCATCATGCAAGTACATGATCCTGAGATGGGAAACTAGCTTTGATTAATTGAGATCAAGAGAGAGCTTTCATTCCAAGTCAAAATGCTTGTGTTCCATAATCACCTTTCCAGCAGGATAATGTATAGGAGCAAACTTAAAAGTATGTAAGATATTATGTAGTTTTACTGTAGGTAACTGCCAATCTCTCCACCACATGCATTTAACAAGCCACGGATTTTGTTCTTTAATTGCAATGCAAAAATGGTTGAGACCTTGTTAGTTATGTGTGGGCTGAGAGAAAAAACTTGAGAGTTCTCTATGTGAAAGATAAACTAGGGGAAACTAGCAATTATTTTCAGGCAGGCTATAGGAAAAACAAAACAAAAACAACAAAAAAAAAAAATAGAAAAAACTGAAAGCGCTTCAGTAAAATGCTTATCCTTGGAATGAACAGTGAATTTATTAGGAGAGTAATGTTCAAGCCTTCAGAATTATTTCTCTGATGAATTATTTTGCAACAAATTACTTTCTTCCTAATGTTACTTTATTTCTGAACTTATAGCTTCAAGTTTTTCTTTTCTTGACAAAGAGAGGCCAAGTGCTGCTGGTCTTCCAGTGATGTGATCAGCCATGTTATTAAGACAGCTGTGAGTGTGCTCTGCTCACCCAACAAACCACTCCCATCTCCACCCGCTTCCAGCATTTCTGTAAGTCTGGCTCCACGTTGTCAGTTGGGTAAGAAGCAAACTGGTCCTCAATGCATTCAGGATTAGCTAGCATATGCCAAGTGACGCTCCTGCTGCAACTGCCTCCACAATGGAATTCATTCTGGTCTCCCTTTTCCCTCCAGAGGCTTTTTTTAGTGTTTCGAGGAACCATCTCTCTGAGGTATTTGCTGCTCCATCAGATCTGATGGAGCTTATTTATCCGTTTTTAATTTAATTGGGGGTGGAGAGAAAGGTACATTGTGATGCATAGAAAGGTATTTGCACAAGTCTTTGATTCAGTGAAAATATGGCTACCATACAGTAAGGATTAGCACACTGCAGGTGTTGAAGTACTCGATGTCTAGATCCCATGAACGCTTTTATCTGGTGTAAATTTGGTCTTTGCCCAAAAAGGAGATCTTCCCTCATCTTCTTGGTGATGTGCAATGATAGGACATGGAGTAATGGCCTAAAACTTGTACAAAGGAAGTTCCATACTAACATGCGGAACTTCTTTATGGTAAGGGTGATGGGGCACTGGTACAGTTGCCCGGAAAGGTTTTGGAGTCTCTTTTTGTGGAGATATTCAAGATCCATCTGGACTCCTACCTGTGTGACGTATAGAAGGGCACCTGCTTTAGCTGGGCAGTTGGACTCTGGAGGTCCCTTCCAACCCCTGCCATTCCATGATTCTGCAATTCTGTGATTCTCCTCATCTTTGCTGACACCAGCACTGAAGTGGCTCATGTGAACAAGACTGTAGGCTGAGCAAGCTGAAAGATAGATGATTATCTGCTGGGCTAGCTGCTCAAGCCTCTCTATTTGCCTGCTCACTGTGAAAGAGCCATTTGACCTACATCTGGCTTGCTCTGCCAGAAGAAAATGTCTGATTCTTTTATAGCACAGCACAAGGAGCAGCTTTGGCCACTGGCTGACTATTAAGTCCAGAGACCTCATTCATACTAAACTATTTTAACACTTCTTCAGAAAAAGCCTGGGCTGCAAGAGGAGGAATAAAGGGGTATGTGCATTGTAGAGTCAGGAAGCTCTGCCAAGAGGAGTTTGCATACAGCTCCCCCTGCCTATGAATAGTTTTGCTGCAATTGCCTTTTACGCCAGGAATGCTCAGTGGTGAGGTACTCATGAAGGGAATTGTAGCAGCACCTTTTGGCCTCTGAAAGTGCTCACCACAGAAAAGCGGAGGCCTTTTTATTAGCAGGATAAGAAATATACAGAAATCTGCCCTCCAGAACTTCCTGTGGCCCTGTATTTTTCATGTCAACCAACTCACAGAGGCCAGGTTTGAAGCAATGGGACTAGTAAGCTTTACTAGCAGACATCTGAAACAGCTTGTCTATTTTTATTTTGAATGTCATCAGATTTTAATGGAACTGAAGCCCAAACTACTGTACTTTAAAACACCCTTCTGTCCTGCCAGCAAAGTTGCTGCGTATGCAGTCTAAGCTGTGCTTTTAGAAACACCTGCAGTGTTTTGTAGATGTGACTGCTTGCAGCTTAATACATTTTCAAAGGCAAGCAGTCTGTCTCTCCTCAAGGAGAGTCATTATGCATTAAATGTGTGTAATGGCCTGCATTAATGTTTGGTTTTCTGCTTTTTATCAGAAATATGCTATTTTTCTTTTCATCATGTCAAATTATGAAAATTGAGAGCACATTGCGTGTTTTTTCCTTTTATATGCAGGATACCAACAAAAGTAAAGTTCAAAGCAACAGTCTCACAGGTAATACACCCATGAAAATCATAGGGAATTAAATAAGCAATCTCAGTATGATGAAAACCACAGGTACAATGATATCTCCAGGCATGAATGATATAGTGCAAATCACTGGAGCTATTTCAGATTTTAACTTATATTATGAAGATCTAGATGTTGTCCAGCATTAAGAATGAAACATGTGGTCTGTGGGTCCCTCTGCCCCATTAGTTATAAAACTAGGCCAAACCAGAGTCTAGAACAGTGACAACTGATTTGCAGTAATGAAAAATACATGTTACTCTTTCATTATAAAAATACATTGCCTTCATCTGTGACAAATGAGAGTACTTGGCGAACAAAAACTATCACTGCGCTTTAAGTCTTTTATTAATGAACAGTTATAATCACTTGTTTAATAACTAACTAGTGCACTAAATTATACAGTTTCAAATTTTGTTCAGGCTTCACATAAACATCGTGCAAGAGAATGGTAAAAATACGGAAATGTGTGATTCAAAAGCACTGTTCTTGTAGTAACACCGCCCTATTCCTATTTAGTATATTAGAAAAACAAAGTCTTTATTAAAACAGCTAACTAATGCATAATTTGCTGAAAACCAAGAAGTTCTACATGGAGTTTTGTGCAGCAGACCAACTGATTTGCACAGGTATGGTCTCTCCATGCTGTATGAAATATAAACTTGGCTGCTTTGTGTAAAGATTTTAAGGTACTCACTGGGTGATACTCTGCATTCGTGACTGATTGAGCATGTCTGAATTTGTAACCCTTTTACAGACCAGATAACTTGTGAAATTTAGAGTAACCTTGAAAGTACTGTAATTGTATGCTCTGGGCAAATGCAATGCTTCCTACCTTTAATTCTCTTTCAAGGCTTACATTGCTGAAAGGATGGAAGGAGCCCTCTTCCTTACATACAGAGATGTACAGAAAATGTGCATGCACAACTTCACAATCTTTAATCCTACTGTATAGTATTCCTAACAGAGAAGTGCAGCCGGAGACCATGTAGTTATCGGGAGCACCACATGGTGTCTGTAGTGCAAAGGAAAAGAAGTCGTATGAAATATCACCCATTTTTAAAAAAATACTATTTTGCTGGGAACCTGACTACACTTGAACAGTAGGAAAGAGGAAGGAAGCGTAATTATTACAAGTAGTGAAAGCAATTAAAACATTTTCTGCTTTCTAATAAGTATCTTAGAAGAAACAGTCAAGGGATAAGAATTTAGGGTTATGGGAAGACATGTGTGAGCAGGGGCTTCAAAGATTACCTGGCTCTGCAGCTGACTCCATGTCACTTTTGAGAAGTGCTTAGGAAGAATGCATAAGTGATAAGACAAGAAGTCACAGAAATAAGATTTTAATGCAGCATCTTCTGATACTTCTCACTGATTTTTTTTTTTTTAATTTTCCTGAACTCAGTATTTTCCGTTTCAGTGGACTTACAGAATCATCCTTTCCTTTGTTCTTTCATGGTGCTTCCATGAACTTTGTCCAATTGATCCACATCACCGAGGGCTGAACTCAAACCTTTAGTCTGTCCAGTTGGTATTTGGGTAATTCAGATTTCGAGTAATGACAAAATGTACTCTATGGAAAATTTTGTCAGAGCTTGCAAAAATACGTGTGTCTCTTGCTCTTATGTTCATTGGTATCATGAAGTGTATTTCCTCTTTAATTATCGAGAATTTTTTTTCAGAAAAACATGCTACCATCTAAATCAGATGTATCCTTGACTTTAAGGGCAAATTGTTCTTCCTTTTTGTCATATCTCTCCCTTCTGAACAAGCTATGCCATTTTAGAGCAGCATTAATTCCCAGAAGTTACTCCACTAAGTCTCTCTTATAGTGGTTCTGTCAAGCCATAGCCACAGGTGCATAAAGGCATAAAAGGCAAGCAGGAGTGGCTAAAACTGGATGATGCCAGTTACAAGACTTTGACTCAGTCTTTCTTTCAAATTATTGTTTGGCATTAGATGCTACTGTGTACATTGCTGGAATGTGTTAGTACTTTAACCATATTTACACATTTCCAGTATGAAATGTCAGTCTACGTAACTGATTTTCAGGAAGAAATTTATTTTTCACTTCCAAATACACTTGCACTTAGTGAACAAACTATTTACATGGACAGTTTGCACACCGTGTAAGAGCTGTGTGAGTCTATCTGAGATATGCGATCATCTGAAAAGTGAGTATGGGATGAAAGGGAGGTGGAACTTGATCCTGCCAACCTTAATTTTCGTAAAGAACACATTTTTTTCGGATCTGTGCTGAGTGATGCAAAGGAAGGCCTTCAGATTTGGAGAAGGATTTTTGTCTTCACTGAATAATAATGAAATGATTACTTTTGTTAGTGACCTGGTGGTTGAATGAATTTCCTGTCGATGTTTTTAAGGTATTTATTTTCTTCTTGATACCATTCTGTCTTCTGGGGGTTCCTCTGGAACCTAGAACAAAAAGACTCAAGATTTCTTTATCAAAACCCTAGTAAACATGGATTATTTATTCAAGCTGAATGCTTGATTCTGGAGCAGCATGAGGACATTAATGAGAAGAACTATAATAGGAATAGAAATCACTGAAGGTAAAGCTCAACTAAAAAAAAATGCAACGGTCAAGCTTCTAAGTTCTCTCTATAATATTCCAATTATCTTTATAAGGAAACTTTCATTCTTTAAACTATTTTTAGTAGTTGAAACAAAGGAGAAAGCCCTTGTCCCAGCACCATTTCCACTACAGCAAGTAACAATGCACTGTCTGACTGCAGAGGTTGGTGGGGACAACAGCTGTATGCCATAACCAACTTCCAAACTCTGCAGGTATTAAAGAAGCACTGTGGTTGCCTGAAGGTTCATGGAAATATTGCTAACAACATTTGAAGCTGTCCTTAAATCCCACTGCTTGTGATTAACTCAAAGTGCACAGTTCATTACAATTTTACCCAAGGCAATAGTGACAAATCCCATGTTGAAGCATAGCACTATCAAAATGGATTTAAAGACATTCCTTCCCTCCACACCACAAAAAAACTATCCAGCTAGTCCTGGCATTTGTGATTTGAGGAATCTAGAATAACAGTATGACTGGGAGCCACATTCATGAAGTACCACTGAGGCCAGAAAATCTCCTCCAAGCTGTAGTAGTCCTAGATCCATCCTTCACTGCTAAGAAGGAGCCACCAAAGTTGTACCCGCCTGCTGATGCTGTACAAGCCTGTCCTGAACAAATGATCTACAGTGCCCGTCTCTTTCCTGCAGGGAACTGCTCAGCAAAAACAACAGTTCTATTCTTAGTGTTGTCTGTTGGGAAGCAAAAGACACATCAAAATTGTTCAGTGATAAATGTTATCTTCTCTTTCCATGACAGATTCCTGTGGGCTATTGGTAGACTTGATATGTAAATAGTACCAGTTGCTGGGTCACCCTGGCAGTAGCAAGGAGCAAATATTTCTGTGATGGCTATGGCAGGAAATGAATGGGCCCTGGCTACTTCAAAGATACTTTCAGATACTTTTTTATATCTGAACTGAGACTGGAAACCTGAAGGCTCTATTTAGCAGGCTCTATTATTTGAAGTAGTTATATCTCCTGCAGTGCAGCAAGACCATCAGGCACTTTATGTGAAATCAAACAGCCACAACTGCCAGGGGCATGATCCGCTGAATCTAAGTGCTTCAGAGAAGGAGCACAAATATTTCAAATTAAAAAAAAATGCAGGCCATTCTCTTCAGGCTGAAATGCCCTATCTATGTTTGGATGAGGAGCCTGAAGTACTGAGCAATGGAATGAAAGGCCTTGGCTTCTGCAGCATCAATACTCACCACAAACCTATCATCCAGCTTCAAATTTTTTGGCTTGATCTGTTTCCAGTAGCATAGCATACCAAATGTGTCTGTTTATAACATAGAAGAATGACAGTGATATGAAAAACAAATCAAAACAAATGTAGTACAGTGCTTATAAAAAGCATATGCTGATGGCTTACATGTCCTGATTTTTCTATGCATTATATGTACTCTAGTTTTTCTTCGTGGCAATAGCATCTCACAGATAAACATTTTAGAGTTGAAGTAACCTGCTGTAAAATTTTCTGCCTGGTATATCTCTCACTATGTTAAGAATAATATCATTTCCATAATCTCGTATTGCTTCTACACTGTTGAATTTAATGGAAGTTCTATCTAAAACAGCATGGTTGCAAAATAATAGCAGGGGATTTTCATTTCTCATTCTATTAAATTTTCTCTGACACTTCTGCTTAGATGGTATCACTGTTTTTTCTAAAGTATGGATTCACTATGTATTCTAAAGTGTATACTGTACGGTGTATTTTTTGTAAACACGGTGTTGCGAGTTTTGCTTGGGTCCTTCACAGGGCTTGAGTAGAAAGAGGGCACACCCTGGTGGCAGCAGCCTTCCCAGAAGTTGAAAGTAATGCTCTGAGGAGTAAAGCACTTTCAAAATCACAAAGTCATTGCTCACTGGTGCCACTATAGTGGCTAACCATTTGTATTTTAAATTGGATGCATTTGAAGATACGAAGCATTTAACAAATTCAGATTTTAAAATGTGCGGCTGAAGAGCATCATTTTGCTTATAAGCAACAGATCTTTCAGGATCCTAGGAGACTGCAATGTAGTTAGTGGAAGTCTCCTATTCCTGATGCAATGCTCCAACTCACCTCACTCAAGAAATTTAATTCTACAGTTACTTAGGTGTAACTTATGTGTAGTTTTTTGAAACCTTTAACATTTAACTGCCTTCCTTACGCTCAGAAGATTTTTTTTTCAGAGCTTCCATTTGCAGAAAGTGCTCAGTCTGAGTCACAATAAACTAAAAATAGGGACACTGAAGTCTAGAAAATGTCGCAGAATGAAGACTGTCACAATTAAAAAACATCCAGGTGAACTAGTCCAGTAGTTTAAACTTGACAAGCCAAACTAAAAAATGGCTGTATTTGGAAGAATTTAATGTAATCCCAGTTAGCAGGTTGATATCATTCAGTCCTGTCATACCTTGGTGCTCAGACAGTTTTGCTTTAGCTGCATATGCAAAGCATACCCACACTGTTTTCCAGTTCCTTAACTGTTTCCCAAGTTGCCTTCTTAACCGTACACTGGGATTGTACTTCATCTGTCCATTGTCTGGCATTGCATCTGGCTGTAGCCGTGTTTCATGGATGTTGTCATTGGTGTGCTGTCTTCAGTCCCTACTGCAGGGCTTATGCTTTGGCTCAAGGACCTCATACCCTCTAGTTCTTTGCCATTGCAACCCACATAGGCCCTGACAAACATCTTTGTCGCAAGAGGCTCTAGAGTTTAACTCAGGAAGTCCGCAACTTCCTTATTGCACAGTCAAATCCTCAAGCATCACATATCTAGCTATGGATGTCTGAAAACTGAATCTTCTGCCATCACTGCTGTGTTTTTCTGTCATCTGTGATTACAGGTTTTGAAAGAGTGCTCTTATTGCAAAAGGTCTCCATCATCTGAGGGAAGGAAGAAAACACCCTCTACAGTGCTGTTTGTCCTTTGTCCATTTTGATTCTTTCTTTGCAGAATATGCTGTTGCTCCCCAGGATCCCGTGTGATGAATTGAGGTGGGGTAGAGCTGCTCTGTGGACCATCTTTGTTTCTCCTCATCTACTTTAGTTCAATGGTTCTGGCCTTGAGATGATGATTTGTCCCTCAGGATGAAGAGCTGCCTTCTCTGTGCACATTTGTTTGTCACCTGCCTACAGCTCAACTACCCATCTGAGATCTGGTGCATTAAATCCAACTCCTAGAGGGTTCCAGGTTCCATTCTCTCTTAAGTAATTTTCATATGGGATATATTACTTCCGGAACCACTTTAGACTTGTAACACCTTAGAGTAGATTGGCTAATGTGCCATACCTCTTTTAGCATGCATAGCTCTCAAATTATTCACTTCGATCTTTTTGTATTTGTAAAGAGAACTATTGAGGCCAGTATACAAAAGCTGCAATGGATGCCAGATATTAAAAAAAGACAAATCATAGTCATTAATTGTTACATGTGATACTGAATAAGAAAATATGAAGCATTCAACATTCAAAAGTAGGCTTCATGTTTTGAAATTATAATTGAGATGTTACTCTTGAACATTTCCTAATTTTTACTTAATTTTTCAGTCTTGTCAGTGCAGCATCATGAGGACCTTGTCAGGGTCCAGGCTGCATTACTACTTTTAATTTCTTTTGAAGTATTGTTTTTAGCTCTTGTATGTTTTGGATCTCATCACTTGCCCTTATCCCAGAAGTGTGATGGAATAAATTCTATTAACTCAAATGTTAACTTTTTCCTAAGTTAGCTTTAAATTTGGACATACATCCTAAGGAATTTCATAGCAGACATTCAACATGTAGTCAAATGAGCTCATTATGTTACATGGTAGCATTATATTCTAACTTATTTATTCTACTTGATCTTTCATAGTTGTTCTTTGGAATACTTTTTTGTGTGTGTGTGTCTTTGTGTTTCTGGGTGGTTTTTTTTGCGTGTGTTTTTTTTCTTCTGAAAATGATTTGTTATGTAAGTATCACTAACATACATGTTTACATTGGAAAAGCCACTGATTACTGATTTGGGCTTTCTCTGCTTTTCATGCTTGCAGCCCAGACATGCCCTGTGAGAAGCACCAAAGTGTTACTGGTTTCATTCTGTGAGATGTGAAGCACTTTATTTTAATGGGAATTGCAAGTCCTTACCAATCTGGAGTAGGAGAAAAAAATCCACCAAACCAACAACAGATTACTTTTATCTGTCATTAGATGAAATGCGTAAGAAATTTTAATATGAAAGAAACAAGTTACTCAGGTTGAGGGAAGTGAGACAAGTTAATTGCATCCTTCAACTTGTAGCATCCATGTAGGCCCTAATTAAGCAACCTTCTTTTCAGAGGTTATGTAGTGAGGGCTGCTCTCATGCGATGCTTTCAGTTGCCTGTGTAGAAATTTTAAGGCTTTTATATGAGTGGTTGAATCTCACTTCTTTTTCTGCTGCAGATCGTCCCACTGACAATGAGAACTACTGAAGTATCTGAGGTGACAAACATTTTGTCTGTACAAATAGGCACGCTTAAGAAGGCCCACTGCAGAAGCAGGGACATTCTGCCTATATATGGCACAGCAACCTAATCTGACCCTATGCAGTGAGCATGCCTCACCTGTGTTTTCACCTAATCTTGTGGGGTGGCTTTGTAAAGCATCAGTTTTTCCTGCCAGTCTTTGGTTGTCCTTTTCTTTCCTGACGTACTTATGAAAGTAATGTGCCAAGACTTTTCACAGTGGAACTCACTTATTCTCTGTTACAAATGTGTGTAGCCTGGAAGTTTAGATTTATTCTGTTAGAATGACATATGGAAAAGTCTCCTGTATGTATCATATTTGAAATTCCAGCTTATACTGGATTTAGGTTTCTTGCACTCTTAGGTATCCCAAAATCACAAAAGGCCCATATTATTTTTATTTAAAGCAAGGTGTATACAGAGCATTCTCTAAGAAGTTTTTTTTTTCTTTTGTGCCTGATGTGATTCAATTGGTCATCCTTCAGAACAAGAATAAACCAAGCTACACTAACTATACCTGTTACTGAGAAAATTATAGGGCTTGTTAAACTGAAAGATACAATGCAGGAACCATCAGCTCTACTTTATGACAAGCAATGAGCAAATAAGGGTGTTATATTTAATAAAATGTTTCATATATGAGAGAATAAATTAATCACTGTAATCACAGTGATTTAAGGCAATGACTTCTGTAATGAAACTGCCTGGAACATCTATGATCATATCCCTTATGGTTTTTCCCTAACACAGAAAATTTGCCTTCATTTGTAATAATCAAATTATCAAAATGTAACATAGCAAATGCTGTTTGCTACTCAGAAGAAAACTGAAGAAAAAGGAAACCAAGAACAGAGGAACTTAAAGGTGTGGTGAATGGTTTAGGCTCTGAAGGTGCTCATTTGCAGCAGAGATGACCAAGGTTAAAGACCCTTTAGGAAGTACTCGTGTACATGTATGGATTACTTAGGAAAATTGTGACCAGCAGAATGAAGAAAGTGATCATTCCATCTCCTCAGTGTGGTAGGGCCACATCTTTGTCTGGTTTTGGGTGCTTAATTCAATAACGAAGTGGTGAAGCAGAAGAAGCCTGCAACAAATGAGCACAGACTTGTGAGGAAGGGCTGGGAGATCTGTGCCTTGTGATGAGAAGCAAACAGGTGAGTTATCAGATACCTACAACTTCTGAAATAGACTTCACAAAAATAATGGAGCTAAATTCCTCCAGTTCATGCCAGATCATAAAATCACAGAATGGTTTGGTTTGGAAGGGACCTTTAAGATCATCTAATTCCAACCCCCTGCTGTAGGCAGGGACACCTCCCTCTAGACAGGTTGCTCAAAGCCCTTCCAGCCTGACCTTGAATGCTTCCAGGGAGGGGGTATCCACAACCTTGCTGGGCAACCTGTTCCCATGTCTCACCACCCTCAAAGTAAGGAATTTCTTCCTAATATCCAGTCTAAATCTACCCTCTTCCATTTTAAAGCCATTTCCCATTGTTCTGTTGCTATACGCCCTTACAAAAAGTCCCTCTTCAGCATTCCTGTAGTGTCCCTTCATGCCATAGCAAGGAATATCAGTCATATATTGAGCCTGGGAGGTTCATGAGGGTATTAGTGAAACATTTACTCTAGGTGACTGGTGCATGACAGGAAGAAGTTGCTCAGGGAGGTTATGGGATGTCTGTCTTTGGAAGGTTTCATCAGTGGTCTAGATTAAGCCACATCTGATCTTATGTTAGCAATAGTCCTGCTTCAGGTAGATGTATGAAGTGAGTAAGATTTTGTCTATTCGATACTTCTACGATTACGTGTAGGCATTTCTACTTCTACTGCCCTGTCTTTACTAGGCCTAGTTGGGGTGATTAGTGAATGCAAAACATTTGCAATACATACATACTTTCACAATCTGTTCTTTATTGTCAGATTTTCACATCCACAAAATGTTTAATTTTATATTTCCAAATATATTTTCCTCCAAAATTCCATTTTTTTCCTGTTCTAAATTCAATGCATAACAAAAGATGTTTTTGAAAAGTTGGTACGAAATGCAATCAACATCCTTTGGCTAATGTTCATCCCCTGGCCTTGGAAGTAACTCTAGAATACCAGATTTCAGCCTTTACTTGCTATCTATTTAGAGCTTCTCTTTTATTCCACTTTCCTTTGCATTATCTTACATTGCCTGAAAGGTTTTTGTGGTAAAAACTACCACTTTAAAAAGCATGAGGAAAAGTTATGTTGCTAGGAAGCTGTTTGCTATAATGGTAATACATTATTATTATGTATTAAAATAATAGAATACTGTACTCCCTGAGAGGAAGACATGTACAGATCTTGCCAAACGCAAAGCATGATGCAACGTATTTAAGCACAAATGTAAATCACAAAATATTCAGAAACATCTGTTTCAGAAGAATTTTAGCTATATAAAATGAGATAGTAAACATGAAAGAAACGTATTCTTGTAGATTTCAAAATGTATGTCTGGTGCACATTGTTGTCATGATCATGATTATGTGAAAGAAAGAATGAGAAAGAGAGAAAAAGAAAGAAAATAATTCAATAAATCCATCAATAGACAACAATTGTTGTAGCCTCAAATTTTTTGAGAATCTATGAGGATTTGTGAGTAACTCAGGACAGATATTGAGAAGCCTGGATTTTCTAAACTGCACCTTGAAGGGCATGCGATGAAATAGCACACAGATAAATGAAACTGAAAACCTAGAACAGATAGGAAAAAGGGTCAGTGGACAGAAAAAATTAATCTAAATTTGCCCTAAGACGAATAGTCTCTTGCAGCCAACATTATCCATGGGTTTTCCGTGCTCTCATGCGTTTCTTTACAGCTCATTCAGCTTCACTAAGTCTAGAGACCTGTTTAAAGTCTTGTTCTAGAAAGAAGAGCTCTGTGGCAGTGTTAGGAGGTTTTACCCAAATCTTCAGGCTGAAAGGTCACAGCATTCTGTGACACTGAACTTACTGAGCTCATATAAACTTCACAGAGGTAAAGTCTTCATGACTTGTTTGATGGTAAACTTTTCCTCTTTTCATTTAGGGGTGTGTGTGCAAATGTGTGTGTATGTGCTGGAACCTGCACACATTCGTGGAGCAGACAAGCCTGCTTTTATTAACTCCTCATGCTTCTCTTTGCTGAAGTGCAGCATACAGAATGAAATGTTACCAGGTCACCGTTACAGATTTTGGGCCATCACTGCATACACAAACTTTGAGAGATATTGCTCTGCTTTTGAAAGGAAGTTCTTTCATAGCACAAGACATCTGCTCAAAATCAGCTGCACTGGGAACTGTTCCTTTCTGAAGGAGTAAAACTAACCACTCATTAATTATCACTGTTAATTTATGTGGGCGGGTATCAACACAAAACTATCAGTTTTCTCAGTGACCGTGGTTAGGAAAAAGGGTCTTTGTGACTGCCACTCCAATGTGAATCTAGGGTATCAGATTCCACTCCTGGTGAGTTGGCTAAGCCTGGAAAACACTGTGGCAACATCACAGGGAAATCACACTGCCGTCTCCAGAGTGTTGCAGTCTCCCTGTTAACAAAGTTTTATTGCCTTTCCTATTTAACTGTCCTGTCCTGTTCAGTAGGTCTGCAAAAAGTGTCACAGGTCATAATTTCTTGATTAAAATAATGGAGCCAGCGCAATATAAATTCTTCAAAGCAAGGGCTCAGTCTGACAATGGAGTGGGGATTCTGGCTGGAAACATATGTGTTATTGTACAAATACTGAAAATGTAAAGTGTACAGTGCGGCCCAGATGGACCAGCTAAGAACAATACAGGTGAATTTTCATTTCCAGATGAATGAACTCTCTGTGAAAGAATCCAAGCTGAATATGGATCCTGTCTTCTTGAACTTTTGAAGGTCTCCATCATACACAGAGCCAGTGTGTAGCACGTGTACCATAGCATCCATATCTCCTGCTTCTGGCAGTGTTATGCAAGAACTAGAGATCAGTGCTTAAGATAATCATCAGTTTAGGTTCTCTTCTATGCAACCACACATGCAGCAAAAAGCTGAATGGCAAATTGGCTTATGTTCAAGTTTCCTAGCAACAAAACAGGTAATGCAGCGAGCAACAAGTCAGACTGTATGCTGTGAGCATCTGAAATGATGATTTACACACAAAAGAGCACTTTTTATGTAACAGATACTCATTCTAAAACTGAAAAGTGCCTGCAGGACTACTCTGAATGTGAAGAAGTACAAAAAGCTATGGCCTTCAGCACGATGTTATTAAATTGTTATCTTCTCTAGTCAATAGTTTGTCATTTTCAAGTAACAAAATAGGGACAATTCAAACCAGGAGGAGTAAATGCTCTTGGTCTTTTTTTAATGCATTTGCCATATAGAGGGACAACAATATTTTGAACAGTGAGGTGGATTGAGAACTGGCTAACTGACAGACCTCAGAGTGTTATGATCAGCAGTGCAGACTCCAGCTGGAGGCCTGTAGCTAGCCGTGTTCCGTAAGGGTTGGTACTGGATTTGGTCTTGTTTAGCATCTTCTTCTGTGTCCTGGATGAGGGGATAAAGTCCACCCACAGCAAGTTTGCTGATGATATGAAGCCAGGAGGAGTGGCTGACACACCGGAAGCCTGTGCTTCTGTTCACCAAGCAAGAGCTGGGTGGAGAGGAACATTATGAGGTTCTACAAGGGCAAGTGCAGAATTCTATACTAGGGAGAAATAGCAACATGCATCAGTACAGGTTTGGGGCTGATCTGCTGGGGAGGAGTTCTTGACCAAGGTATCCTGGTAGACATCAGGTTGGCAATGAGCCGGCAGTGTGTCCTTGTGTCCAAGGAGGCCAATGGTATCCTGGGGTGCATTAAAACGTATGTGGCCAGTAGTTCAATGGAGGTTCTCCATCCACTCTTCTTTGCTCTGGTGAGGCCATATCTGGAGTACTGTGTCCAGTTCTGGACTCTCCAGTTTGAAAAAGACAGGGAAATTCTAGAGAGAGTCCAGTGGAGGGCTGCAAAGATGATGAGGAAGCATCTCCCTTCTGAAGAAAAGTTGAGAGACCTGGGACCGTTCAGCCTGGAGAAGAAAAAACAGGAAGATACTTGTGAACACTTATAAATATCTAAAGGGTGGGAGTCAAGCGGATTGAGCTAGGTTCTTTTCAGCAGTGCCCAGTTACAGAAGAAGGGGCAATGGGCACAACTTGGAACATAAGTTCCATACAAACGTGAGAAAAAGCATTTTTAACTTTAATTTTTATGAGCACTGGAACAGGCTGCCCAGGGAGATTGTGGAGTTTCCTTCTCCAGGGATATTTTAAACACACCTGGACACTTCCTTGTGCAACCTATTGTAGGAACCATCTCTAGCAGAGGGGTGAACTGAATGATCTCCAGCAGTCCCTTCCAGCCCCTACAATTCTGTGATTCTGTGACAAATAAATGTCATGCCAAAAAAATTCCCATCATGACAGCTGTTATGCTGTGTTGTTCTGACTCAAATGTTGAAAAACGCATCTGTGCTTTGCATCTGTGGGGATTTTTTTTTTAATTTAAGGTACTTTGGGAGCAGCACTCTCTGTTGGTTTTTGTTTCTCTAACATGAACACAGCAGGAGCTCTGTAGGCTAGGCTGAGCTTGCGTGACAGTCATCCGATTTACTCAGCCTTGGCATCTTGCTAGTGCTTAGACTTTCAGGTGTTTTTCCCCTGCTATAGATTGCCCTCTGCTCTGCTGTGTGTAGCTATGTGCTAGCACACCTGCCTGACTGTTCTGTCCATCCTGGCTCTTCTCTGTGGGACCAGTGCCCATGTCTACTAGGCCATGCTCCATAGCTCCTCCACAGTTGAGGGCTGGCTGCTATCCCATGCAGCTTGCTGCACATTCAGCCTGTCTGGCTTGTTGTTCACATCATGGTTGATGAACAGTGCTGTAGGAAAATCAGGATACCTTTGCTGTGAAGCAGGAAAGGAGTTCCCATGACTATTTATCACCTTTTCTGAGGACTTCAGAAGATCTTTTTGACTGACTTTCAATATTAAGCAGTGGTTCTTGCTTTTTCTTATTTCACTTGTGAGATTAATTTTGTATCGAATTTCCTGATGGATTTTTCTGACTGTAAGCCTCAGAACAATCATGTTTCATTTTATTAATCTCCATCCAACTTGACTGTCCTCATGCCTGGCATCCTTGCCTACATAATGTTTCTACTATAAAATCCCTGTTCCTTTCACTTGCACATATTTTTCCTGTCACATTTTGCAGTAGTTAGATGATATAGCTGAACTTCTTCAGAGACCCATGTTTCTTGAGGCTTTTTGCTTTTAGCTCTCCTCCCTGAAGTTGTTAGGATATGTTTTAAATAGCTGAAGTGGAAGACAACTTTGCAGCGTATTTTATCTTCAAGGATCAATAAATAGGAGTTTCAGAGAACCAGAAAAGTCTCTGTGAGCAGTGGTGGGACTTTATTTGTAAAGTCAGAGAGACGCTGTAAAACAGGAGGGGTTTTGGAGCTTTGCCTCTTGCCGCTGACTTCTGCATACAAACAGCCCTACAGGGAGGCGGTGAAGCCCAGGCCTTGCTGTCCTGTCTGCAGGGGCTGATGTTCTGGGATCTTGCACAGGTGTTGGACCTGCTCATGAGTTTAGAACAGGTGACATTGTCAGTGGAAGTTGAGGGAGTTTCTGGCTGCTGACGGCATGGGGAGGACATGGATACTGTGGAAATCACTTGACTGAGTACCTCTCTCCTTGCAGCTGAAGGCACTACCTTGATAAACAGAGTGGTGATGATCCTTAATTGCACACAAATAATTAACACCACACACTGTTTTTATTCTGACAGATGGAAATTGCACCCTATGAGAACCCTAACCACATGGATTCGCTGGGGTTGCCTATATCTGTTTTTGGAATCTGTGTACATGAGCAAATAATCAAATACAGCAGACTTTCCATGTTTGGTATGCTAAGGAAGAAGGTCAATCCGTAGGAGATAGAAAGCTCAATACTTTGAAAAATATCAGTATTTCTAGTACCATTTACAATGCACTAGGGTACTCTGGCCTCCAGCTGCTATTTCAGAAAGCTCTTCCATTGTCTTGGATCACTTAGCTGGACGCATGGATGTCTCTCAGCCGCTCTGTTGACTGCAGAGCACTGACACTGTACAAGTGACTCAGATCAAATACGTTTTGTGCAGGCTCATGTTTGTTATTACACTGGTATTGTGATGGAGCTGCTGTCCCTCCAGCTACAGACTCTTAGCATCTCATGCTTGGGAAGAAAACAACCTACAGCACCACATGTTCAAAGGTGACTTGTCTACCGGTGAGACTCCCTCATTGAAAGGGGATTCCATCTGCAGCCCAGTCCTGCATACTTTTCCCCTCATGTGATCAGACAGACTTCTGTCACACTGACATTGTAGTGAGAGGTTTGCAGTGAGTTTACAAATAGAAAAATACATTCCGTAAGCAGCAATTTCAAATGGTGAAATTAAAAGCAGCAGGTCATTTAGCAGCTTTAAATTCTCCTAACTGCTGAAACAGCAGTTCCTTACTGAAGTAAGTCACCTATCTAGAAATATAAGCACATTGTAAAACAATGGATTTTGACTATGAAATGGGAGTCATCTGTCTACTAATGGCATTTTGTCCTTTATTCTTCTGATCAACTAGCATTTACATGTGTCCTCAGGAGACAGCAAGCAATTTCAGGCTTGGAAGTTTCTGCAAATTGTGCCTACAGCTTCTATTGCAGGGACATAGGGGTCATGCTGTAGGCAGTTCTTAATGGAAATTTTAAATTAAATACATGCAGTAGCTAATAGTACAGTTATTAGCTTTAGGAAGGATTAGCTATTGCATTAGGGAACGTGGATCTTGTGAATGGCTCTGATTCTCTGGGAAATTAGGTTTTTTTTTTTAATCAACTCACCCTGAAACAGTAACAGAATGTCAACCAAATGCCCGCTTCAGTGTTTCCAAGAGTTAAACCTACACGTTCAGCAAGGACAGTCACAGTGAGGGGTGGGCTACCAGGAGACAGTCAGACAGTGGAAAGCAAAACAATGAGATTTTCTTAAAGGGTGACGTTAAACACACCAAAGAAGACTTGCAATATAAATCTTGAAATACAGTGTCTGGAAAGAAAAAGTTCCCCATTCATCAACATTTCAGATGTATCATCCATCCTCAGCTGACATAAAGAAGTGAAAATCTCTAAGACATTTCTCAAAGAGAATATTCTGAAGATGAATGTTGTTCAGTCATGAAAAAAAAAAAAGACTGTTGAACAAAAAAAGGATACAAGTATAATGATTTATTTAAGCACATCAAAGCATCTTGTTTTAATTGTAATGGATTTTAAATTGTAACTTTTTACTATAATTCTGTTCTGCTGCATAAATAAATCATTCTGAGTTGGAAAATGAACATTTTCCTTTTAAAGAGGGTCAGTAAATTGTATTCTGACTTTTTCCCCACTTTTCTAGGTGGCAGGATTCTCATGAATGGTTTAGATTCCAGAAAAAGTACATTTTCTTAGGAAAGAAATCACAGTTGAGAAATTGCTAGTCACATCCAGAGACAATTACATAACCACCATATTAAAATATGACACATTATCATTTTATGAAATAAATTAAAAGACAGAGGCAAATAGACTGTACCAGATTATAATGTAGGAATATTAGTACTAGGATGCAGGCTGGGACACTTTCCAGCATGTTGATGAAGTGCAGCATATGCTAATTGCACATTAGATTAGAGTGGGAGCAGGGACTTCTGTTCAAGACTATAAAACGTGTCAGATTCAAGACTTACCATTATCTTAGAAAAGATTTCATGGCTAATTAAATTTAAGCTGCAGTGCAGAGGGTTAGCAGGTGAAGAGAACTGGTGAACTGGAAGAAGAGAAGGTAATGAATGTAAATGTCAAATCTTTGCACCAACCTGGAGTCTGACAGAATCAGGTTTGAGATTTCAAGAACTGACAGTGAGGATGCAAAGCTGTCAATAAAATGATCATCTGACTATTGCATAATCTACAGTGATGTCATTTTCAGAGGTACTACTCAGGAAGAGTCACTTCCATTTGATTAAATGCTATGTGAGTTCACTTTGCTGTGTACATGCCATAATTTACTGTACTGAAATCTACATAAATGAAGTGAGTACTGACTTCAAAGAAGTACGCATTTGCAATAAAACTTAAATGATTTCTAAATAAACAGATAGCTGAAATGAAAGGATTAGAATTTAGAGTATTGGAAAGAGAAGGCCTTCACATACAAAATAAAATGAATTATATTAACTCAGGCTTCTTTCTCCTCTGTCAATTGCCTTTACTTTATTCTGGAAGAACCAAATCTGCAATATAATTCACATACTCCGTCAATTTAATTCACTTGCTGTGGATTTCAGTACTCATCATCTCCAATAAAACTAAGAAGAAAGATCCCATTTATTGGGACATAGTTGGTGCAAAGTTATCTTGAAAATCAGTGTTTGATATACAACTTTTTGTTTCTTTGTGTGCAGTGCAGCATGGTTCAAGTAGCAGGAGACTATTCCCCCTTGTTTCTGTTGTATCCTTATCTTCCCACTCCTTACTGAAAAAGAATGTGAAGTAGAAGTATAAAAGTAGATCTTTTCTCTTACATTTTCAGAGAATTTTATGTCTGATTTAGTCTTTTCTATTAGTTTTTGTTGTTTTTGTTTTCTTTTTTTGTCTTGCTACTAAACAGATTGGATTCTGTAGCAGAAATGCTAAGTCAGAGCTTGAAACACTGATTGAGCAGCTGGTGGAAAGGCAGGGCCAACCTAGCAGAGCTCAGGTGCAAGTAATGAATCCTAGCTCCACCCATCTCTCACCTCATGTAAGGGTTGGCAGTGGAGGCAAGGATATCTTGCTAGAGATTCCTGCATATTGAAGGTCTTCTGAAGGTAAGCAGTTTCTGTGTGTTTGTTTGTTTTTTCTTCTGTACGTGTGGCTGTCACGTTTGAGTAAACCTTTCCTTGCTGTAGCCTGGAACCTTGCTGTTCTCCTGTGCTTTCCAACAAGTTACAGATCCAAATTAAGCTTCTGTGCAAGGGTTCTGGGAAAATGTCTTCCTGCTTTTATTAGTTGAAGTGTAGAAGTCTGGTTTTTTTTTTTTTCTGCTTTCATAAACTCTCACATTCAATCATTTTTCTAATCTAAGATATCGTAGTTGATATTGTAAGTGGTGTATTTAAAGTGGGGTATGTTCTCAATAATTACCTCCTTGACTATCTGTTTTCTGGTTCACGGAATACAGCTGTATCTGAGGTGTATGTAAATACAATTAGCACTACAGGATCTTTCATGTACATAAGGGGGGTGGAGATAAAACCTCTTTGCTGCACTTTTCTTGAGCTCTAATGCCATGTACTCCTTTGTGTTGAAGAGGCAGGAGGCTGTAACTTTCAAAAACAAGCTATTCCTAGCAGGAGTGATAAAGCTTCAATGTATCTTTGCTGTCACCACACAGACTGTGTGGACCAGCTGCTGAAGGCTGTTGAAACCATTTGGCAAAATTCATTAGGTACAGAAGGTTCCTTGTTCTAGAGGATGCATAGAGCATATGTGACCTCAAGAGTCTGAAGGATTTAGAAGACTGGGTTTACTTTCAGATATGCTGCATGCAGCAGTTTTTAATAGGGAAGCCTGTGAGGAATGCAAAGTTTAATGTAAGAAATAGCAGCAAGAGGGCAAAGAGGCTGGCAGACTTGCTGGATCTTCCAAAACTAGGATAATAAATTTAGGATACAGGTGATGAATAAATGAGATCTTCCCAAGAGACAGAACTTCTGCAGGTTCATTGAAACTAAACCAAGGCAAAATGACCACTATGCCATCACTAATAGCAAAATGACCTATTTTACACCAAACATAATTGAAAATTATTGCTATATAGGGAACTGGTTGTTGCGCATAAAATCAAGGATACAGATGTAACTTTCTCTGAACAGGTACAACAATTTCTTCTGATAGTTACAAGTTAGCTTATATGATAACTGAGTAATTGGAAAAGCAATGTCTATCGGATTACATCAATTATAGAAAAGAACTAAACATTCCTTTTCTACTGACTTAATTGATCTGAGTGTTCCTTAATTTGTGTGTTCAGCAGTCCCTGCATTTATTTATTTATTTATTTATTTTCACAGATCCTTTTGAGCCTGATGGTAAATTTCAGCTAACTGTGAGAGCAGGATGAAAGATAATCATGTTCCTAAAGGTTTTGTGAATATTAGGGTTGCTTGTTATGCTGTAGCAACCCCATAAGCTTACCAGACTTGCTGCATTTAGCCTAGGGCTGGCCTGTCACCATGCCAGTCACTGCCTCATCAAGCAGCAATGCATCTTTTGCGATCAGCAACAGTAGAAACCACCACTTGATCAGTTCAATTGTGAAGCAATATGAGAAATATGACTTGCTGTGTTGGGCATAGAGAAAGTGGGTAGGGAGGAGAGATGTTGTAGTGGTAAGGGTTTTTGCAGAGATGTGAGAGACATACAGAAGTGACTTTGTTCTGTTGGATCCATGGTGTATATGGGACAACCTGCTTTGCCCTATACATAACATTGCAAAGAGTTTTCAAGATAGCATATATAAGAAGTATTTATGGATATCTGCAACAAATACGTAACTTGTTCTCCCAGTTATTGCTCTTGTTTTCTATTATTGTTTCTTCCAAAGCCCTTTTCTACATAGATTAATGTCACTGACTGAGGTTATCTAAAATAAGTGTGATCTCTGATATGAACATAAAAGCAACAAACAAACAAACAAAAAAAAACCCAAAATACATCGGATTTAGGGGCCTTTTGGTGACACAGCAAAGCTAGTTATAAACTCTTAAGAGCGCTTCAGAAATCTGCAATATCAGAGAGAATGCATTGGGTAACAACTGTCTATATGGTAAATTGAGGGTGCTCAGCTCCTCCTTATGAAGCTCGACAACAGCTGGTGCTAAAACCTGCAGAGCTGTTTTCCTCAGCAATTAAGCAAAGAACATAAGAAACACAGGTGGTAATCAGCTTTCGAAACTTCTTTTTAGAGATCAGAACTAGAGCCCCAGAGTCAGCCTTGGATTCAAGGGGTTTCTCTCTGCTTACAGTTTTGTATGTTCAGGGAGTGGGGTTGAAGTTCTACGTCAAGCTCTTTCCTCATTTTTCAAGCTTAAAAAGGTGGTAGGTGAATCTGGATGTATTGGAGCTTTGCACACTGTGGTCTAATTACCTCATGTCTAATTTGTTTCTTCTGAGACAAATGGAAAAATGTAAGTTTTGATAGAATGAATAAAATCCTTTTGAATATAGTTAGATGAATAAAGCTATTAAAAAATTCCACTATGCAGGAAGACTGGGGTTTGTTTCATTTTCTCATGAGATATAATTGATTGTTTTTTAATTGCGTGTCATGCTTTATTTTTGGATTTTTAATTTATTTTTGCTATAACGGTCATGTTCTCTTGGTCTACCAGCAGGGTGTGCTGGCTCACAAGCACAATGTTTTTCAGATAAAGATAGGGCTGAAAGGAGATTTCAAACAAATGAAAATATTAGGGTATGAAAAATGAAAAAATCCTGTTTTTAGGACAGCAAAATTTTCAGATCAGAAATGAGAAGGAAAAGTTGTATTTTTATAAGTCACACAAAGGATGATGCTAAGATTTGTCATAGAATCACCTAGACTGGAAAAGATCTTCAACAGCTCCAAGTGCAACCCTTAACCTGACCCACCAAGTCCCATTAGTATCACCTCCACACATTCCTTAAATACCTCCAGGGACAGAGACTTAACCTAGGCAGCCTTATTAGTCACACTCTCAAATCTCCAGTATATTGTGACTTCCCCAGTTAGCTGGGACTGCTGGTGAATTACTGAAAGTGGCTCAGTGATCACTCTCACCAGCTTCAGTATCCTTTGAGGAAACCTGTTTGATTCCATAGACTTTGAATGTCCAAAATATGCAGGATGTTGCTGACAGTTTTCCATTATATTATAGGGACTTCATCTACTCCCTGTTACACTTTTCCAATTCAGGGGGCTAGGTACCCTGAGAACAATTTGCCTTACTAAGAAAAGCTGAGAAAAAAGTGACTAAACATTCCTGTAGACATGTGTGGCAGCCTCAGGATTATTTGAAGCAGGGCAGCCCTCTGCATAGAGCAGCAAGCCTTGCTACGTGTGTGTGAGGCTGTTACACGTGTAGTGTGTAGTTTAGAGAGCCATTGCCATTTCAGTGACAAAGCTGGAGTTAGAATATGTTCCACACTTTTTAGCCAGTGCAGAACTGAATGCAGAGTGTAACAGCATCTGGGTGGAAATAGGAACCGCCTTGCACTGAAAGCTAAGTGTTTTTTCTGCTTTATTGTGGTTTCTGTAGCACCACTCAAATATTTCCAATGGTTTCCTAAGTTCTGGGCTTTCTAAACTCATACATGGAAACTTCATGTTATTTTATCATCAATTAATGAGAAAAACACCTGCTGTCCATTAAGCTGTTTTTTCTCAGCTTTGTTTTTATCTGCCTAGGTATTGGAATCTTCTTGGTCTGAAGTTAAAATGTGTGGGCTGTCTTCTCCAGCTAAGTAGTTTCAATGTTACCCACCAATGCTTTCTTGTCTACTGCTTCTAGGCAACATCTGACTGAAGAAAAATTGGCACAGTGACAGCCCACACAATGCACTCACCCACTCACTGTATATGAGAAACTTGCCTGAGGGCTTTCAAAACATGCAAGAGAAAGCTAAGAGACTTGAGAAATAATTTGAATTGCATATTATCTGAGCTTCTTGACTGACTTTTCTCTTCCTAAATATCTTGAAACTTACTGGCAATAATAAATTTTATAATACCACACTAAGACCAATACTTTTAGATACACGAAGATACTTTTGAGGTATCAAAAGTGCTTTCCACAGTATGTGTGTTCTTTAGGCTCCAGACTGTCACTGGAAAAACAACCCTAGATATCAACCATAGGCATTGTCTAGGGTGACCAGACTTATTCCATTTAAATGAGGAAGAGCAGCACCCTGGTGCTTGCCCCCCCCCCCCCCCCCCGATAGGGATGTCATGTTAGTAAGGCATGCTGCATAGAGGAAACAAGCTGGTTCTTAACATCTAAAGCAGTTTGCGCTTAACCTGACAGACCTTAAATCTTAGGCCCTTTCTTGCCTCAGATTGACTTTAGGAAAGATTCAACGCAACTTGTGCTTAGCTACTTCATATAAATTGGACTCCATTTAAGGGTTGGTTACCCGTGTTCTGTTTGGAGATTGCTCCTTGTGCATTTTTTGGCGGCTTTCCAGAATTCTCTGCTAAGTACTTTTGCTGTTGGCAACACCCAGTCCTTAGTCTGCTGAAGCACCAGTGTACTTTAGAAGTTAAACGACTGCAGAAACAGGTACAAATAATTTAGCAGCCAGATGTTTCCTTATGGCTACTCAAAGCGGAATATACTAAGGAATACCAAGAAGGGATTGTTTACAAGTTAGAATTCCTTAGCTGCAGATAATGATATAATTGAGACAGCTGGTATCCTTCTCTATTTATTTATCAGGTGCATTGTATAACACATTAACAATTTTGCTAACCACCTGTTTTTCTCTGTTTAAATGTTAAGAATTAGTATCATAAACAAAAATATAGAAATCCACATGGAACGTATATCTTAGATCTCATGTCTCAGTGTGTCAAGTTTCTGTTGGGTCATCCAGATTTAAGGTTGGCTGAAACATCCTTCAGACATGCATTTTCCTCTTTATGAACTAGGGAGGTTGTTAGATTTACAACTTTTGTATCCTGCCTAGATACATAAAGCTGGGAGGGATGCATCAAGACAGACTGCAGATGTCCTTTCCCTTCCTCCAAAAGAAACACTAGAACTTGCTGCACAGGGCTTAACTAGAGGGATATAATCAAAATTCAACTGAGGGAATCCCCCAAACTGAGGGAGTCAAACACCACCAAAATGAGGAGTATCATTCATGCATTTTGTATGGGAACTGTTGGATCATGGCTTGAACCTCTGATTGACCACCCACCGAGTCAGTCATGGGAGAAAAGGTGAAGGCAATTCAGCCTGGCTCCACCTCTCCTAGACCCCATTTAAGGGCTCTCTCTCTGGAGATTACTCCTCGTGGAGCTTACTGCTAGCCTACAACACCGGTGAGCATTTCCATTTGTTTTGATTATCTTTCCACCGTGATAATCTTGCTAAGCCTAACCTCTGTATGCTTATTAATTGTATGCATTTCTACATGATTTTTTCCGTTTTTCAAGGTTAAGGAAAAAAGCAGCAACCCTTTTTAAAAATAGCATTTTTAATGATGTGTTATGTGGAATTGAAAGTATGGGTTTTTAGTAAGAATGTCCTATGCTGCAGAATCACACAACCTGTGAAGACCCTGAGACTAATAAGCCTTATGTTGCCTTGATCAACCTCAGCTGAGACATCCACCTAGGTGTTCTGCCCTCTGCTCCATTAGCTCCTCTTAGGTACAGCTGCTGCCCTTAGATTAGTTTATCGAATGCCCCCTCAATCCAAGTATTTCGTATTTCCTGTGAGGGAGATTTCAATTTTTCTCTGGCCATTCTCTTCCTATCCCTAATTATTCTCATGATTATTATTTTTTTAATTGTATCTCACAACAAAGAATAATAGAACAATTTCCAAATGAACTTTTTCAGCAGTTGATGTCTGCTTGTTACTAGGTGTTTTCCAGTGGGTGCTATTGTGTAGTTTGTGTTGAACCAGAAGCACAAAGGATGAAGTCCTGTCTAATGGAAGGTCGATTCCCTATATTTTCCTTCTTTGCTACCTGCAACTGGGAATTTCCTCCAGCAAAAAGTCTTGGCTGGTTCAAGGTGTGGACAACTGGCTAGATGATCTTAAAGGTCTTTTCCAACCTTGGTGATTCTGTGATTCTAAGCATCTGGGGAGGAAAATATCAATAACTACCACATATCTATGGGAAAATAACAGAGAAAAAGTAATGTGTAATATCTAAAAAAGGCCACTGCTGTCACTGGTATGGCATACGCATTGTAT
The DNA here is from genome assembly GCF_019232065.1 of Centrocercus urophasianus. NCBI lineage: Eukaryota > Metazoa > Chordata > Aves > Galliformes > Phasianidae > Centrocercus > Centrocercus urophasianus. The sequence continues at coordinate 24,761,437 of NW_024884711.1, forward strand.
CATGTGATGGAGGAAAGATCAAACCACAGTTCAGTTTTCCTATCCAAATATCAGGTATCTCTAAAATTTCATGAAAAACATTTCATTTTCAGTCTTGGGAACACATCTTTAAACACTGCTGTTAATAAGCTAACTGGGGAAAAAAATTATAGTTACCAATTTGTAATTGTTATCTTCATTTCTTTCTTTCTGCTTGTTTGCTTACTTATTTTTATTCTTCTACCTTTGTTTTTACTTTGTTTTTAATTTTTTTTTTTTTATTTATTTTTACTTAAGTGACTGCTAATATGCCACAGAAAAGACACCACCTTCAATAATAAACTAGAGTTTTCATGTCACACTGTTTCAGTTTTATGTGCTTAGAGGAAAAGAGCCATAATCAATCAGACCTTAAATTTTGGCACATTTCCTACTAGATGATGGTGAAAACATTCCATTCTTATGGACTGATTTGGAAGTTCTAAAGTGATGTAGACAAGGAGGTAACGGCATCTTTCTTGTATATGCCTCAATCTATGTAACTGTTAGCTATTGAGTGGGTTAGGAAAGGGATTCATATGAGATGAACTTCATTTGCTTTCATTTGTAGAAGTCTATTTTGTTTGCCATTGTTCTCTAGAGTTGTTTTGTGGTGAAACACATGTTAAGACAAACCTATCTTAACAACAGTAATATTAGTAAGATCTTATTAGCTGCTGTTCGTGACTGATATTAAATAGCTGATGAGCCATTTTCTCTCTTTAGATCAAAAGATTATCAAATAAAGGAGGTGTCTTACATGTAGATCTTTCCTACACTCAGCCTGCAAGTAAAACAAGTAAAAATACATAAATTGTCAAGATCAACTCTCTAAACTTTAGATGATGTCCTAGGGGAAGAATCAGTTCACTCAGGAGCTCTATGCTACTGCAATTTCTGCTTGAGGAAGTATAAAATACTTTTTTCACTAGAGGGTCACTGGAATAGAAGTCAATTTCTGAGTAGCAGTAGAGTTCCTTTTTCTATACAGGTTTGGAAACTAGTTCAAAAATTTGTAATGGCCACAGTGCTGGTGGGAAGGGGAAAAAGAAATGCAAGAATATAGGAAAAGGTGAATAAAACCAAAGGCTGTTCCCATGCTGACATGAAAATAGAGTGGAGGATAAATAGAACCTATAACGAGGGAGTGTAGATAAAACACTAAGCACACACGAATCATTGGGAAATACATTTTTGGAATGCAGTGCGAGAGCAATGGCTGGGAAACTTCACAGCAGTAATTGGAAGGTCAGGTTCAAGATGGGATGTCTTGGAAATGAGTACAGGGACAAACAAAATAGAGCCTCATCATACGTGATCGTAAATTGCAAGGGTCTATGAGGTTGCAAGTAGAGGTTGCCCTCTTTTGTATGAGGATAGGCAAAACAAGGAGCCTCCCACTGAGAAGCAAGTTCTTGGCTAGGTTGTATCAACCTGTGTGAGATTTAGCTAACTTGTCCTCACGAGCCCATTAGTAAGTGAATACTGAACTACTGTTGAGCTTTGAAAGAGATGTAAAGCCTAAGAAATGTAAGGTTATTTCTTATTATTCGGTCTCTTTTCACCTGAAGTGCTAATTCCATGCAAAATTTTGAGTCACTCTGCTCATTTAATTTCTACAGGGAAAAACTCTGCCCTGTTTCCCTGTTTATTCTCCCCAGCTTCTTTATTCTAGACTGAAATGAACTAAACCTACATCTTCCAGCAGGCATAAGATCTATGCAAGACTGATTGCAAAGCTACTGAAAATGCTGCAATTTTGCCCCAGAAGTGGTTGCCAGCTGTTCCACTGCAATATGGGAATACAAAGCTCTATCAGATGAATTTGCAAGACCTTAGGTTTTTCTAAAATCAGGTATTTGACATGAAGAGAAAAATACTGTGAATACTTAAGAAATGTATCCGTTACAAGCATATTACATATCTGAAAAAGGCTTATATTTTTTTATGCATCTCCCTGTTGCATTATCACTTCAAGCTTTGGATGCTCTTAGTGTACTTCTCTTTCCAAAACATGTCAAGCATATGAAGCCATAATTAATGAACACTAGAATGCAACCTTCTGCATCATGTGTCTGCTTAAATATTTTCTTGGATCCGCAAAATTCGTCCAATTTCATTAATTTACACAAAATCTCATGTAAAGTTCTTAGGAATTACACATTTGTTCTTTTGGTCCAACAAAAGATCTTTCGTTTTTTTTGTTTTTTTTTTTTTTTCTTCATATTTTTAGTAATCAGTGAGATTCAATTTTGACAGCTTGTAGTATTTATTTGTTATTTTTTTTTTTTTCCTGACAGACCCAACCAATTTATTTTGATGAAAAAGTAAAAATAAATGTATTTCTGTTTATTTCATGATAATATTATTCCAGCTACTTTGTAAAAATGAAGTAGTCTGGTAGGAAGGTGCCAGAACTGCTGTATTAGCAGGGAGAAGTCATGACCTTCAGATGGTAGATATAGAGGCTTCACAGTATTCTTCCAAATAAAAGTGCTGGAAGTTGAATGAGAACTGCAGTACTCAGGTCCTTAATAAAAAATAATTTGACAATCTCTAGATTTATTTTCAGTCCATTCCTAAACAACTGTCATGTCTGCTGTACTGTATCCTGCTAAATTTATATGGAAGATAGTATAGCAAACAGTAGTTTTACATCTGGTGTACCTTGGGTACTAGCTGACCTTTAGATTAGATGGCAGCAGCAGCAATGCTTAAGGGAATGCTGGAGACACAGTGCAGGTTTACTGAACTGGCGCATCGGATGCCTTTTCCCCAGGATGCCTCCATCAGCCAGGTGCATCTCAGCAGGCAGACAATAAGAGCCTGAGGCCTTAATTAGTGGGATACAGGTTTTATTTCCTTCAGTCTGATAGATTTTGATGATCTCTCCTGGAGATTGGAACGCTCTTCTGAGAACACTTTGACTTCACTGTATAAGGGAGTGCATTCTGAGACACCACGTTTTGGCCTCCTTCAAGATGGGTGAAAATATGCAACTAGAATATATAAGCTGTAGGTTGCTTTGTGAATTCCAGATTTTGAGTTAAAAACTACAGGTGTTAGCAGAATAAAATTCCACCAAGGACTATTAAATGCAGTGATGTCACCTGTACTTTAGAGCTGGTAGATGTTAGGAGTCTATCTCTGTGAAGTATCACAGCATGGCTGCTCTGTTTCCACTGTCTTTCCCAGACATCAAATATGCTCAAATTCCAAGTCTTCGTTTCTTACATCTGTTTTCTTTCCCATGCTGAAATACTGCTAAAGAATTAATGTTATGAGAGTAAGTTTTAAAGTCATTATCAATGAATTTATTTTCATTATGATTTTTATTAAGAATTAAACTTGCAGAGTGCTCTTCAAATAAGCTCTTCAGTTACCTTTTCTTTCTTTATTGAATTTTTACAAGACATTTGTGATATAATGCAAGTCTGAGTGGGGGAAAAAAATGTCAATCTCAAAGGTGAAGTTTGTTCTTCTTTTAGCAAAATGTTATTTTCCAAAGATCTATAAAATGGTAACATGATGTTCAATGAAGTACCAACACTATTAACTCCAAATGAAAATTCTTACAATCCCTATAATAAAGAATGAGTGTTTGTTTATTATAATTGTACATCTATCTTTTCATTAATAGCAATACCTTGGCTTAGTTGAAGGATGTAGCAATAAATGAAGCAGTTTTTTTTTTTCCTGTAATTCCTATCACCAATTATTTGCAGTATGAAATCATGATTTGGACTCTTATTCACAGTTTAAAACCAGGTCCCAGAAGCCAGAAATTAGCCTCTTTTTCATTGTACCACTGTACAAAATAAAAGGTCAAAACCCATCCTTTTGATTGAATGATTCAGGAGTGCAAATGTTATAATCAATTACTACCTTTGGTTTAAGACAGAGTAAAGGCCTTTTTTAACATCTTGAGGCAACAGACTGAATTATTATTCTTCTGGAGGGTGAGAGTTTTATTCTGAAATTATGCCAATCTACTAATTTGGATGGAACCATACAATTATTCACCTTTAGCAGAATCTTAGTTTTTAATCATGTCCACTAGTGGCTGGAATTTCTTGCTTGGAAAGCACCATCTAAAAGAACTGAAACTTCCACAAAAAGCTCTGAATTCTCCAAAAACAGCTAAATTTCAGTCTTTCTGTCTTAAATAATGTATTTGTGGTGCTAAGTTTTCTGACCATCTTAGACTATACACGAATCTTTATATTAATGAAGTAAAAACTACAATCTATTGTTCATTAATAATGTTTCCTTAAATACTATTCCTATAGCTCTGCAATAAGGTACGGTATCTTGTTTGCTGAATGTCACATAATTATACTATACTTAAATCTCTCTTCAGAATGAGACGTTTCTATAGATCGTCTCATTATTCAGGGGAAAAAAAAAAAAAAAAAAGCATTCTGGGGATCAACAACTTTTGGGTTGTTTGTTCTTTTCCATCACTCAAAAACCTCTGTCTGAGTTCTGCCACTATTTCCAATTGCATCTCTGCCTGTTGGTAGATATCACTTTATTGTAGAAATCGCTACTTTCAGACCCCAGGCAAAGAAAATGCCTCTCACAGCTGCTGCATCCATCTTCAGTTTTGGTCTCATTTTCTGTTGAGTTGGGTACTGTCTGATTCTTTTTGCTCTACTGTTTTCAGTCGTTTCCCTCAACTGTCAAAGGGTGAAATTTTTCTCCTTACCTAGAGATTTGATCTGTCTGTCTCTGGCATGTTTGGGTGGAGAATTATGCATTATCTACTCATCGAGTCCTTTCTGAATATTTCTTTCCTTTCTTAAACATGGTAGATGAAATCTGATGGCTTTCCTGCAATGACTGCCAGCAAATGCTTGATCTATAGTTGACATTATGCATAGAATGAGCATTTCATTTGCATTAAGCAGAGCAGACCGTGACATTCTTTTTCCCTTAGCTGCACTAAAACAGAAATGAAGACAGATTCCTTATATCTCTATCAAGGCATAACTGTGAGAAGACAAAATGTAGACATTAATGATACTATTATGCAGAACAGAAATGTGAAAACTGTAACAGCAAATTTTCAACACTGAAGCCTGCCTTCTGAGAGAAATGTTTCTATTGCTGGTTGAGCAAAGCTGCATCTTTAAATCTTGCTGTCATCTTTAAAAATATCCTTTCTGTTATTTTCCCAGTATGAAAAACTAATGAAGAAGAGGTTAGCCTTCTAGCTTTTACTGTTTACCTTCACCATGAACTCTTTTTGTCATTCCATAATGCATGAATTTTATGGCTGCAGTGCCAACTGGCAGATAAATTTCAGAAGTGTCATTGCTGTTCCACACTGAGGCATTGTGTCTCCGGGGGATCTTATTAATGTTTACAAATACCTTAAGTGTTGGAGTCAAAGGGATGTAGCCAACCTCTTTTCAGTGGTTTGTGGGGACAGGAGAAGGGGAAATGGCCATAAACTGGAGCATAGGAAGTTCCGCATCAATATGCAAAAGAACTTCACAAAGTGTTGACAGAGCACTGGCAAGGCTGCTCAGAGAGGTTGTGGAGTCTTTCTCTGGAGATATTCAAGACACGCCTGGATGCCTACCTGTTCAATCTGCTGTAGGGAGCCCATTTTGTCAGGGGGGTTTAGACGTGATGGTCTCTAGAGGTCCCTTCCAACCCCTACAATTCTGTGATTCTGTGATTGTTTTTTGCAGAAAGCTGGTCATATTTGAATAGGTGATCAGTATACCCTATATACTACCTTGCACCAACACAGCTCAGCCATAGAATGCTTCCCTGAATATAGTGGTGAGCTAGCACTTGGTTTCTCAGCGACATATGTTGGTTTGTTTAGAAATAGGCAGTAGTACATTAGTGTAAGAACCAATGCGTTAGTTCAGCAAAAAGAATCCACAAGTGATAGTTCTAAAACTTTCCATTTCAACTTTAGTGGGTGAGTAGTCAAGTTTTCCTCATTAATTTTGCACTGGTGACATAATAGAACACTTTTATTTTTTTGCCTCAGTGATTTAGCCTCGCAATAAGCACAGGGGTCATAATAGAGCACTTTCATTCTTTGCCTCAGCAGGTGCAAAGACATCTTCCTCAGATTTGATATAGATTGTTTTAATATTTGCTCATTATGGCCTGATAAGCAATGGAAATTTTCCAAATTGAAGAAACGCAAGTGAAAGTCAGTGATTAAGCTCACGGTAGAAAATGGGGAAGAAATAGGTGGGCACTAGACCACCTTAGATACTAGTGAGCATGCCCAGAATGAGTATGTATGCAAAAGTACTGCATATGCATGTCTTCACTGTTCAAATGTAGAACCTGAACTCTGAGAGAGTTCACTTTCTTGTCCTGTCACCGGGTGCTGTTGTGAGGAATAAAGGCATGCTGATTTCTAACACTACACTGGAGTTAGAGAGTTGTCTTCCTAGATCTTGGAAGTCGTCGCAGCCACAGGAAAAATCATTAGATTCCTGTGTGCTTGATGAACTCGCCGTAAGTACTGTGTTGTGTGGCTCGCTGCTCGCAAACTGGCCAGTGACTAAAGGTCTGTCTCTTTATGGAAAAATACTGTTGTTGTAGGTGCTGGTTGTGTTCCCATTGCTCTCTGCAGGAAAGGTTGCATGACAAAGGCTGCAGTACATATTTACACCTTCTGTGACTGATGGATACTGATTGCACTTTGATCTCGGGGATAATGCAGAGCACTTTGAAAAGAGAGATTCCAAAAGATAAAATAATTGACTACAAAACCTTTCCCGCTTCATTCAGCTGTTTCTTTCAGTTATATCATATATGGAGCTTGACTGATTCTTCCATACCTCAAGTGAAATGGCACACCACTGAAGCTCAAGTAAATTAAATTCAGATTTAAGGGACTGGCATCTACTATCATATCTATGTTAAGCAGGAAATTCTGACAATCAGAGGAGTAACCCTGGAATGAGAGGGGAAAAAAAAAAAAAAAAGGCAAAACAAACATGCTAAAGAAGAAAAGAATCAGCCAAAACACTTCCAGGTGTGTTGATGCAGCTGCCAGAAGACAGTTATAAGGTATATTGTTGATTTAGAGGACAGAGTAACAATATTTCTGAATGTGTTGCCTAATTTGATGTTTCTGTTACTTATCCTTGCATGACCCAGGCATAACTTTCCCCTAATGGCCATTAAAACTGATGTCATGCATGATGAGTAGGAGACAATCTAACAGAAGATGTGCTTCCCATGGTTTGTTGTCCTCATCCCACGCATGCACACAAAGAACCTTTTTAATTTTTGCTGCTTCCAGACCAAGTGAGTCTTCTATTAATAAGGTGTCATGTAAGTGTAGGACATCTAGTAGCTCTGTAGTTTACAAACAAGAGTTGCTTTGCTTAGTATGAGTTAAGAAACAGCAGTGTTTCTCCTAATATATATCCAGTTACAAGCGGTGCATATTTTTAAGAGATTTACCCATTTATTCATCTGTTGAGTCTTTATATCCTATGCATCCCAGCTAATTCTGAAATGTTGCTGGATGGTTTTACAAAGTCCTGCACTAGGGACATTTGGAGTAATGGTTATCTAGAGACACATATGGAATTTCAGCATTAATAGGTGTTCTGGGCAACCTCTTCCTGCGCTGTAAGAAAAGTGCATCCCACACATAGTGGTACCAGTATGTAGAAGCATTATGTGCTGTGGCTTTCTTTCCCAGCATGGGTTTCTCTCTGATGTTTTTACAAGGACTGTTTGTCACCATTCTGTGGCAAGCTGGGCTCTTCTGGTCCCATTGCGTCAGCTGTGGGAACATTATGTACTCCTACAGAAAGAGTTCCTCAGCTCTGCAGAGGGCACAGCACTGTTCCCTAGCCTGTAAACATCGACACTAAACAGGTTATAAAATTTGCCTGTTCATTTCTCTAACAGATTGAGGAAAGACACAAAAAAACCCATGTGTTTTCTTTAGGGTTATGACAATACTATAATCATGGGTTTGCACTTTAAAATTGCCTTCTGAAGCATGGTGTATAAAATATTTTTGGTTCCTAGGAGGCATTTTTACAGAGATACTGTACACAAAGAAGTCCTAGTGAATGACAATGATAAGAGTTCTGTCAATACAGAAAATAAATCATGTGCCAGCATTTTTTTTTTCTTAATGGTATGGAAAAGCAGAATAAAGCAACTTGCTATTATTTGTTAGACTTGAAAACAAACGTCTCTTTTCAAGTAACTTTCTTAACAATCTGGGAGAGACTGGTCATAGCAATGCTCAGTATTTCAGAGCCTTTATCTTATAACACATGTAGAAAAAATATACTGAGACTGCACTTTGTGTGAGGGAGTAAAATGCAATGTCTTCAAAGTAAATTGTTTATGTGTTAATCTTCTTCCTTCCCTGGGTGCAAGAGAGCAACGGAAGGTTGGTATAGCTGTTAGTTCTCTTCTGGCCTTTCTTTGGTAAGCACACATCATATTGGATTTATAAGCACAAATAGCTTTAGGTTCTCTAGTGCACAAAGGTGTGATGCACAGGTCTGGATACAGGAAGTTCTTTTTTGAATTCACTTGTTATTTATATCATTAAGATCCAATAGGATAATTCTTGTTATTAACGTATTTTATGCCCAATACAAGTAAATGTTGTGTATGGACACCATTTTGCAAAGGAAATTGTAAACGTTAAATGCTCAAAGTATCAAATTATTCATTATAATTGGTGTTGTGTAATTTCTCAGTTTACATACAGCTTAACCTTTTGCTTAATCTCCCTACTTTTCTTGATGTAGCTGATCAGAGCTTTTTTTTATGATGGCTTTGAGGCATTGACTATTTTTCAGGATAAGGTGATGTTAATTTGAATACTTTATAGGGATTAGTGAAGGTTATCTCAGTATTATGAGGAGGCCAGGATACAAATTAAATTACAAGCAGTTCTACTAGTATGCAAAATATTCTTTGATACCAAAGTCTAAGCAGAAGCCTGTAGGGAAGGTGACAGCAAATAGTTAACTGCTGACTAACCATAGTAATATTTATTGATTTTTCTGAAGGAAATCACTTCTAGCAAAGTGCAATAAGACACAATTTGTTAAATATATATATACATCTATATTTTTTTATTCTGGAATCGTTGTGCATTAACAGCAACAAGCATCCATTCTTACTGAATGACTTTGTCATTCAGAATTTGATAATAAGAGTACAGTTATCTGTTGATTCAATTCAATAATACTCTATTGAACTAATTCAGATGTCTTGGGAGTTCTTCTGTGCTTTAGAGATGTAAGTAAATACTTGCTAATTTGATCCTTAATAGAATACTTGCTGCATTTCTCCATAGCGTAACCATTTTATTATTTCCATTAGAAAGATGAAAAGTGATGACGATAAGAAGGGCTACTCAATTATAATGATGAAGTGTTACAGCCTTTCACCTTCTGTCATTCTCCTGCAATGGAGTTGAAGAATGGTGGTTTAGTGTGCAATAAAACAGCAAGATTTCACTTGTGAGCTGCAGGGTATTTCTTTCAAAGATCTAGCTTAATCATCTTATTCTCTTTATGATAACATGCCATTTTTTTTTTTTTTTTTAATTCATTCCACTTTGAAGTTTTACCTTAAGCTTACTTGAAAAATGTCAAGAACATATGCAGACTGTAACTACAGTAAATCACTATTGAGGTTCATAATTTCTGTGGGATGGTTCTTCACTCGTACTCTTCTATGACAGTGGTGAGGTGCTGTGCTAAGCGCAACTTCCCTCTAGGAGTGTTAATTGTCATGTAGGTCTGGATTATGTTAGTGATGGAGAAAAACTGGGGTATTTTGTTATAAATATTCTGTTGTAAACTTGTTAGTGTTTCTTACTGTTTGTCTTTTTGTTATCCCCACTTCACAAATTTCTTGTAGGTATCCTCATTATGACATTTTCACTGACATAATTTTACCTTCTCTGTGCCACATAGGTGCAGTTATGTAAATAAGTCATTCATGAGATCCTAATGTTGAAACAACAGCATCCAGTACCAAAAGGACTATTCCAAAGGAAATATGATATCTTGCATTTAGTGCCATTGGACTTAGCTTGGTGGTGGTGTGTATTTCCCAGTAACCATGAGACTTAATGTGTGAGTAAAAAGGAAGAAAGCATCATGGAGAATAAGCTGTTTGTTTAAGGTGTACTTTGGAATGAGGAACGCAAAAAGCTGTAAGAAGCAGTCAATCTAACAACTTTTACAGTTGTGCTGCAGAGGTCATTGTGTGTGGCAGGTCTCTGACCATAGGCAGGACTCTGTTTTATTTATTTATTTATTTTTTAATGTTGAAGTTACCTTTTTTTTTTCCCCCTCTGCTTGTCTGCTTCATCTTTATGTGCAGAGGCCCACTAGAAGGCATTAATAAAATACTCAGTTATTTAGAAAGGGTAGTGTGGTTCTAGCATCTTCTGAAATTCATATATGCTTCACAATTTGTCTGCGTAACTTATACTCTAAAGGAAAGCTCATCATAAATCACTTGGATAAATGAAGTAAAGATCTGTTCTATAAAGCAATCATTAATAGAAGTCTTTGCTGGACAGAAGAGGATGAGAAATTAATGAACTTAGAATCACCGAGTTACTCCATTTTCTTATTAACAGTCAGAACTGGAAAATCTCAATTTCTACTGGCTGGTTTCATCCTTTCTTCCCTTTTTTTCCCCCGTTTTTCACCGTTTCAGGAGTCTCACTCTCTAAGGTTGAGTTCTTCAATACTTTATCTAATAAATGCTACAAATGTTTTGAAACATTTTAAGCTATTGCGTAAGAAAGTGAAAATGAGCTTTTCTGAAAAAGGGGGAAATAAGTCAAGTTACTCAGAGTCTTAACAGGATTTTACAATAACACATTCACTTGATCTTTGTGCTTTGTATATATCCTTTCTGTGTACATTCAGTGCACTGTAAGATGTAAAAATTATAAAAAAAAAGTCATGCTGACAGTATTCATGCCAAACATTGTTGTCAAGAGACTAAATAAATGTTTGATTATTTCAGATGATTCAATTGGAATTCCACATTGGTAAGATACTTTGGTAATAACTTCAGAAGAAGGATTTCTTTGTGCAAATGCATGAAAATTTTTCTTTCAGGTCTAAACTGGAAATTTTATAGCAGATTACTTTGCTGCTCAGAGTATTCCTGACTTCTGAAGTAATTACTAGTACTAAAACGGGTGGTGGTTTGAATATTGATAGTAAACTTCATCCCTCAAGAGAGAAAATTAGTTATGTTTTTTCTTTCACATCAGAAGAAATACATGAGAACAGTCTCTGAAGAAATCTATAAAGTTAATTTAATACCAACAAAGTGAAAGGAAGGAAAATAAATGGTAATTACAAAATTGTTTTTGATCTCACTGACATCCTACCTGCTAACATCTCTATTGCTCTTGACAGCAGTTTGTCTGTCCCTCAGTTCCCATTTCAAGGACAAGGGATGTCAGTGGGGAATGGCTTTGTGCAGCTTTGTGATACTTAGGTACAGGGCTGTCCCACAAGAATGCCCACCCATTTCAGGCTTTTAGAGGCCTACCATGACTGCACAGGAAGACCAACCCTGTTTTGGTTAGGGAGTCCTATTCACCACTCATCAGAAAAATGCACAGATACTCTACATCTACAGTGAAAACTTTTGGGACAGAAAGTAATCGGATATGAATAAATTGCATTTGATAGCATGTATGAAATTTTTATTATATAAAATGAATATATATTATATAAAATGAAAGTTTTTTTCTCTCAACTCACTTTTTTATAGAAACAGCTTACTAAAGAGTTGTCCAAAGAAGGGCAACAGCACACACCTCTTTGGGAAGCAGCTGAGGGAACTGGGATTGTTTCATCTGGAGAAGAGGAAGCTCAGGGGAGACCTTATTTCTCTCTACTGTTACTTCAAAAAAAAAAAGTAGTGGCCAGGTGGGTGTCAGCTTCTTCTCCCTGGTAACATTCATAAAAAGAGAGGAAGTGGCCTCAAGGTGAAGCACTGGCACAGGCTACTCAGTGACATGGTGGAGTCACTGTCCCTAGAGGTGTTAAGAAACTGATAGATGCAGCACTGGAGAACATGGGTTAGGAAGCATTGTGGGGGGTTTTGATGGTTGGAGTAGATGATAGTGCTCTTTTCCAACTCTGATTCTATAAAAGCATAGACTTGGCCAGTAGCAACCACCATGTACTGTCTTTCAGCAACAGGGAAACACTACATTGTTACATATTCTATATAAAATCAGGGATTTCCAACTCATTGTTTCCTACTCCCTTCTATTCAGTTCCTATTCTATTTTCCTAATATTTTTCCCTGGAGGAGCACACTATTATAAAAAGTAAAGAAGTACTGTAGGAATCCTGTCTCAGATGTTGACCTGATATTCCTTCCCATTTAAATTAAAGGATGATGAATTTTTTTCCATCCCTGAGGAGAACCATCAGTACCTACACCAGGTTTCTGCAGTAAATTCAGAAGCCTGCTGTGCTTCAAGGGTTTTCATCTCCCAGCTTCCGCACTGGTGCTGCATTCACTATGAAGTATCAGCACAAAACATAGTGGTTACATCACTGCACAATGCAAATACACTACAGCAAGGTCTGTGCTCAATGTGCACTCCATTTCATTGTGAAAACATGCTGCTTGCATGCATCATTAGTCATATGTTCTGTGATTTGAGCCTCACTCCTTGTAGGTGAAGTAAGAATAAAGGTAGACTTAACCTTTAAGTCACTGTACTGCTGTGCGATGTAGGTAACTATTTTGGAAATAGAAATAGCTTCAGGAAATGTATAGCATAACATTAATAAGTGTTGTGCTATTTCCATTTCTCTGTCAGTAACAGTTATCACTCTGCTGAATAAAATTCAGCTTTGGGCTGTGCCTTCTAAATGAGCCAAAACCACATTTCAGGCACTGGAATACATTTTAAGGTAAATCTTTTGACTGAATGAAGCTACACTTTAGAAAGAGTGGGTAATAAAATACCCTTTGGCACTATCTGAAATAAATATCTTCAGTCTCCCTGCAGTATCTTTTTTACTCTAGGTTTCTCCTTTGCTATCTGCTTGTTGAGACTGCAGTTATAAGTCTTCCATGAAAGGCATCTATTAGAGATGCCCCTATCACTAGCACTGTTTAATTCTGCAGAACTGTGCCATAATAAGGCACAATAAGGGAACTGAAAATTGATTATAAAGGAAAATAAAAACCTACAAGCTTCTTACAGGGCTAGGTCATTGAAATGGACTTTTTCCTCTCTTGGGCAGCTGTCTATAAACTACTTACTAATCAGTTTCCATCAACTGCCCATCTAAAACAGTCTTCAGCTTTCACCTCTGCTGTTGTCACAAAAAAGGCTCTGACAAATCTGCCTCCAACAAAACTGTCTCCATAGAATGAATCTGATGTTTCAGGCACAAAATCTCTTTAAAATCCTTTAGGACAACCTTGCATTCAACTTGTTAGGGACAATTATTAGAAAATGAATTTGCTTCCTTTTCTAAGTTATAGATATTCGTGTTTCATGTACTGTGAGGAACTGGTTTAAAATGCATATGCCTCCAGAAAAAGCAGTAATTTTCTAAGCCAGTGACAAATTACTTTATACAGTATGTTTACTATTTGCCAAGGATTTGTTCTTCTTTCCCTCCCAGAACAGAGACCAGACAACCATATCACTGAGATGAGTCAGATGGTTTCTGCTTGATTAGTGATTGTATCTTCATGGCAAAATACCAGTAGACAAATACATCAGGCTTTCTTCAAGTAAGCGCTGACTAATACCAGTAAAAGATTTGCCAAATGAAGTATCATAGGTTTTGGCTACATACAAAGATATTTCTACATACGATCTGACCAAAAGCTCACTCTAATCATCAAAATTTGTTCCTGGCTTTTGTTTTCAGCTGTTCAGGAACATTTTAAAATTATTTTTTGTTTAATCACAATAAACTAGAAGACTTTAGTTAAGCATTTCATCCATCACTAAGCAAAAGCAGTCAATAAGCTTATTTCTCCCTTTAAATGCTGTATTCAACATCTATGAAATTCTGTAAGAAGTTTAACACTTATGAGATCCTTTGAAAGTAATCAATATCACTTATGAAGCCAAAACTCCAGGAACAGAGCAGTTTTCAATTCATTTTAATCTCTGTCACCCTTTTCAATTTTATGTAATTAATTTAGTCCAGAACTGGTGAACAAGGATGCTTCAACTGCTTCTCAAAGTCAGCCATGGCCAAACTATCTCTCTGCTCAAACTATCAAATAGTCAGGTAGCAGTAAAACCCTGTTTTTAAAGTGAAATAAAACCAGAAACTCATTTTGTGGATGGCTGTTACCTTCTAACTGTGATAGCCCTGACCTCCATTTTAAGCAGCAACCCAAGTGTCTGTCTCTTCAGCATCTTGCATTTTCCTGAAACACTGCCAAGTTGTGCCTTACAGAGGCTGAATATTCTTGTCAATAGTGCTCCATAGTGACCTTTACTCTTCCGTAAACAGAATAGCAAATTTCTCTGCACATTTCCAGCAATTAGAAGACAGGTGCATGCACCAGACTTTGTTGGTGGCTGCTGATTAGAATAGCGTTCCAGACATGCCATATTTCTCAGGCAGGACTTTGCAGACTTTGTTAGCAGCACCAGTTAGATTCCAGCTGTTTGTGCATCCTGGTGACTCAGCTTTCTTAGCCACAGCATTGAACCAACTGCTTACACCAAACATGTTCGCACACCACTTTTCACAGCCGCTATGCATAATTACAGCAGCATGACTTTGGCTATAATAAATGCATCTGACAGTGGCCCATTGACCAAATGATTCAGTGTTATTTACCGTTCTATCCACCCATATCATCATGTTTCATTCCAGCAACAATTCTGTAGTGTCTTTCTGGTCACTGAGAAAGTCTGATTAGCTTTTGGCCAACAACAAGGTCACAGTGATATCTTTATAGCAGTAACTGGTAAGAAATCGCCTGCAGGGAGGATAGCGTTGTTGCAGATAGGAAAAGAGAATGGAAAATAAAGGAACTCCTTAAAGCATACTCAGTGAGAGCAGTTCAGTAATAAGAAAACAGTGTTTGCAGAAACAAGCCTTCATGGCCCATACCCAATCACACACATAACAGTGTGAAATGAAGGCTAGTGCGACTAACATAACACAACTGCAGAACACAGCAATAACTGCTGACGCTCACCTCGGAAGCCCTTCACAATCTGCCAGAGCACTCCCTGTGTCTTTCTCACTGTGACAATCACCATTGTTAACCTGAAGACACAAAGTGAAAGGCAAACCAATTAGCAGCATTCCCTTGTTCCTATAGGCAATTTGCTTCCTGGGGGTGTGGTTATTTAATGAGATAATTGTCCTCATAACCAGTTTCTGTAGTTGATGCCTTCAGAGGAAGTGTTTCTGTGTTCTTTGATTAAATGAAGTAGATTCTGTGAAAACACAAAGAGCTCCTGAGGAGATAATCTCTTCGCAGTGGTGGTTTGGCAGCATACAGAAGCATGGCTGTACTACTTTGAGTACTTCAGAACTCAGTTTGGTTTCTCCTTTTTTTTTTTTTTTTCCTCCAGAAAAGATATAACTTCTGAGAGAGTTATACTGCATAGATATAATTACAGTATCTTGCCTGAGCTTAGCACGTGAAGACGTGCTTCTGCCATCATCCACACAAATATTTCTTGATTAAAATAGTTTCTATTCCCCTCTTCAGCAGTTGTCTTTGGGCCTGTTTATTCATAGAATAACATACTTGAAAGAAAAGTGATACCTTCAAAAGAGGTACTGGCATTTTATTTTGGCGACACTGCAACTGTTTTCTCACAATGTGTGATAGATGTGCAGTGACAAAAGACGTACAATACCAAAATAGCGAGAGTTTTTAGTAAGTAATTACATACTAGAGTTTTCCTTGAAAAGTAGGATGTTTGAAGTCAAGAATTGCTACCATGTTACTTGAGTCATTTTATTCATTTATAAAAGGATCTAGCCACTAGCTGCTTTTTCAGCTCACAACTTTTGAATTCAAAATAATTTTGGTTTAGCTTAACCCAAGTTTGAATGTTTTGTTTTCTCAGCATATTAAAATGCACCAAGAATGGTCTCTGCATTGTGAAATGAATCTGTTTGTTATTTTTTTCCCATTAAAAAAATAATAATTTGAGGGACAGAAAAGGAATGTAACTGGATGTGAAGTCTAGGCTCACCAAACCTGAATATAGGGATTGGTAGATGTATAATCAATAAGTATACAAAGAAGATAGGCTAGAAAGATTATCACATTAGAGAGGAATAATCAGAAATGAATGGAAAGCTTACCCATATCCTGGGCTTGCAGAAAAAAACTCCCAGAGGAGCAGTCTCCAGAAAGAGATCCTTTCTCAGTGGCAGTCAGTTCTTAAATGGGCCTAGGAGAGGTGCAGCCAGCCTCCACCCTTTCCGGTCACACAGCTGAACTGCCTTCACCTGTTCTCCCATGGCTGACTGAGTCCTTGCCTCATGTGATCAATCAATTCAGGTTGTGATTCAATAGCTCCTATACACTAGAATGCAGTTTTAAACAGCTGGTTCATCTTTATCCAACTGGAAGACTGCTATCTCTTACACAAACAGGTTGTTTGCATTCCAGTGTTTTCACATCTTGTATGTATTTCAAATGTATTTGAGCCAAATATCCCATAGATAAAACTAATGATAGAATGTTAAAGTAGGTTCCCATAGTCTTTTGCAAAATTAATACATCATCCAACTGCAGGAGCTTGGCTTTCCATTCAGGATATCTATGGAAAGAAATCATATTGCTTTGTCATTTTAGTTGGTCTTTATAAAGAGAGAGAAACTGGATTCAGCATCTCTGACTCAGTCTTTCAAAATTGAAGCCTTTCAGAGCTGAGCCTACTGAGAAAAAAATAAAATAAAAAAGGAATAAAAATGATATCCATAGCAACTAAAGAGGGAAATATGTGATAACTGTTTTCCTGTAAGAATATGATACTTTTGAAATGTACAAACCAATAGGAAAGATGAGTAGGATGCTATAAAAGATCAGTCTTCCATCAAAGGAATTTATTTGCAACAGAAGATAATCGATACAGTTGTTTTTTTTCTGCAATGTTGAGATACTGATATGCCAGGAAATTGTTATCAAACTGCAATTGTTTCCACGTTAATACTCCTTTATGATCCTTGTCCTTCAGTTAAATTATAAGAGCTTGTAGGTTCTTGACAGCATATACTCCTGCAACTTGCAGAACATTTGCCGAATGTTGTCAACAACTGAAGGAAAAGCATATACTTTGCAGCTTTCTGATCAAATGCATAAAAGCAACTTCTCTCTAAGTCATTAAGTTGCTCAGAGTTTCTGAAGTGATGATCCAAACCCCCCTGTACCCCACAGAGTGTTGAGTAGAGGCGTGTAGAGTTTCCCTCTTTCTTTCCCTATACTCTTCCACTGGAAAGAAACCTGTACAGTGAGAAGCAATTCTCGATGTTCTGCTCAGGCCATGGTCAGGATAACTGGGGGCCCATAACTGATAGCTGCACCAGGGAGTGAATCCACACACTGCTGTATGACTGTAGAAACATGTTCTAGAAATGTTAGACAATTGGCAAACAAGTCCTTTGTTCTCTATCTAGTTTAGACACTCCTTAACTTCCTGGCTGAGGAGAACTTGCTCTTATCCAACAAAAAATTTATCCTAAATTGCCTGTAATTTGGACAGAAGGCTGGAGATTGACAGTAAGAACTAATAGATTAGAGCAGCAGTCAAGCAAGGAGAGAAGTGCAGTTCCTGTCTTCATGGAACCACTATAAGATTAAAAGCAACAACAGAAAAAAACAGAGTCTTTTATTTGGAAAAAAAAAATGTCAACAACAACAAAAAACTGCCATGCCACGCCATTTCCTCATCTTATCTTCTCTTTCCTCCTTTATTTTGTTTTTGATTCAACATTGTTACTTTTGTTGCAGTTTGTGGACTGGAATGGTGGCAAAAGAAACAAAGAGAGATCAGTTTTCTCTTCCCTTTTCCTCCAGGAACTCAGCAGTATTTTCCAATGAGGTTCAGTGATTCAGTGACATAAGGATTGTGAAGGGTCACTGCAGGCTGTCATGTTGATAATACCTTTGTGGTTCCAGACCCTGCTGGTGTGGAGATCTGTGTAGACTTTCTGCAGCAGTCCTCAAACACCTGCAAATGTCTCTTTCCAATAGTAATTCCTGCTCTGTAGGAGTCATAGTGATGGGTTCAGCTTGGCTTACCATACAAGTCAAGCAGACTGTAAAAAGCTTTGAGAAGGTTACAGCAAGCCCTAAGGAGATGAATTAGGTATCATACCCAAAATATATTTTAAATAAAAACAACAAATTTTGTCGTAAATGAGCAGAAGTGTCAGATGCTACTTTTACTATCATTCAATATTTTCACTTTGATTGTTTTTTCATAAAGCTTCTTTCTAACCTGTTGTGATAAGGATGAAAGTCATTTACGACTGTGACTTTCTGAAGTTGGAAACACTTTAATAACTCAGCAAAAAAGTCAGAAAAACAGTGGGGGAGATGGGCAAGGGAAGTCTGATAAGAATGAAGGAGGGATGAAAGATCACCATTCTGAAGTAGCTGCAGTTTGTAAATGGAAGTGTTGTCTCTGTAACTGGCATCCAGCACATGGAAAACAAAGAATGAACATCCTGTCAGGGACCAACCAGAAAACTCTCTGGTCTACAACTTGGAAGATAATTAGGTCAGAAGCTTCCATCGATTTCCCGCTTATACATCTGAAAAACCTCTGTGTCTAATTGGCTACCAAGAAAGTCAAGCATGCCCAGGACTCTGCAGGAAATGGCTCTAATTAGTATTGAAGAAATGTTGGAGAGGTGCTGGGATGCTTCTTTTCTGCAGCAAGCACATCGGTTCATTAAAATAGCTGTATTTCCTCTGGCAAATACTTCTGAACACTTTTAAAATATCAATGCTAGCAACTTCATAAAATATGTCAGTTGAACTTAAATGTAAACATCACAGTAACAGGCAAATACTGAATATGAGCAACACATAACAAATATAACGGAAACAATTTATTTTGAAATAATGATTTTTAATTTTGTTTTTCTGTCCTGGAAATTATTTATCCCTCTGAGGAGAATAGATGCAGATGTGGATGTAGTGGATGCTACATTGACTCTTAGATGTTTTGCTGAACTATTTGAGTTTGTTCTCAACTTTTCTGTGCTTAACAATGCAGGGCTTGCATTGAGTGTTTGCAAAATATCATCCTTAATTGGAATGAAATGTTCTATGACTGAAGTCTTCTGTGGAAGAACATGAACCCCCAGAAGTTTAGCCTGACCTATCCTTTGGTAAAGTCTTTTAAAATGGAAGGTGCTTCCTCCTGAAGCTTTCAGATATAGTTTGGAAGCCGTGTATAAGTAAAATTACACTTTTAATAAGATCCTTTGCAGAGACTGTATTCCTATTCCATCTAAACAATCCCACTCAGATCTTCTGTTCCATATCCAAATCCATTATTTGAAGCAATTTTACCTCCTGGCATTTTTCATGCATTTCAGGCATCTTTGTCATCCACAGATCTTTGGTACTAGTACAAATCCCTGTGGCCTAAGCCTCCTGCATCCATGCGACAGGTGCTTCGTTCCCAGGAACGCTCATGAATCAGACCCCCAGCTGGATTCACAGCTGAACATTTTGGTTAGGGCATGTCAAAATAAGGTTCCTCCCTGACTCTTATCAACATGAACACTTTGAAAGATAAGTTATCTGATATGACTCCAAAGGAGAAAGGTCCTAGTACTTGCCTCACTTCCCAGAAGGCTAGATGTCTGAAGGTGCTGAAAAAGACAAGAAATCTAATATTTACCATTAACAGTGAAAAATACCAAGTGACTGATGTTCTTTTTTTTTTCTTCCCAAATAACTACCATGTTCTTATTTCGAGCTTTTCATATCTGCACGTACAGAGCCAATTCAGTTCTTTCAGACTTCTCAGATTGAATGTATGTAATATTTGGAACTGATACAACACAACCTCTGCAGTACTCAAAACGCACAAACTAATACTTTATTAAGCTTATATACTTACAAAGCTTATTTTAAAACCTTTTTTTTTTAATATGTGGTCAGAGTACTTTAAAATATGTGTGATCTTGTGTTACTTTTGAGCCAGGAAGATATCTTGTTCTGTATTTTATATTGGAATATTGAGAATCCTTAGAGTTTCTTCTGTATCTTCTGGTTCATAAATGCTGAGAAACAGTTATTTTGAAGTTGCATTCTGTTCCTACCCACAATTTAATTGCTTTGTTGATTGCCAAACGAGAGTTATAGGGCATGAGAGACAAGTGCCTACAGGCAGAATTATGCTGGAGATGTATGCTTTGGAAGGGACCCACGGAGGAGAGGCAGCTACATGGCCTCACATGGCATCCTTATCCAGAGAAGCTCCTTGCAGTGGGACATATCTCTGCTGCAGCCTCTCACTGTGCACACAGCTCCAACCAGGCATGTAAACACATACTTTGATTGGAAGTCATTTTAAAAATGTTTATTTTGGAATTTGGTTTCAAGAAGAAGTCTGCAGAAATAGCTCTGAGTCTAAACAGTGATGGAGTTCTAAGAGCTAAGCTACATCATTTTCTTCCAACTTAGGGTGCAGTTGATGTTGATGAAGTTGAAATTTATAATGAAATAGATGGTGATATTATTAGAATGTATCAGTTGATTATTCTAATGACTACTTAATGATTCAACAACATTTGATACTTTAATTGCAGGACCAAGACTAATTGATTGATCTGATGATTTGAAATGGATATTAAATCGGTCCATCTGAAATCTTCAGTAGTTCTTCATAATATTGTTACCTGCATCTGCAGACAATTGCATTAACCTGCTGTTTGTACTGAATGGAGATTTCACCAAATCAGTAGCTCCATGCTAAGCTCTTCTTCTTACTGATTTGCTCTCTGCACTCCTACAGCCAAGAACTTGCAGCGCTATTTCCACAGTTGTACTGTCAGTGTCTTTCTAAATTGCAGTTGAAACAATATTTTTCCTTTTTTTTTTTTTTTAATTACTGAACAATATGATCTGTTCAGCTTTCATTCATTATTACAGTGATGTTTGTATAAAAAATGCTAACATCTTTATTGATTGCATCCGTGGATGTCCTTTAAACTGTAAAACCCATCCTGTATTACTGAAATTTAAAATCATTTCATTTCTGTAGAAAGTTCAGTCTGTTTTTCCTTGATTGTTTTATTGTCTTACAATATTTGCTAGCTACCCAGCTATCCCACCAAAAACCAGTATAGACTGATTTTTTTTTTTTTAATTAAAAGACACTTTTGATAGAACATAGCATTATCAAATCATAATGTCTGAATGCAACATAATGACTGAGATACCTCAACTTTTTTTTCTAAATTATGTCCTTGTGGGGAAAGAAACATTTTACTAATTTAAGACTGGAAAACTGAAGAACAGACTATTCAAAACCATTGTATCAGACTCAAATTTTTTTCCCTTCATTTTCATGTACTCCTAAGGCATCACCTGATGATTAGTTACAGTTTAAAAACAGTGATATGTAAGTAGACTGCATAAGATAAGAAGTATTTAACTGAACTAAGTCCCAAAATATTTGTGAGAGAAAGGAGTGGCCATGGCAGTGAATATACCTAAGAGACTACTGCTTTTATAATAACTGAATAATTACTGTAATATCCTCTGGATATTATCAGTAACCTTCCTCTCAGAGGCAAATAAGCTTTTGCAAACTACCAGTTGTGTAAGCTTATAAAACCACTGATCTCAGCTTTAAAATTTTTGATGAAAATTCATAACTATTCTGAAAGCAAAGGGAAAGGGAAAAATCTAAGCCTTGTTGTTCTTGGCTTTGTGCTCTAACTGGAGTTAAAGTCCTTACTTTTTTATGGTCTTCAGAACCTATTCTTCACCAGCTCTAAAGCAAATCAGTAGTAAAAGGCTCATCTTCAGGTTATGTCAAATTGATAGCTGAGGAAGATCATCAGGAATAACATAACTGAAGAGAACTCAAGACGTCATGGAACAAAGAGATGACAACCCCTCAGAGCCGGAGAGCTGGCCTTTCTTCTTTGTCTTTTTTAGCTTACCAGGAACACAGGATATGGAAAAAACAGATTGCTGCTTCCTCTCTGTGTAGGTGAGGATAAATTCTGTCCCTTCTGACGTTAACAGCATCAGAAGGTTTGTGGAATCCTGGAAAAACTTCAGTTTGGAGCTTGTGCAAGGAAGATGAATAATTGCATTCTCACCACATGAGCTTTCTCCCTCCAGGCACTGATGGGCCCTGGCTATTAACCTGTACTGCTGCAGTAACAAGTTCAGTTAGATTCTACAGCTTCATAAGCTGTACCCACGAGTGCAATGCTTTCAAGCTGCTGGAAATGTAAATGTCAGCCTTTCATCAAGCACAGAAAGCCCCACTTCATGTGGTACAACTTAGGGGAGGCTATGCTCTCCCTAAGGCACAGTAATCAGTAAGACAGGCAATTTATTTATTTTTTACTGTGTTCAGTGAAAATTCACATAAATCGATGCCATCTTTTGTACTGCCCCACTTTGCAGGGCTATGATATATTGCAGATATTTAACCAACTGTTTTTCTCATTTTAATCACCCTTCAGGATTTTACTGTCACTGCACTCCAGTTTGCATCAGGCCACTATTATAATTTCAGAATGGCCTAGGGCAAAACATCCAAACTTAGAATTTAGCAGTTTCTCTTTGTTTTTAGTGTCATGTTCCAAGCTCTTAATCAAAACCTGGGATCAAAATGCTAGGAGCCAGGAAATTTGTGTGCTGTTGCAGGCCTGCTACCTCAGCATTTCTGTTCTGCCATACAACAATACGTTCCTTCTACAGATCTCATTTATAAAGTGCATTAGACTGTGCATAAGCAAAATACTATGTGAGAGTTAGAATCAGCATTAAAGCTTCATGCTGCTCTGCTCTAAATCTCATGGGATAGAATAAACTTGTGCTTAGTTCTACTTCCTTCAGCCCACATCCCAAAATCCTAACAGCTAGATCCGCATCTGGATCTAGCCTACTAGAAAGCCACACACACTTTATACTTGCAGTTCCAGGGCGTATTCCAAGCCAGCCAAGCCCTACACAGTTCTGCTATCTCCAACTCAGGTATTTCCTGATGCCTGGATTCTGGAGATACTGAGAAATCTTCTTTACACTCCATGAAATATGGATTAAGGAAAGGACTTTTCTACCTTCTACATTAGCTCTCTCACACACATGGAAGAAAACAAACAAAAAGCAAGAAAGAAAAAGCGAAAGGAGACAAAGTTACTGTTATCAATTTTATTCATAAACTAAAAGGTAATACGCCAACATTGCTCATAGTCCTTGATCATGTTAGTGCTTCCCTGTATTCCACAGGACTTCAGTTAGATAGCAGAATTCCTTGCTATCAACCAAGGAAAATGTGCTCAGAAAGAAAAAGCATCATCTCTTTCATTAGGTTGAGAATAATAATTTCATTAGGGAGAGAATAATAATTTAGGACAAATTAAGATGAATTTTCTAATGTGTTACTCCAAGTCAATCATGGAGAAAATTAAGAAAAAAATACCTAAAGTACAGAGACTATTCTTGAATGTGATGGCTTCTATACCCAAAGGATAAACACTGATAGCAGGCTATATCTTACAGTCCATATATGTTCAGCAACAAACCAACTCATGGGTTTTGTTTATTGACCTCTTCTTTTTAGATCTGTTTGTATGGGAAGTGAAAAAGTTACATATCCCGCTTTTCTCTTTTTTCAGCACGGGCTCAATTTGTGAGCAGTTGAAAGTCACGCACAACAAGAACAGAAGGAGTTCTTGTATCCCTTTTTTCCTCCCTGCCATGATATGTCTGATCAATAAACTTCGAAGTGTTAAAAATCCTCCCTAGAGAAAAGTTTTACATAGAAGTAGGTTTTAAATTTTCCCAATGAGAATTTAGGGAAAATTCATATAATGACATTTAACTTCATCTTTTTCCCAAAATAAAAAAATGCTAATATGTAAATCTCTTTCTCTCTCTCTCTTTTTAATTCATAGTAAAAAAAAGTAAGTAGCCTATTTCAGAAGCTGTTTATTTCCAATTCAAATATGTTCACTTGGAAAACATTAGAATACTGGAGTTTTTGGTTGGTGTAAAATCTCTTTTTATATTTATAGCTTTAGTTTTCTAGCATTTTCACTAATCTAGCAGAAAATAAATTTGTGAAGAAAATTGAACTGGTTGAAACCCATCAACACTTCACAGAAAAAGTTAACAGCATACAATCCTATTATTATTTCTTTTTCCCCTGCTACAAAATTAAACTGGCCTCTTTGAAAGGAAAATATAATATAAATCTCTGCAACAGAAGTATGAATATTGCTCTGAAGACACATTTGGAAGATGCCTTCTGAGACATTTTGACTTTTATTTTTCTTTTTTTCTTTTTTCTTTTTAAACTGTGACCACTGCACCAGTTAAGGCTGCTTTGCAATATATATATTTCAAATAAATCTGTAATATTCAAACTTACCATGATGGATTGTAACAGGTATGCCTTAGAAAAATAGACAGACATGCACTTTAATATGCGCAAATTATTATATAGTTATTAGAAAATGTTATTATGTAGATAAACATTTTGTGTGTTTGTGTGCTGAAATCAACTTAGGGAAGGATTATTAAGGAAGATCTCCAAAGGATATATGAGGTATCTTGTCTCGAATATGGTTAGATCCAGCTATAACGCTTATAGAAAGATAATTGCCACTGGAAAGTATTTTTCAACAGGAAACTCTAAACTTTCAGACATAGAGAAAAAAAGCAGTGCTAGTAATTCTAAATTCAAAATATATCCTGGACATTACAGTCAGGAGATTGCATGTTCAACAGTTTTCATCTGAGTTAATATTCAGTGATGTTGTAGACTGTTCTGTCAAGTGACGGAGATAATAAATAACTGCAGAAATACCAGAATATGGTAACAGCTTCCAAACGTTAGGTTATATTAAATTAATGAATGGAATTAGAATGGTTAACAACAGGTGAGTGGTAACCCTGCCCATGGCAGCAAGGTTGGAAATAGGTGATCTTTGATATCCTTTCCAACCAAATTGTTCTGTGATTGTATGATTCTGTGATTCCAATTAACTGAGAAAATAGCAAGAAAACTTTTTGTTACTGGGAGCTTATTGATTTGACTTAGACAATATCTTTGTTTATGACTACAGAAACTTCATATTTTTTATACTAATGGGTGACATATTGAAGTGCTCACCTTCCCAAACACCTACCACCATTTTATAAGGTGGTATAAGGCTATGACTTACTGTCAGAGTCACATGATTTTATTTTCAAGGATCGATATTCATTCTCCTCTCCCAACCTCCCAAGAACTTTCAAGTGCCTTATAGAGAAATGAATATTCACCACCCCTTTGGAAACATTTATGCAAACAGCTATTAACTGGCATGAATAAAAACAAGAACAAAGAGTTTTCTAAGTGTGAAATCAAATTTGCATTTTGGTTTGAATAAATAGATGTGGGTATTTTTTTCTCAGTATTCAATCAATTTTGACAAAGCAGGGCTAAGAATAGCACTATCTCTAAGCACACTGTAGACAGATATTTGCATATTCAGATTCATAGTTTGCTAGTAGGATCGTAGACACTGGGAAAAGGAGAAACTTTGAGTATTTACAGAAAAACTAGTGACCTCTTTGCCATTCCTGAGACCCAAAGAGACTGACCATGCAGTTAGACCACGCAGTTTCCTACCTGCACCTCCCACATGAACTGTGCAGTTTGTAAGAAGCCTTAATGGAAAGTCAATAGATTTTCAAGACTCTTTATAACCAAGTGCCAGTGGAAAGCCCAGTGTCAGTGACACACGTAACTTGAAGTCTCAGGCCTCTTGTTCTCCTGCTGGGCGCTTCTCAGGGGAGCCTGGTTTCAGCTTCTTTGTCACTGCATAGTAAGCATTAAGGACATAAGAAAGATTTTCTTTTATTCTTCTTTTAAGCCTGAAACTATCTCAGTCTCTTCTCATATGTCACATGCTCCAACTAATTACCTTGGTGGCTTCCATTGGACATACTCCATGCATGCAGTACAGAGTTAATCTTCAGTGCCTCCTTTGATCTACTCTTTAAATCATCATTGGTTACCGCAGGTATAAAGGGTGTGCTTTAAAAAGCACCATGTATCTTGCAAAGCAGAGATATGCCTTCTATATACCTCTGTATAAGAAAAGATAAGAAAAACACCATGAAGTATGTGCAAAAAATGGACCCATAATGTCTTTCATTTTCAGAAAGTTTACAAAATCTGTGGGCTTGAAAGAAACATTACTTTATCTGATCAAATCTTCATATGTTTCCTTAAATAGAAAAGTCACTTTCAGTAAAAATGGGCAAAAAATCTTTTTTTATTTTCTCTTGTTTTTCATGTTTTGCTTTTTCACACTTTGGGCAACTGAAAAAGGAAGAATAGCTATTTAAAAACTGCATCCAGGTCAAAACATATTCATTTTCTTCCTTACTGAAAAAGACTTGTGGAAGCATTTTAGATGTTAAGAAATATTTAAAAACTGCTTTATGTTTCATAATTTGCTACAGTTCTGTAAGAACACGTTAAAGTCTTAGTTTTACTTCTTTATTCTGCTTTAATTAAAGCTTACACGTCATTTGCATACATCTTCCTTAGTTCTTCCACCGTAAGAATATTCAGACTGGCAGAATTGACAGCATTCAGAAGAGTAACCTCTAAGGCACAGCTGGAAATAGCATTACTAACTAGTTGGTGTTTTAACTTTGGAGTGGGGGTTCCAATCTTTGGGAAGCAGCAGGCACATGGACTATCGTAAGTTTTTTCCCTTTGGCAGATGTAGAATACAGAAAAGGTTTGTCCCAGTTGGCTCCCCTTTTACTATCCAAAAAAAGCAATAGTTAAATTATGGCCTTCAATCATTAAAATGTCTCTTAGCCTCATGCCCTAATGAATTCAATCGTTAAAAATTATTTTACAAGCACTTGTATTAAATATTCATGACTAATTGTTAGCATTTAACTTTTGACTCTCCTGCTGTAAATACCACTCTAGAGCCTAGTCTTTCTTGGAAATCTTATTAATTTGACAGAGGAGGATAAAATTACTGTGGAGATGTCAGATCTTCTAAAATGTGACACAACTTAAGCAACACTTGGCATTTAGTACCTAATAAATGTCAACAGAAATGTGGACCATTGTGGAGAGGATTAGCACTGGACAAGTATGAGAATTATCTGTTTTCCTTAGAACGGTGAATAGGATTTTATTTGTTTCTTCTGATTCACTTACATGAAAAATTTTGCCTCAGTCTTGTAGAAGGGTTATCACATGCTTTGTGAAGCCTGCTCTTCTCTATTTCATACTTAGCACATGCTTGATCTCGTGGTTTTGCTGCACATCATTTCACTCCTTCACATTTTAGCAATCTTATCTATTTTGTTTTCTAACAAATAAATACTATACATCTCAGCACTGGATACAAATGAAAAAAAAAACACCTTAATGATTTGTTCAAGGTGGTTTTTATTTGGAGTACACAAGAATGAACTCACTGCAGTTAGGAAAGCTGCAGTTCCCTATTAGCAATGTCTCACATAGCAAAGACAGAACTGAGTATAATTCAGTCAGCATACTGTGATTGCACATCCTTTAAATTAATGCTGAAGCAAACCCTGGCTTTAAATAGAGGCTAAGCCACATGTGGCAGAAGGGAAGATGTTATATTCTGGAAGAAATATGATTCTATGATTCTATGATTCTATGAAATATGTCTATGCCTATAAATTTTCAAACAGAAGTGGGTGAGGCAAGAGCTCTTGTCTTGATAAAGGATGCCAGGATATAAAAACGCAGCTCTATGCTGCAGAACTGATATAATTTTGAAAAATCAAGCTAGTATTTCTAGCTTCAGAAAGCCATAAGAATGTGAGTTCTATAGACATCAAACAAGTTTGTCATATCAGAGCCTTATTTTGATTTTCTTGAGATGAAAATTTCAACATATTCACAGGCTTCTCCGTGACCAGATATAATCTGCAACTGAAGGTAATATACAACAAATGCTTTTGCTCAGATGAAAAGCAAAACTTGGACTGAATTAAAGCCCCTCTTAAAAAAAAAAATAAATCATTTTAGGGTACAGGAAGAAAGCTCAGGAATCTTATTTCCCTACAGTACAAGCTGTTATGCACTCCTCAGACATAATAAATTAATCTTACTACAGTACTTGTAAACCACATCGCATATGAATATCTGAAAGAGTTTTCTGATTTAATGTCACTGCCACATATCTATAGACTGTTGTGTATTTCTTGAAGAAGATCCTGTCTCCTGGTTCTGACTTATCTAAGCCAGAATCCCTGTAGAGTTCATGTTATGCTTAGTATTAAGAGTGTGCATAGCCTTAAGAAAGTCTAGAGTATGATGTATAGACTTTAAAATTGTTATATAATGGATTATATCTGTTTTATTGAGGCTAAAACTTTGTAGTTTTGATGCACAATATTCTAAATTGGCGAAAGTAAGTACTGGCATTAGAAAACAAAACAATAACAACAGATAAAAAAAACCCACAAAGAAACAAAACCCACCATCTTTTAAATATACTCTGAATATTTCTACACTTAATGGCATCAGTTTTATAATGTAGTTACTCTGGACATACACTGATGGAAGATAGAAGACAATTAATGAGAGGAGATTATCTTCATGTGTGTTTACCTTAGTATTGGAGCAGATTTGCTTCGTCAGTAAGAGCTGTGCATGTTTGAGGTACTTGATCAAATGGACAATTTCCATTTCCGTCCATTTCATGCCAGTTATACCTACGGATTTTTATAAGATCTAGTATCTGTCTGATTACATTTTCTGCTGGGTTGCAGTCCAGAAAATAAGAGAACAGCACGAAATTTCTAGTTATAAGTAAGTATAGAAAGGCAGTACTAGAAATATTTTTATTGCTTTATTTTCCCATTGTAGACCACTGACATAATGAATTATTTGCTTGGTGGTAAGTATTAAGCTGCTGTGGCAAACTAAAAAAAAATTTGAAAAGTTACAGGGCTATTAAAGCACCATTTTATGTTAGAAGCTTACTAACATTATAACTGTATCATTTGCAAAATAATTAAATCCATTCATGTGAATTATACCTACTTGAAGTTACCAGGATCTAGTTCCAAGTGATTTAGTGCATAGGTAAGTAAACTAAGATGCTGTAATAAAGACTGTTACTTGGGAAGAAATGGAGAGAAAACTTTCTGAGAGCTGAGAAATGGACCACAAGGTCATGCTAAAAGAATGCTAATTTTGATAGAAGGCTTCTAAGTTAGATACGAAGTTTTATATGAAGTGCTGAAGGAGAATGTATGAGAAATAGAAACAAGGACAGGAAAGAAAGGAGAATTATAAAAACATCAAAAAGGCACTGAATTGCCAGAAACCATTTCTATGATTCCGGAACCATCTTTCTATGATTCACAGTTAATTTTTTTACTTTGAATTAATAATGCAGTGATTCTTCTTGGATTTTTACATTATTAAAGCCTTTAGTGCCTAATCATTAATTATTGACCCTTCATTAAAATGACCTTACATGCATAGGAAGAGATGGTGCTTAGGAAGTTAGTTAAACGTAATTTTCCAGACACTCTATTTTCAAAAATACAATAAGTATAGCCAGTTTTCTTTCTAATATTATTTCCTGAGGTCCAGAAAGATTTCAAAAGAATTCCTTTAGCCTTTGTCAGCTTAATTTTATATTTCAGTGCCACCTGGAGAGAACCGGGCTGGTTTAATATTATTAATCCTTCCCAAGATCTCTCTTGCAAACTGAAACAGTTTCAAAAAGTACATTTTTTTAATAATCCAGAGTGGCTTATTTTTGTAATAAAGAGTCACAAAAGGTGTATTTTAAAATAGATTTAAGCAAGACATTATTTACTAGAGTATTATGGCTTTAAGGACAGTAAATGTTAACATGTAGTATGGTTCTATTTAATAAATTATTGATAATCCAACTTGTCATTAAAATGGAAAATGAAGCAGGTAGTCAAGCTGCATAATATTGATCTCTTTTGCTGTCAGTTATAGACTGGCAAGTAAGAACTGGCATGGAGCTTTGTCTTCTGATACTTATTTGTCTCATTTACCATGCTATTACTTTAATTTCATGTACATCAATTACAACCAAAATAAGGATCTGAACAGTCATGCACATGTTAAGATGTACAGAGGTTAAAAAACAAGAAGTTAAAAAAAAAAAAAGAATTATTTTCTGTTAGTATTATTGATCTGCTGTGTAATTTTCTTTGGCATTCCTGGTAACCAGTCATGTGGTGATCACCTCTGCTTTCAGCACAGTGCTTATTTTGTATACAGGCAGTCGTATCACCAGGAAGTCCAGAAGGGCATTTTTGCTTCCTGTGCTTACGTACTCAAAAGTGGTCCTTTGTTTCTTAGCAATATGGCTGCTGAAGTTGCTCTTATTTATAGTTCTTCCATGACAGCTGATATCTTCAGCTTCTTCATTTGAAATGCTGCTGTAATTAATATGGATGGTAGCTGACAGTTAAAGTTGACTATTGTTTAAAACCAACTTGCCTACAGATCAATTGCCTCACCTTGTTGAAGGCTTGTTCAAATATTTCCATTGGATATATCCTAGAAGGGCTGGCTTCTTCCCCTGACTTCTGCCATAGGCAGTGTTGCAAACTCCGTAAGCCTTACGTCAAAATATCACTCTGTGGCACCAGAATCTTCTGCAGCTACAGGAAACTGCTCTTATATCTTTTGTGGAAGATGTCCTCCATTTAGTGCCAAGGGATTGTGTAGGCATAAGAAGTTATGTTGGTTACTCTGAAAGTAATGCCTCCTATTTATTTCCATGGAAACTACAATGGATACAAAAAGAACAATAACACTACTTAATTGAGAAAATTCTCAGCTATAAAATGCTTCATATTAACATAGTTACCACCACTGGTTATGCATTTTTTCCAGAAACAAATAAGAGCCTACATGTCACACTCATAAAACCAGCAGAGGTGACCCACTGTTTCACAGCTGCTATGACAGCATTTTTGCTAGGAAAATGTTTCACTGTGCTCACATCCACAGTTTGGTCTCCATAATCATTCAGCAAATATCAATGAATATCAATACGTGCCATTTTTTTTTGCACAGAATTCAATTCCACATCTTTGTTTCATATGCACTCCCATGTCAGACGTCATTCTGTCAGATTGCCCCTCTGCTGTCATCTGCCACAGGGCAGCAAAATGCAATGGAGTACTGACAGGCAGTATTTTCATTTTTGGCAATAAGCTTTAGAGTGATGTAAGTTACACAAATGGCTTCAAATTCTACCAGTGCCTATTTTCCATTGTTTTGCCTTTGTGATCTGCTGTCTGAGTGAGATCTCCATAACTGAGGCCTTTGCCTGTTTCTCCTGCCTGTGGTTTATGAGGTTCTTTCTGGTGAGATGCAGTTCTTTGGGGGTACATTCAATTGATGATCACAGCCTTCTGTTCTGAGGGCAAGAACAAGGCAAACAGTTCCTGAATGTGCAGAACAATCTGACTGCCCTATAAGTAAAGCAGCCACTATCCATCACAGGAAAGCCAGGAAATTTGCTTATCTGCTGTATGTTAAACTATGTCATGAAAGTGGCTTTCAAGAAGAGCTAAATTTCTGGAAAGTCAGTCATGACCACTGTGCTGCTGTGGTCTGGTACCATTCTGTGTGTTTGTACTTTTGCATGTTGTTATGTGGAAAATAAATCTTAAAAATGCAAATCAACAACATGTTCACCAATCCTAAATTAGAAACGAAGCAGGACATGAAACAGATTTATGAAGTTGCAAAAAAAAGCCTAAAGTGCACAGTCTAAAAACAACTGATTTATCAGACTGCATTCTTTCCCTATTCTGAGGGAAAGTCTCCAAGATAAACACTTCTTGGGAGATCTTCCCTGTTTCTGGCTGTGTCAGAACAGCAATAGAAATAACCTTTCTGGTGGCTTCCTCCCAGTCTGAAGCTGTGTGGACAAAATCATTTAATGATGTCTACACTCACAGTCCTTTTCTAGCTATAGAACTTTTCAATGTCTGGACCCCTCTATTATATGTGATATGCACATATTTTTTAGGTAATCCATTTCCTGTATTTCTGAACTTATATTAAACTTTCTATACCTTCTGGGTGAAGACAAAAGTATTGCAGAAATATCTGTGCCCTGGTATTTCATCCTTTACTGGAAGGAAATACAAATAAATGGTAGGACTTTAAGAACATCACTTTAATTATTTTTGCTTTGTGGAGTGTGAATCACAACGGTGATGATCTTACTGAAATATTTTTAGAACTCTTGCTTTCCCATTAAAAATGTCTCTTTGCAATTTGTTTCAGATCATTTATTTTGTGGTGCTGGTAATGATGTTGATTTGACTCCAGAAGGGAATGGGATAATGTAGGTCCTACACCAAAAAGCTTACAGACAAGAATACAGCTTCTGCCTACTGAGAATTCAGTCCCATTTCCCAGGCAAAGGTAGCTTCGTCTTATCCTCTGTTCTTCTCTTGTGAGCCCAATGAAATCACTATGAGCATTTCCATATCTTGGAGAGCATGCAATTACAAATAACTCAGGTTTGAACTCAGTGAGTTTTAAGCTACCTGAGATCATTAAGTAAAAAGGCATAAATCTCAGCACTCACTTTGAATAATTCCAAAATGAAATCCATAAATCATAGTAATTTCAATTGAATTAGGAAGTTGTGCTGCAGCAATACAATTTCCAGAGTTCCAAAATTCCAACTGCAATAATCAAAAATTGTGATTGCTTATTTTAATTATTGTCACTCTGTGGCATAGTATTTATATTAATAGTGTTGGATGACTGAGTTAAAACAAAAGTTTAGCTAGGTGGATGATGAGATTTTTTTAGTCCTTTCAGAATGATATCTTTTCAGACAAGATCTTAAAAGAATTTGGCCCTGACCTTGTTTATGTACTGAATGATACAGCTCTGCCAGAATCCTCTCTCTTTGAGTTTAGGTCCTCTAATATACCAAAAAAAAAGATTTCAATAACCTCATATTGCATCTTATTGTTTTCCAAGAGAGAGCCAAGCACAACAATAAAGATTGTATGGGGGCTGCTATTTCATTACGTTGGCCTATGATATCAGAGATGGATGTTGGTATAGCAGCAGGTGTTTAAACTTTCTTTGAAGGTTGAACCTTCCCTTCGAGGTCCCCTTCTCAGCCACTTATTCCTTTCATTTAACTGAATTCCAACATGTCTGATCCTGAGACTATCAGGAGAGAGTTCCAGTAGAGTTCCATTCTCTTAATGGAGAGCTGGAAAAGAGCTGTTTCTATTTGAAAAGGGAATACTTGACAACAGCTCTTTCATGTGTAATGATTTTCTATGCTGAACTTAATCACTCCCGCATAGCACTACCATTTCACTTGTCTCTGTGGGAGAACTGTAGCATGTGTTAAAATTCTGAAGTAGCACTATAGTTATATAGTACCTGTTACTGTATGCTGGAGTTTCCTGGCAATTTTAGCCAGTAAACTATGTATGAAAATGTCAGCTAAAATATGACTTACTTGAAATGATGCTATGCTACTCATGACAGCATCTTTGTAATGCTGTGTTTGTGCTGGCATGTAAGTTTATATATAGGAATGATCTTTAATGTTTCTGAATTATTTTCATTAAAAACTGGATTCATTTATGCCTCAATATTCTGCTGCTTGATCCTGAAAATTCAAATAGAGTTCTGACATTTTAATGTACAATCCAGGTCTGCCTGGCTTCAGCATCAAGCCCCTACGTCTGATCTAAAGATCTTGGAATCCCTTTACAGCCAGCATGGATTAAACCAGTCTCACTGGAGTCAAACGTGCAGTGCTCCTTATCCTAGGCAGCATGTCCAATCTAGGATGAATTTTCTCATTTTCTCTTTTCCAGTTCAGCCAAAGCCACATGCATGGTGAGCACCTAAAAATTGTGAAATTAATTCAGCCTTCAAAACCTTTGATTTTGCTTAGATGTTATTGAAACTGTAAAGTTTATGCTTCCAGTAAGTACTGAGCCTATGGAAATGATTGGCACGTGAGACACACTGCTGCTGACAAACCTGAAGTAACAAGTTCTGCTCATCTTCCATTGTAAGTGACAAAGAAAGAGCTAACTTTAAGATCATTAATGACCAAACTGTTGAACAACAAATTATGGCCCTTATATAATCACTTTCAGTGAGATTTTGAACTGATGGAACAGCAATTAAAAAAGAAAGATAGAAGGAAATTAAACACAGGAAAAAGGACTACAGATCCATTTGCTTTAATTCTTCTTTATTTTCCTTTATAGCAATTATCAGACTGATGAATAACATTTATCGTTCCAGCAACTATGGCAAAAAGAAATTAGCACAGCTGAGATGTTTGACTTAGAGTCTCACATAGATTCAGTCAAAAGTGACCAAACAAAATACTGGAAGGGTATCTCAACACAGGCTATGTGCCTCATTCTTCACAGAGAACAAGTGTTTTACTGTTGTCTTCTACATCTGAAGGAATATGAAATACTGCTCATGCGTGTCTGTCCAAGAATTCAAGCACTATCTTCTTTCAACCCTGCCCAGTCCTTAGCCAGTCTGCATTGCCAGCTGAGCAGGCTAGATTTCAACTTCATTTTCAAACTAACAGACTTTTAGTATGTGTAAACGCATCTGACGCTGTCAGGAACCAGCTCCAGTAGTCACCATTTTATTAATGAAGAGCTGGAAATGTTTCTAATTGAAAAGGGTAGAATTATCCTGATTTCAGATAACTGTGCATTCATCCATACATCTGATTTCCATTTGCAGTATGTTTTTCAGTGCAATACCTTAGGTGCATCTTTACTAGATTTCATCTCTGCTTTTGAGCTGTGTCTCATTGCATGGCTTTTGAGTCTGTTCTCCAAGCCTTTCACTTATAAAGCCACACTCTGCATTCTCTTATCCAGTTTGCTGATGAAAATATCAACTGATTGTGACCAGTCCCAGGTGGACCTTTGTGGAACCCCACCTGAGACACTTCTGATCTGACATCCATCTCAGCTACTCACTGCTCTCTGTGCACCTGTTTTGTGACTGCTCAATTCAGACCATTTTACTGCATTGTCAGCAGCCCCATTTGGGTCCAAATGCATAAGGTCTGATACTTCCAGCTTTCCTGCAAAGCTATTTGACTCATGAAAAGGAAACTGGTTTAATGGGGCTTGCTTTTGAGAAACTCATTTAAGCTCTTGATATATCACCTCATGAAATTCTAAGTGCTCATAACCTGATTGTTTAACAATTCCAGTTAAATCAGATGACTAGCTGGCAGAGAATACCTCGCTCTCTGGATTTTTCAAGGTGGTATCTAATTATGCCAGCAGAATGCTATCGTAAGCACCTCACTATCTGCATGGAGTGCAGCACAGGGGCTCTTCAGGTCATGCTATAACTGGATTAACTTGCACTGAACAAGCTGCTCTGGAAGAACCCTAGTACACAGCTACCCATTTTCACATCAGATTCCTTGTGTGATGCTGAGAGTTGATGCTGTACTGAACCAAACACAAATATCTGAAACATAAGAGTGGTTAGACACTACAGCTCCAAAATAGTATCTGAGTGCTCTGACACATTCCCCAGTAGGGTTAACTTAAGCATGCCCAGGGCTTATGGAGTTTTAGCAGAAAGGCTCAGAACACAGCTGACTCTGCATCCCAGAGAATGGTTACAAAACACTTGCCTCTTTTCCCTGCAGACAGAGAATTCTCACCATTTTTTTTTAATTATAAGACTTGTTTTCCATATACTAACATGTGATTTGTATTTCGATGCTGATTTCTGTTTTCCTTGTTGCTGAAGAATTTGCATATCTTTGCAGGATGCAACTGAAAAGTGAAGTGCTAATAGCTTACATTTAGCATGCATGCATCAAATACACAGTATTTCATTTGCCACGTATGTTTTGGTTGTATTTTCAAACATTATCTGATGCAAAGGTCACAATTTCATTAGCTTTAGAGAAGAAGCACATTTAAAAGTGCTTCTTCTCTAAAAAAAAAAAAAAAAAAAAAAAAAAAAAAAAAAAAAAGTGCACAAATCTGTAAAAACTGTGAAGTAATTTTAGGTATTGCAGATCTTCATCTACTCTGACAATCGTTGGCAGAGGATCCCGTATGATCCAGTCTCGTCATTAGATGGCACTGTAGAGTTACTCTCAATCGCAGTTGTGAGGCGTCCCGCAGCTCCAAAGGGACCGTTTTGATCACCTAACCTGACTTCCACCCCCGGAGGCATTCAAGGCCAGGCTGGATGTGGCTCTGGGCAGCCTGGTTTAGCGGCTGGCGACCCTGCACATATAGAAGGGGGGTAAAAACAGATGATCACTGTGGTCCTTTTCAACCCAGGCCATTCTGAAAGTCTATGATTCTATGATTCCTGCACAGTGCAAGCTACATAAATCCAACAAGGACTTTGCCACATTCCAAAACTATGCTTTAAAATTAAAATTAAAAAAAAAAAACTTTAAAAAAAAATTAAAACAAACATGTAATACCACAAGAACTTGATTTCCCTTTCTGATAAAGGTTAAGATGTTAGGATCCCAGATCTTGATCTCCTCATCAAATAATTCTGACCAGTTAAGCATGTCTGAGATGAAATTCCTGTTTAAACTGAGAATAAGCAGAAGGATGCATGTTTTGAGCAAGATAAGACAGAGCAGCACAGAATTCAGCACGGCCACTGTTCATTGCAAGGTGCCTTCTTACAGTAGTCTCAGAAAAAAGCGTTTGCCTCTTATGAATTCCGGTGCTGCAATGCCCATACATCTCGATTCCATCTAAACCACTTCTCCTTTTGCTTGACTTTATCACCTCCATCCTGTCCCTTCTGCTAACAGCCTCTTTTCTACCCCTGCATAGAAGGTTGCTGCAAATCAATTTGTAATTCAATTCCTCCAGCTGTGGCTGTACACACTTTCTACTGTTCACAGTGTCATCAGGCAGCAACTCTGTGCTTTGCACAGAGAACTCTGAAGCTTCACCCTAAGGGACAGATGTATTAACTGGTGTTCAACAACACAGCTGGAAGGCAGTATAGGAGAGGTCTGTGCTAATGCAGCTTCTTGTGGTGCCAGCTTAGGGACTGCTTATGAACATAGTGGCAGATCTGAAAAGTTGGCCAGTGAAAGCTGGCTTCTTTAAAAAAAAAAAAAAAAATTAAAAAAATCAATTCTTCCCGAACTGAAATAAACTGCAAAACCAATTAAAAATAGGTAGTTGAGATATTATGATATATATTAAAAATAAAATAAAAAAATTAAAAGCTTCTGGAATGGTAAAACTTAGAGCAATTGAGAAGTATCTTCTTTTGTTTTCAGTCAAATTAATTTTGTCAAAACTGGCATGTTTCAAAATACAAATGTATTTTTCATTTTGAAGTGCTTTGTTAAGCCCAACTCAGCCTTAATATATTTTTTTTCCTGAATATTTTAGAGCTTTTTCACAGGGTTAATCAGCTTTTATGACCTTCTCACATATGAAATGAAGAACTGTCTTTAATTCTCCATTCAGAAGAGATGAGAGGGGTTCCTCCCCCTGGAGATTAGCAAGTAAAATTAAAACACCTTGAGTAAGGCTTTTCATTTCTTCCTGTGCAATATGCAGAGCCACAATCTATTTCTGTGTAAGGTCCCCGTGGGCATCTGTGAGCTCAGCAAATACGCACTCAGATATTGTTCATCATCGGTAATGAAGTAAAGGTCAATCTCTGTATGAAGCAGTGCTTGTGATTGTCAGAAAGAAAAAGGACTGGTATCATTTAGTATCAGAAGCAAGGAATAGCAAATAAGCAGGTATGCTAGGAACAAATTTTCTTTGGCTTAAATTAAAAATGTAGAGCTTATGAGAACCAGATCAAACCATCTATTTTGTGCCAGTGCTATCCAGATCTGGTAGAGTACTCCAGCCACAGCTATGACACCCTCAGCCAGTTCCACTCACAGAAAGAAAGTACATTGAACTGGGGGAAGTACACTGAAAGTACAGTGAACTGGGGGAAGTCACTATCGGTGTTCCTAAAGGAATTAAGCATAGCCGGAGAAAAAGTATCAAGACTATTAGAAGAAGAGCTCATCTACAACATCTCTGTGATATAGAAACCTATAGAAACTTGTACATCTACTGTTTTCAATAATGACCCTGGTGCTGTCAGTGAGGGGATAAGATGAGCTGACAGCACAAAGTGGAAGACATGGGGAACATAGAAGATCAGAGTGCCCTCCTGCAAGAACTACATGACCCAGAGGACAAAAAAATTAAATGAAATTAAATGTAGCAATGCTACATGTGACCATGAATTTAAGAATTAGTAAGATTTTTGCTGAAAGCAGGAAAAGCTTGTTAGTCGGAAACAGTAAATATAGCAGAAGATGCAGGAATTTATCAAAAGATGACCAGCAGTCATAAACGTGCACAGAATGAACAAATCAAATATGGTATCAGGAAGTATCAAGAGAGGAGTTTCTAGCAGAGCCAGAGAAGTGATGATGTGTGCTTTAAAAACAGAAGGCTGGTTGGAAAAAAAAGGTAGAAAAGAAGTGGATGTTGAAAATTAGTAGCTAATAATGATGGAATTGGGTCTGCAAGGAATATGTAGTCAAAACACACGACATAAATGGGAGGAGGATGGTCTCTGCACTCAGATGTGGACTAGGAAGAAAACAGTCTTGTGTTTTAGCCAAATGTTTGCAACCTGTTTGCACGGTTTTAATTCAAAGGCCACTGAAATCACTGTGTTCTGACAGGACATACAGGCTGCCGGCTTAGTCTTTCCACTGATCAGATTCAAAATACCTATGATGTCCTGGATTGCACAGTATTTATAATGGCTCCTGTTCTTTGTTTTAGCACCCGTACATTGTAAAGCCATTGGAAAAATTGTAAAGCAAAAGAT
Source organism: Centrocercus urophasianus (assembly GCF_019232065.1). Lineage (NCBI taxonomy): Eukaryota > Metazoa > Chordata > Aves > Galliformes > Phasianidae > Centrocercus > Centrocercus urophasianus. The sequence goes on from NW_024884711.1 coordinate 24,800,591, forward strand.
CACTGATGCTTCCTAGTGTAACGATTGACCTTTACAGCTCCTTGTGTTGTTTATATCGGTAGCGAAGTGTGTGTAATAAAAATAGGCAGGAAAACCTGATTTTTAAGAGAACACTTCTAAAAATTGTAATTCTGAAGACGTCATCTTCTAGTTGAACTTCTAGAACTTCTCAGTTCTTTAACTGCCTAGTGATTTTCCATCTGTGAATCTAAAACTTTTGCTCCTGTATGGTTTTCATTTTGCTACCTATTGCTCTACTGGTCAGGTAAACCGCTGCAACAATGAAATATAAAATTACTGGCAGTCCTATTTCTCTGAGCCAAAGCAGAGCATGGTACGTTCTTTCCAAGCAAAATGTAATGGAGCATCCAAAAAAGGTATAAAAAATCTGAAATTATTATTCCATCTGTTACACCCTATTTTCTCTCCACAAAGATACAAATAATGAGGACAGAAATCAGAAAAATCAGAAAGGCAGAAAGCACAATATTATAATGCACTCATACTAATTACTTGTTGCTAGTACCGCTAAAGATTTTAATTAATCCTATGTCACTGAGGTCACCATGGCTTTTACCTAAATAGCTTGGCTTCAATATATATTTTAGCCAGTAATGCTAGATGTGGCTTCATTTAACAAAGTTTCAGTGTGAGCATCTCATAGAATCTTTGAATTACAGAATCAGGAAATCACAGAATGGCTTGGATGGGATGAGACATTAAAGCCCATCAGGTTCCCCCCCACCATGAGTAAAGCTGCCACCCACCACAACAGGCTCTCACAGCTCCACACAACCTGGCCTTGAGAGCCCCCAGATACTGGACACCCATGAATTCCCTGGGCAGCTTGTGCTAGCTGCATCTTCATAAGTTCAATGTCCACTTTTTTGTATTTTTGTGTGCACTTTTCATCAATTTTAAGCTGTTTGTATTTGCTTATGAAAAAATGAATCAGGTGGTACAGCCCTTTTATTTCCAGCTTCTTCCACAGCAGATCTAGCTCTTCACTGCATTGAGGAACCTGTGTGCTTCAACCATACTGTGACACAGCACCCGCTTAACTGCTTTATTTTATGGCTTTGGCTGCATAGATAAAAAGGGAAAAAGGAAACTGGAGACTGTAAGAGCTGACTTTCAAAAGTAGTCAAGAAAAAAATTTAAGCAAGGCAAAGACTGACAACTGACAAGATGAACATCCAGGAAACAAATCTTAGAATAGTCTACCTATCAAATCTATGTCTTCCAGTTTGGAGAGAAGAATACTGCGGGGTACTGTGCCAAAGGCCTTACTGAAGCCCAGATAGATGACATCAGTGGCTCTTCTCTTGTCCATTGATGCGGTCACACCATCATAGAAAGCTGTTAGCTTAGTCAGGCAGGACCTGCCCTTGGTGAAGCCATGCTGGTTCTCCCACATTACCTCCTTTTCTTCCGTATCCTAGCATAGCTTCCAGGAGGATCTGCTTCATGATCTTTCCCAGCATAGAGGTGAGACTGACAGGTCAGTAGTTCCCTAGGTCATCCTTTCTACCCTTATTAAAAATGGGTGCAATATTGCCTTTTTTTCCAGTCACCAGGGACTTCACTTGACTGCTGGGACTTTTCTATTATCACTGAGAATGGCTTGGCATCTACATCAGTCAGTTTCCTCAAGGCTCTGGATTGCATCTCATTGGAACGCATAGACTTATGGAAGGGAGATAATGTCATGTACAGCAGCTTTAGGCTGTAGTCTATGCGGTGCACAAAGTGAAACAGAAGTAAAACTTTTTGCACCCTCAGTAAAACAATCTGTTCTTATTCCCACAGGGCATTAACATTTAGCATTGAAATATTTCTGAGTGGCTCATAGTTTAATTGATCTAATTTGCACATTTACTTCTTCCAGAATTATTCATTTCAAATATTTGTCTCTAGGGCTGTCAGTCCTGTCTTCCCATTTGATGAATATACAATATTAATATAGCTGCAACTTTCTCTGCTCACATGGGATTTAAAGAGATTATATAAGTGTTTGTGTATGAATTTTCTTTTATAAACAGTTCTAAACTGCTGCTTTGAAATTCCGGGTGAATAATGCACAATAAGTCATTTACTGTGGAGTTTAATCTCTAGGTATATGTTGTAGGCTGCAATGTTCTGAAGCATTCATTTTCAGAAATAGTCACGCAGTAGCTCACATGAATGTATAATTTCTAGGCCTCTGTCAGATATCCAAAGCCCTGGTTTGTTTCCAAGCTACAATCCATTCAAGCTTTTATTTTATTTCTGGATAAATGTTAGATTTCCACTACGAATGTTTATTGGTTTGAAGATCATTTCCCTATTATGTGCCCCAGCTATACTTTGCCAGAAGAATCCCTAAGCAACACTGCAGACAGCAAGTGACACCAGTACAAATGGCCAGAGGGAATGCCTGGAACTGATCAGAGTACAAGAATGTACACACACCTTCCCACCAGCTTCTTGCGCTCTAATCAGTGGCCAAACCATATATCATTCAGAGGTTTAGAAACTTAAGGCTTGCTTCCTTCCTTGGTTCCTTCCTTCTACCCTCCCTTACTCTTTCCCCTTTTCTCTAATTTATTCTCACGTGATCAATCAGAGGTTCAGGACGTGATTCAGCAGTTCCCATACATCATGCCCTTATTTATGCAATAAAAAAAGCCAGAAATTCTTTTGTGTGATAAAATTACCAGCTCATGTTTGCATATAATCAAGGGAACCCTCAAAGCTATTTCTTAAAACTTAAGACCTTACTTTAAACTAACTTAGTGTTCAAAATGTTAATGCATATTGTCATTAAAGCCAAATGTTTACGATTAATTTTACTTCTCAAAATGGCTTTCACATTATAATGGATATATTAGTCAAGTTTTTTTTCTACACACTGATTTGTCTGCCCTAATAGGATGCTGTTTGTCGTATTCTTTGTACCAGTACTACCATCCTTCAGAAATTTTCAGCACATCAACTTAGTCTGAGGCAAGTTGTGAAAGCAGCTGAAGAGCCTTATCTTAGATAATGGATATCACAGAATCACAGAATCACAGAATCATAGGAGTTGGAAGGGACCTCCAGAGATCATCAAGTCCAACCCCCCTGCCAAAGCAGGTTCCCTACACCAGGTCGCACAAGTAGGTGTCCAGAACTAAGTCCTAAGTATCTAAGTCCAGGACTGGCCTTTGCCTATGTTTTAAGTCTAAAAGGTTCCTTCTGTGTTGTGTATGTAGATAGAGTAACTAGTGACAAATTCAGGCGTGAGTTTTGTGTGATATAAAAATGACACACGTTGCATTGTAGAGATATTCACTGTGTCCCTAGTTCCCTTTTTTATAGAAGTACATATGAATAACTAGATTAACATGTTACCTAAATGAAACTTCTTTTCACTTGTTCATGAGATTAAGGACTTTCAATTTAATCTGCATTGCTGTTGCTCTGTGGAAGGTTTCCATTCTTACTCCAAGGCCTCAAGTGGCAGTGCAAAAAATGCAACCTGGCTGCTGCCTAATTCCCTGTAAGCTGTCGTGTCATTGTTCATGGGCCTGGACGTTTCCTGGTTAACTTAACATGAAGTTCACAAGGCTGCTGCATATAACAACAGTCCTTTCCTGGGTCTACATCTAACCTGCTGCAGAAATTCCTTTTCACTAAGCTATTGAAATGGCCCTTCATATACTTTGAGACAACAGATTTTACAAGCTGTCTCCTATGAACTCTATCTGTTTATATTTTTTCTGCCAATGTGAAACTTAATGTCATTCATATCTGGGAATCTTAGAGATTGAGTTTTGGTTTTTATCTTTTTTAATTAACTTTTCTTTGGATCTCTAATGTCAAAATACATCAATATAGTTAAAAATCACTTTCTATATAGAGGATACAGAGGTGTAGGTGTAAGGTGTATATAGAGGATATAGAAGTGTTTTGAGGTTAAGTGACTGCAGAAATTTCTGGTACTGAATACTCAATCTTTCCACATCAACACAGATAAAACACAGACATACTTTATAAATTCATTCTTCTGTATTCTTCCAAAAACAGTATTTTGCTGCAGCCAGATCCAGTAATATCTGCCATAGGATATGATGTGATTCATGTTGGTTGAACCGAATACTGAGGTGGATTTTCAGTGATAAATGGGAACAAATTAGAGGCAGCATATAAACACACTCACAGTGATGCTGTAAGGACAGAGATAGACTGTGTTAGCAAAGACACTAAAAGACAAATTTATCAAAATGAGAGCGGAGTAAATTTTTCTCTTTATCAGTCCTGTTCTGCCCTATCTAAGTAGGATACCAGTGTTGGGGCAGGCAGGGCTGGCTCTCTGTGTCTGACCCCAACTCCTACACTTCAATCCAGCTTGTATCATGGGGTCTGTGCTCACGAAGTCATGGTTTTAGCTGAAAGCAGTTAAAGAAGATGATGAAGGTAAGGATAAAACAAGGCGAGCACATTAAATATCATAGGACATCTATGTCACTATCTTCGGACAGCAAAACTGAAGGGATTGATTTTTACTTTTGCTGTAGTGGGGCATGGGGGTGCAGACTGGGCAGATGAGCATGACAGGGGATCTGTCATTTGGACTATTCATTAGCAAGTATATAGACAATGCCACTTTGTGTCCTCATCTCCACACACACAACCCAAAGTTTGGACTGTGAGTGGAGGATGACTGACGTGAACAAGGACAGATGCGCTTTCAGACTTGAACTAATGACTGAGGAAAAGAAGAAAGAATTAAAGCCAGGATTATAGTTTAGCAAACAGGCATGAATGCCTTGGAAAAACGCTCTTGCAGATGTCACACCGAAATGCAATGAGGAAAGGTACAAACATTGCATTTTGGCATTTTCCCCAGAAAATTCTGCAAAAAACCTCCTGCAGCTGAATGAAGGAAAGGAGTTCCACAAGAGCAGTGATACTCCATATCTTAACAGCACAATCTTGGCAGACTGCACTGGGAGAAAGCTAGGTCTCAATGAAGCTTCATTTACTTAGGGTCTTGGAGCTGGTCCCCTGTTCCAGCTGTGGGAACTTCAGGATGCATCATACTGACGAGCTCCTGGGAAGAGCTGTCCTCCTACACAGCTCACAGCCCCAGCCAGCCGAGATGCTCTCAGCAGCACCTTCTCATATGCTGATAAACCCTGGCCTGTGTAGTACTTGTCTGCTCTGCTCAGAGCTGGCCCAGTGTCTCAGCTCAGCCAGAAAGTGGTAGGTGATGGAAGGAGGGTGGAAGAGAGAGCTATGGTAGATGAGAATGACTTTTACATGGTCTGATAGTTGTTGGACAATGGAGAATGCTTTAAACTAAAAGAATAGAGATTTACATTGGATGTTAGGAAGAAATACTTTACACAGAAGGGGTGGTGTGACACTGGCAGAAGCTGCTCAGAGAAGGCTGTGAATACCCCATTCCTGGAGGCATTCAAGGCCAGGTTGACTGTACAGCCTGATCATGGCAGGGGGTGGGAGCTGGGTGGACCTTAAGATCCCTACCAACTTGAGTCCTTCTGTGATTCTACAAGTCCATGTCTGATAGCTTATTGCATATGCACCCTTTTTTTTTCTTTTTGGTAATGTTTAGTGTAAATTTCCTTCTTACTTTCTTGCTTAGAGAAGTGTGTTTAAATGTTTAAAGAATGTGTTTAAAAACCTTCAATGAATGACCAAAACCTAATCTCTGTCTGCTTTCCTACAGTTTCTCTTCTTGCTCTCTCATTTGAACAAGAGAAATCAGTTATCTTTGCAGTATGGAAAGCCACAAAGGCTGGTTTTACTTTGTGTAAAATAATATTTGGATCTCAAATGTGAACAGGTCTGTGTTTTGGTTCTAGGCTATGTAAACGTACAGAGCATTCTAAAACTCAGATCCCTCTCCAGCAGAGCATGGCACAGAAGCCTGCCCAGGTTTGTGTTTAGCTGGTAGTGAGAAATGAGTGCCAGCTGCAAACTGCTGCAAACCTTAGAGAAAGAATATGAAACTCTTGTCAGAAGCTACATTTCTAAACCAGCTGAGTATTTCAGTATTCCACCAAGAGCAATCTGCTTGCATAGCATCATCCTTAGGAAAGTACATCCCTCATGACTCAGCTCTGCAACTTGCTGGGGGATTGAAAAGTTAATTTCTGAAAGGCAAAGCCAGCAGCACCATGGTGTGTGGTTTGATCAGAGAAAGCGAGGTCTGAGCTGTAGCCACAGCCATGCACTGAGGCATGAGGGCAGGAAGCAGCTGAGAAGTAGTCATGGTGGCTCCTGCCACCTGTAAGGTGGCAGGAGTTTTGCCATATGCTTGGGTTTTCCTGGAGAAATACCAATTGATAATGTAAATGGGAGCTGCATTCAGCTATTTTGAGAGTGAAACTGATTAAAGCTGTGAGAATTTGGGCAGCAAATAGCAATTCTTCATAATTAAATATTGGGTTATAAGAACAGAGTTCACTGACATTTCCCTTAAGAGGGTTTCTCAGTTCTAGGATAGTGGTCTCAGCTCATACATACAGCTCAAAACAGGCAGAACACTGGGAAGACGCAAGTCAGAGGGAACAATTTGAATGGAGACCTCTTCCAAAAGGGCACACTGACCACCACTCAGATGGACAGGCTCATCCCTGAGCTTGCAATTTCTGAAAGATTCTACTTGAAATCTAACGTGAGGAGGGTCTGATGACATGTTTCATTAAAAGGAATTTCTTATCCAGAAAATATATGACTTTTAATATTACATATTTTAAAAGACTCTCTGAGGTTCTTCTACCATCAAAGGCTCACAATTGTGTACGATTGTGCAATCACCAGAAAGTGCTTCCATCATCTTAGGTTCATTGCAGATCAGCTCCCTTGGTTTTAAGTTTTGACTAAGATTATTCTTATTTTCAACAAAAACATTCCCAAGAAGTTTTCTCAAGGTAAATCTCCCCCCTTCACCCCTTCCATTCATCTGAATATCTGACTGCAGCAGAAATGCTAAGTCAGGGCTTGAACCAGTGATTGAACACCTGGTGGGAAGGCAGGGCCAACCCAAAGGAGCTCAGGTGCAAGCAATGCTTCTGAGTGACTGGAAGGGGTGCAGCCAGGATCCTTCCCTTCCCAGACCTCATTTAAGAATTGGCAGTGGCCGCAAGGGTATTTTGCTTGAGATTCCTGTGTATCTGATGCCTCTCAAAGGTAAGGGTTTTTTGGGTTTGTTTGTTTTTCTCCTTTGTTTCTGCATCTATAGCTGCTGTATTTGGGCTGGTCCTTATCTGTTGCAGCTAAAGACTTTACCACCCTGCTATTATGGCTCTACTTCCATCGCATTATACCATTATGCTGACTTTCTGCTGCCTATTTCCAAAGGAAAACCAAAAACCCTCAGATTGATTAAGATCTGTTAATCAAAAATGGCAGATAGCAAGTCTAATAATTAGACTTGCTATCACATTATTAAAAGAGGCGTTAGAGAAGCAGGTATGCTTCTCTCACATGGGCACTTTCTTATTACATTGACATGTTGTGATTTTTCTTTTTCCAACTAAAAGGGATTAAGAGTTGCACCAATATTTGCAGGAACAAAACAGGTGGTAGTAACAATTGGAGACAGAAAATGGTCAGCTTAGAGGCCCATCAGCATGCTGAAAGAGCCTTGCATCATGACAGAGACCGCTTTTGGAGAAGTTTTGCTGTTACCTCCCTCTTGTCTTTTGTTCCTCTTATGCAAGTATGGCAGAGGCAATGCAGCATTTCTAATGCTAGTTTTGATGTTATTTATTTGGAAACCTTTGCTGTTCTCAGTTATCATACAAATGGATGGGTGTTGCTTTTCCTCTGCTGTGCTGATACTGTACTTATAGCCATGCAGACTACTATTGCCAGCATATTGGGCAAGGTATGTGTGGAAGTGATATTTATTTTCACCTTAGAAATGAATGTACACCATCTCCAAGAGCAATCAGTGATGTAGAAAGAAAAAAATTGAGTTCTTTCACTCAAGGTATTGCAGGAAATTAATTCCAAGTGAGCACTAAATTCTAGCTCCCAGAGATATACACACCTATATTGATTAATGTATAGTAATCTATCTGCCTAAACCCCAGCATCTGCTTGGTAGTTCAGCAAGGAACTGCTCTTATTACAAGAGGCTGTTACTCTGGGCATTCTCAGAACTGTATCGAACTGTATCAGCATTTCTATAATCACATTTGCGCTCATTGTTGCGGAAGAAATGAAGTATTTATTTCTGAAAAGGAGAAATACGTTTTGGCATGCCCAGTGAATATTGAAGTGATACAATCTGTTACAATGCAAAAGTGAGACTGCCTTCAGGTTCCGGGGAAATGTGACTGATAAATAGACAGCCAACACACTGGAAGGGCTGTCTACTGTGGTCAGGTCTGAGGGAGCTCAGGAGAGAGCATATTGACTTCTGTTTTATTGTACAGTAGCTAGCTGAAAGAAATACTCTTAATACTTTGTTGTGTGTTTTTAATAAATAGACTAATATTTCACTCATGCATGTTAGATTCATATGTATTTGCTAATTACAGTGAAATGGACAGAAATGCAACTCTAGGAATACGAATTCGTTTTAAGTTTTTCAAAGAATGCAGACTCTCAAACGAAGGAGCTTTGGAGGTACTACAAGTCACATAACAGTGTTGCAGCCAACAGGTTTAATAGAAACTTCATGACAGAAAGAGCATCAGTATGTTTAGCTCAGGCTCTCCTACAAGACTTGTTGCAGAGAAGTGGCACTTTGCTAATACTACTGCACAGCCATCTGTGGACTTAGAAAATTATGCATACGAAGAATTCCCTACTGAGAGCTCAGGGATGAACGTGCCTTCCTGCCACTTGCTGCATGTAGATACAAAAGTGATAGAACTCCTGTATGAGATTGTTGTAATCAGCCACCTACACATAAGACACAAAACAAAGAAAACCTGAACACAAGCCAATACCTGTCTTGCCAAGGTCCTGCCTACAAACACTTTAATGTATGAGTTGTCTGTGTATGAAAAATAGACTTGCTTCAGGCTTTCTGACTGAGAATCAAGGCAGCTTATCTCAAGGTATGAAGTGAAGAATCTAATTAATTACAGACAATGGACACTATGAATTCATTTTGGTCTTTTTCTCTGCGATGAATAAATGATATATTTCTCAACCCCTAACAGATCTCTGAAATGTACATATAGGTAACTTAAGCCACTGGGTGGCTCCTGAACCTCAACCACCTATTATTTCTATGAGCAAGGCAAAGTATTTCCTCAGAACTATAAACCTTTTTAAACTGGAGAATGGCTACTGCCTAGATAATAATAAGAAGGATTTTCTATGGTCTGTTGTGACTTATCAGATGAAAATACAAAGTTCATCCAATATCTAGGATCATTTTTCTTTTTAAAATTATGACACATTTACATATCTTTTGTTCTTATGGATACTATGGAAACAGACTGAGCTTAGTGCAGAACTATTGGAAAATTTCTGTCTGATCTCTAGAGAACAACAGCAGATCAGTGGGCTCAAGAAACATGAAAAAGTAACATTTCTCCAGGTGAAGGAAATCAAGCCTTCTGTAAAGGTGGCATAAAGGACTTTCCTAAGGACAAAAAAGTCTTTACAAGGTAATGTGAGGATTCAATAAGTTACTTCACAACAGCATTCTATATACTTTCAGGGAATCTTTGTATGACTGGTATTTTTTAAAATTCATTTCAGAATATTTCATATATTTATCGAGTGTATTAAAGTTTATTTAGTGGCAAAACAAACAAAAGCTGGCAATGAGTCATCACAGAGAAGCAAAGATTAATGATGAGAACCTGTGCAAATAGCACAAATATGAGAAGCTGCTGAATGATAATATAATAGAAAAAATAGATGAGTTGGTTTGTTCCTAATATGAAGGTAGCAAGGATGAGCTATAAAATCAATGCCAAACTGTGTTCAGCAAGCAGTGAAGATTCTTATCTCTGTTCCATAGTGTTTTTGTTAGAGAGGTTGTGAGGTCAACAAGGACTTGCATGACCTTGGATGTGTAACAGGAAAGGGTCTCTGCGGAGGAGAACTTTCAGCAACAGGTCCTGGATATCAGTGCTGCCCCAGGTATTAAGAGTGATTATATTACCTACAATGCATGTAAATTATCTGTAACAGCTAATTGTAGGTATGTATAACACTGTACTGACCAGGCATGAGATGTGCATTCTCATTCCATCAGTAATTTGCCATTAAAAAGCCAAAAGAATGGGATGCATAGAACACAAGAACATTCTCACATCGGTAATATACTTTCTGGATTCTGCCACTGAAGGGAGCAGCATATTAACAGATGAAAGCGGATTCTCAAAATCTCACTGGAAAGGCTTTTTTAGCTTGCTCTGAGCAGAGCCTCTTGGCTCAGATAGACAAGGACTGGGAAGCACAAAATTAGCTACCCAGAAGCAGACACTAGAGAATGTTGCTATTTATTATTTTAGGAGCGAAGTGGCATTCAGGATTCTTGGAGCAAGAAGTAAAGCTACTTGCAAGATTCAAATACTGTGCCTGAAGTTAAACCTGGAGAAGGAAGGGAATAAGAAGCAGACAGCCGTAGAGCTGCAGCCACAGCCAAATCAGCATAAAAAGTAAAGAGGCACAACTGCAGAATGGAAAGACTTCCTAGAAAAGCTGAAGGAAAAAGTCTAGTCTGGCATTAATGTCTTCACTGCAGAACTGTTAGAGTTTAACTGGCTGCAAGAGGCACTTCACAAGTTCAAGAGATGCAATCAGCATCAAGCATAATGTGTAATGTCACTGTTTCTCACCTCTTGAGTGCTGACATAAAGCCAACAGCCTGTTGGAGAAATGCATCAATGTTATGGTAAGGTTTAATTACTAACAAAGTGCAAGACATTTAAAAGGACAATTTTTTTTTTTTTTTTTTCCGTAATAAAAAGTGAACAGGTGGAGCAGCACTCAAGAAAAAACAAACCTGCTATGACTGGGAAAATTACTGCTTAGAATTCTTGTATAAGGCTACTTTTGAGTCACTCGGGATGTAACGTCCAAGCCTCAGGCAATCAACAGAATAGTTACAAGTTATTTAGAAATTCCGTGTGGAAAATGAAACCAACAAGAAGGAAAACACCAGGAAAAAGTGTCGTCAACACATTGGTGAATGGGAAATTGCAAATACAAGCAATGGATGTGGGTTTAGTTGAGAGAAATGTGCTTTTATTGATCTGTTTCTCTAGAGAAATAGGAGGAGGAAGAGAATAACATCAGTGCTAGCAAAAATAGAAAGAAATGGAAGAGTTCTTCCCAAAGAAACTCAAGGTATCAGAACTGTACACAAGAAGAATCAGATCTCCAAGATGGGAAATAGGTTTGATTTGATTAGCAATATAATCAGCCCATGTATTTAGGGTGATGAGTTAGTGCAAATGATGTACTGCGGAAATTAAAGTGAGAAATCAAACTGCTTTCAGCTGTAGGTATGACACAATAGTAATCAAGAAGCATTTGTCATTAAGGTCCTTCATGACTGTAAAATCTTCAGTTAAACTTAAGAGTTATCATTTATGACTTTTTCCTTCAAAGTAGAGTCTGCAGAACTAAAAGTGTGCTCCAGCAACTAGAGATGGAGTGGTTGAGGACTTGAGTAGACAAAACACTTGCTTGATGTTTACTTTGTCTTTCAATTCTAATCTTTGCAATAAGTCTGCATACAGTTTTTCTGAAGAGGAGTTTTTCTGCCCAGCAGGCACTGACAACAAATTCTTAAAATATGTTCTGTGTTTGATTACAGAATACTTCAAACTCACTGCTATCAGTAACCCAGAAACCATTTTCTTTAAAATTGCAGGGTTAGATTACTAATCTGGTAATAAAGTATGGCTTGTCTTTGGTTGCTCTATTTATGACTCTGTTAAAGTTGCATTCTCTAAGTTTTTGGTGGCGCTTTTTTTTTTTTTTTTTTTTTTTTATGTAGAGTAGTCAGAGGTGGTATGTCTTCCCATACTTCCGTAAACCTTACAGAGATTTTCTCTTACAATCCATGATATTTAGCTGCATGGTAATCAAAACTATTGCTACTTCTACTCTCCATATATATTCTTTTGCTGCACTCACATCAGTACTGAAGTACTGCAAGTATTGACATTCTGGTGTACTTAACCTATATTATTTGCTTTTGCAATCTCTCTTCTAAAAAAACAAGCAGCCATTTTTCTTTTTCTTCTCAACTAATTATTCATGTCTTCTTAGTTTGATAGAGAAGGGAATTTATGTCTATAATGGACCCAACATGTGTGAGAACATCATTCAATCTTAAACCACATCAATTCTATCATTTTTCCAGATGTGCTGGTATAGAGAAGAATAAGTCTTACAAATGGAGTTATACAGAAGGTTGCTGTGTTCTGCTGTGATCTTATAGAGCAAACTTTCAAAGTGGCATACTTAGAATGCCAAACAAATAAAACCCACTATGCAGCTTATGTTATGTTCCAGGTTTTCTTCATTGACTGTGTGAATGCAAACACAGTGCATCTTTAAAACCTGAAAAAAACTGTCCAGCTGAAGAAAAAGTAGATATAGAATTCCTTATAACAAAAAGATAATGACAAAAGAGCCACAAAAAATACACTTTGGTAGACAGCACAGTAAAATAAAACTGAATTAAACAATAATCAACACGTGTCAAAGCTGCCTAGAATGTCTCACAGGAAATGAGAGCAGCTCAGTTTAAACATTTCTGTCAAGGGCACAGAAGGACGCATCTAGGATACATTTGACTGTTGTCAGAGCCTTTATCTTTGGTCCAATGATCCTCCTGACATCCTATTGATATGCTCAGACTACAGTCCAGGCATGCCTCAGAAAGATGACATAGTGCTGTTTGTGTGTAGCTCTCTAGTCTCACAGCAAATACCAGGGAGATCCAGATTATCCCTCTTCCTGTCACCCTTCTGTCAGAAAGTGGGCTCTGTTCTTCAACCCTGTCCTCAAGCTATGCAGATATTCACATATGATACTGCAGGATTATGGAGAGCATCAGACAGAGACAACTATCTTACTGACTCATTCATTAGAGCTTAAATTTGGACATGGGGACAAGTCTACTGCTACTTGGTGACATAAATGAAAATGACTCATCTGTCTATGTGGAAATGAACTGAATAGCTAACAGACACCAGGAAGCAGAATATGGAGTACAAGCTCCTCACTAGAGGAGTGGAAGGCCCAACTTCTCTCATTACACAGTATGTGCCAGATGAGTTCTGTTGCAATGTGGTCCAGTTATGCCTCTGCTCCTTGAATAAAAATCAATCTTAAAGCAAATAGCTCAATGCTCAAACATTGTATCTGGAAGAGACAAATACCAATGCTAGTTTCAGAGCACAAGGATTGGATCGTGACCATTGGTTGTTATCATTATTTATTGAAAGCAGGTCCTCATCAGTTCTTGAGTTCTTATAAACTAACTTTCTGGTACGCATCCAAACCACTCTGATTACATTTTTTAATAAAAAAATCAATCAAAGCAAATACAGAGAGGAAATTCTCCTCTTAGCAGCTCGAAAAGAACAGAAAAATTACAAAAACTCAAATGGATCTAACAGCTGAGAAGTGTGTTAAGAACAGAACAGATAAGGGAGTATTTTCAATATAAAAACAATCATGAGTTTGCAATTCTACACACTGCACATATAAAATAAATGATTAAAGACTCTAGAGCCTGATAAAGTGGTCTCTTCCAAACATCTAAGCTGGATGCCCTTCTTTCCAAAAAATTTCTCATCTGAACATTTGTCAGTGAATGAACTGCAATTTACCTTCTTAGATTGTGTGTCTGCATAAGCCTAAATTTAATATGGTTCAGATTATTGTTCTAGCACTTTACTACACGTTCCCCTTATCTTGTTCTTTAACATCCAAATGTATTTTTTGAAATTCATTTCAACTTTAAATCATCAGTCTAATGCTAATATATTCCCATGACTATGCTGAGGTCATTACTGTATGTTTTAATAACAATAATAATTTTAATAACAATATTCACTGTACATTCTTTGTAAAAGGTCATTAGGCTACTTTGTGAGTATGGGGACAGATGATTGAGTGATGAAGTATTTAAGAATGATTTATGCTATTAAGCATTTTTTGTCCTTCTGATTTCTTTTGTTAAATGCTCTTAGTTTCCATTGAAACTTCTTGAGCAGTTTTCAGAGCTTTGTAGAAATCTGAAACAAATGCATGTTCCATAACCCTACTGCTGGATCACATCCATTGTTGCGTGCCAGATAATGCTCAGAGCATTTCCTTTTCTGAGCCTGGTTTTTGGAGAATTGGACTTCTTTTTCAGTAAAAAAAGTACAAAAAGTTGAGGAATTCCTTTACTCATTCCAAGTTCACTCTATGCACCACGTTTGATTCTGATCCAATTAATTTAACTACATATATTTAAGAATGATTGCACCAGTGTGCTGACTATTGCCTCTGTACTTCTGTGATATGGTTCCGACACTTGTAAACTCTTTTCAGGTTGTTTTTTTTTTTTTTAATCTTTTCTCAGATACAAGGCAGAAAAAGTTTTCTTTTGAGAGCATAAAAGCCTTTAAAGAGTGAGAAAGAGTATTCAGTCACAATGCTTTGGTTCCTAAACTAAAAAAGAATCAACGAAATATTTTCTCAGTTTAAAAGATTATTTGGGTAACTTCTCTTCCCAAAAGAAACACTAGAAAAAAAATGATAATTTCCAAATATTTACTTCAACACAGCCATATATCATGCAGTATATCCATGAGTCTACCTTATCACTTTAGCAGCAAATTATGCTTCCAGAACTAGTATTACAAGCAACAATTCTCAAAGTCATATTTTTTTCTTATTTTGCATTTATTTTGACTTGATTTCTATAAGCAGGACTTGTCACTCTGGTTCCTTATAATTATTAGAGATTCCAGCCACCTGCAAATAGTCAGCTACAACTTTGCCTTGATCTGTCTTACACAAAAGTAGGATGATTAGCATTTTAAAATTACATATTAGTGAGATTTTAATGCTGTTAAATATGAATATAAAGCATAATTAATATATGTCAAAGCACAGTGGCTGTCAAATATGTGACTGTTCCTTGCTTCTAGTAGAAATTATCAGGTTTATGTGTTGTAATTAGTGTTAATACTATTAATTACAGCAGAGTAGTAAAGCATACATTGAGGCAAAAAGAAAAAAAATAAAATTGGAGTTGATGGAAGGACATGAGCAAATTTATCAAGGCTGAAGAAGATAGAATTATACAGTGTCTCTTTGGAGAAGGTTCTTTATACCTGAGCATGTTATGATTTGAACATGACTCCTGGAAACTGGAGTTCTAAGAACCTGTTGGTTTTTGTTTTTTTTTAATCACCTATTAGTAAACCAAAAGTCTCCATTCCTACAATAAAGCCCAGTGGAAAAGATTGTCATTTTTTAGTCCAAGGGCAATTTAATTCAAGAATCATTAATGATGAATTTTATTTACTTACTAAAATAATTTTTTTTAGCACATTGTAAAAGAAAGGTGGCCTTTTAAAAATGAAGGTGCCATGGGTAGTACTCTCATCATCAAAGAAATAATTTCAGCTGATATTATTTTTTTTTATATTAAGTTTTTATTGCTAGCTATATCCCGTGTTTCTCATGAGGTTTTGGAAAAGTTAAAGATGTTGGTGATGCTTTCTTTTGCCCATTGTGAGAAGAAAGGAGGAGGCTAACCTGGAATGAACAGAGAAAAGCTTTTCATCAGAATCACTGTTGTACTCTATCATCATAGAATGAGAATTGCAGATTTATTTCAGCCTTTCAGAATGACAGTGAACTCTCTTTCCCGGGGACTCTGTCACTAGGTTTCCTTCTGTGCAACCAAGAACTCTTTCAGACTTGGCAGTCTTGTTCAGTTCCCCTTTGGCTGGCATTTTAGACTTCCTGCTTTGCAAAGGGTTATGTCGTGAATGCTGAAGGTTGGCTCCACACCACATGGCAGCTTTCTCTCTGAAAGCAATTTGAGCTCCTGAGACAAAATAAGAGGAAACTTTCTAATGCTGCAAAGTGTACATAATCCAATAGAAATTAATATCATTGGAACATTTTTAATTGGCTTTAATTCCCTAGATCACATCATAGAAAGACTGTAAGGATAATCTTATGAACTCTTTTGACATCCTTGGGTGAAATGTTCTATTACAGAGTTACGCTAATTGAAACTTGGACAAAATGTCCTTGTACTGCTACACAAACATTGAGAGGAACATGGTTTTGACAAGATTCTTACTTAATCCCTTGATGACTTCCTCTCCTGACTCAAACCTACCTGTAAAAACAGATGACAGTTACACATGAGACATATTAGGAATACAGCTTTTCCCCAGAACAAATGGAATTTAGGTCTCCAAGTGTATGTCACAGCCAGATCTATATTCTCTCTTCACCTCCAGTTACTCTCCCTATTAGCCTTAAGACCTCACTCATGCTCATGAACTTCCATATTTTTGAAGAAATGTTAATTTGTTCATCCAGTAATTTCTTTGCTTCTGAGGCATCTCATTCACAGTGATCCTCTTTCCCTGCAGTGTGCACAGCAGTGAACCCTGACGTAATTCTTGGTCATTTCAGACACTTCTGTCACAGGGGTGTGGTATGGGGAGGTAATCTCTTTGCAGGGGTTTAATGGAAAGACTAGGAGGAATGTAGGCACTTATTTCTTAGCTCCTCTCAACAACATTATTTATCTCGATTTTACTGATGAAGTTAAGGCAAAGAAGTCCTTCAGTGAGGTTTATGAGGTGACACTGTCTGTCAGCATAATCTTCCTTCATTCACTGGCCAATTCTCCTGTACAGCAGGAAAGAAGAGGTTTCGCAACATTAAGTTTAATGCAGAATTACTGTTCCAGTGAAGTATGGAAGTTTTAGGAGCATCGTCCTTTACTTATTTCTTTCAGGGCTTGCTCACTCTGGATTACCTTTAACCACAAAGCATCAAAAAGCTGACCATCTCCAGCTCAGCTATGCATCATGTAGGAGAGTATCAGGGCATGGCATCGACCCACATCTTCTATGTCTCTTGAGATTCAGTAAAAAAAAAAAAAAAAGTAAGAGCAAACAACAGATGTGGAATAAGAAATGGGTGCAAATTTCTACATCGGTTTTGTTCCTGTCACTGTTTTCAGCTGAAATTTGTAGCTATCTGCCCCTTCGTCCCTACCTGTAGGCAATCAGCAGGACTTCTTTTGCTGAAAGACCTTTGGATTTCTGTTAAAAGCATCCTAGGAAACAGTATAATAGCATCCAGCATATGGAAACTACCTTTCTTTGCACGGGAAATTGAGTCATAGCAGCGTTAATAGATATAGCAACTTATTGCCAATAGTAGAATTCCACTTACCCTGCAGAATTGAAAGAAAACTGATGAGCTGGACATTTCTAGGAAGAATTGTTTGGAGACTACCGTTTGGAGACATCTGCAGAGGTGCTCAGTTACGTGTATGCCTCCAAAGATATCTCAAATAACACTAAAGACTTCAATTAAAATAAACATTGGAATGCTGTAGAAAGTCTAGACAGGAAGAAGCGGTGAACAGAAAGGTAAGATAGCAAAACCAGGTACCATGCCAGCATATTAACTGTGTAGAGAATAAGAAACTTTTCTGAATGTTAAATTGCATTGCTTTCCTGCTACCAGGTTAGGGGGTCATGCAGTGTGATGGAGAAATGGGGAAGAAAATAACAGGTGTAAAGCATGTTTCAAACCATCTGAAAACACAGAGCCTGAGAGTAACTCTCTGCATTGATTTTGATTTTCTTGGCTGCAGGCTTATTTAGCATCCAAGGAAATACAGAGATTGCACTAGATATAGCTAAATGAAGCACAGCAGAGAAAGTACTGCAGCTCCTGATCCAGACCTATGATAAACTGGTTAAATTAAATTAATTAAGGATGGAAACAATACTCATAATCTGATTATTGCATTTTAAACTTGAAAGAGAAAACTGCGCCTTGGGGAAGGGAGTGTAGCATCAACAAAGAATACAATAAGCTTCAAGGCACCATCTTGCCACGTTACATCTAAAACTACCACCTGAGAGGCTGTGTTACATGCTAAATGGTTGTCTTTGTAAACTCCATACACAGGAGGCTCGTCTTTGATACTACAACAAGGCAATTTTTGACAAAATAAATCAAGATCCAAGGGGTAGTGTTTAAAGGGAGTCTGAGTACATGGAGGAAGTGTACATAACCATTTTTCCAATAAGAGAAAGATGAAATGGAGCAGGGAGATCTCCTACCACCGTCTATTAGCGTGGGCTACATCTGCGCTGGACTCAAAGGCTTCTCTGCCTACAGCCTTGAAAATTTTACCCCACTCACAATGGTTTGTTGTTGAGATTCTTTATTTGACTACTTTTAGTTGGAATGGACATATCCTGCTGATGGGCTTCACAATGAACAAAATCAGGTCATGTTTCTGTTCTTGATTTTAAATAGCAGCTGATTTACAACTGTTCTGTTTCAGGAGTGCTGTTGTTTTGGAGGTGGACTAGATTCCCTGTGAGATCTTTGCAGTGGATTGCAGTTTTTCCCTCCATCCTACTTGTTGTAGGGCTTATCAGACAGGAGTAGGGATTTAATTAAGGTTTAATTAACCACAAATATAATATTGGCAAGAATACCTCAGCAGCTAGTCTGAAAACATTCATTTTCTAAGCTATATAAAAGACAATCCGATTGATTTTGCATGACCAGGTTCAAGGCTGACTGAATCAGATCTAGCTATTTTTTCATTTTTGTGTCATAATCTCCTGGGTCAGCAATTATAATAAGGAATTGAGTTCTCTGACTCAGACTGAAAATAGCAGGCAAATCTTCATCTACTCAAGCACTTGCGAGAAGATGAGAGTAAGTCAGGTTGATGGTGGGATGTGGACTGTTTTGCTGGAATACAAAATTAAAACTTCCATTCCAAGCTGGACCAGCTGGTGAAAAGAATAAATAAGGAGTGGGTACAACATCGTAATATATCAACACGGAGTCTTGCTCAGGTGTCACAATGGCATGTTGACATTTAATAGTAATTAGATAATAAATAGTTGAAATACTAGCTGTTATGATAGCTTTCATTGCAGAAAGATTTTTGCGACGTAATTTGTTTCATTTAACGAAGTTCAGAGAACTGAAAAAACAAAAGCCAACACAATTATTTCCTCTTCATTTTAGCATGTAGTTCAAGTACAGGTGCCAAGGAAAACAAGTAATTTAAATCCAGTGTAGACAAATGTATAACTTCAACTTACAAGTGTTCAAGTTACAGTTTTATCACTGGCTGAAGTCAGCAGCTCTAGAGGCATAATGTTATAATCTGCCTGAAATGTGTACACGTTGTTTTAATAGGCAATGTGAGGCCCAGCTACTCAGGAAGGCATAGGACTCATTTCCATGATACGTGGATGGATGAAAGCTGCTCTCCCAGCAGGGCAAAGCCAGTAGTGCTCTGTGGAGTAGTTTGGGTCACATTTCACTCCCTTTTATTAGTAGTTGTTTATTTGGGATGGTTCAACTCAACCAAAAAGCAGCAAAGTGAAGTAGGATGGTAATATTCAAGATAAGTTTTACTATTATTGTAACAAATTTATTTTAAATCAGTATTCAGAATTTTTTCTTGAACTAGAAAACTTAATTTTCTGAAAAATGTTTAACTGGTGTGTCAGAATGTTTTATTGATTCCCACTTAAAAAAATGGCAACAGTGGCTAGTGTCAAGACTTGTTTCCACACACATAAAAGCCATTTTTCCCCTTACGTGGTAAACATCGTTAACTTTTTATTGTGTTGTTCAGTGGTAGAGAAGGCAAGAAATTGAAATGCCCAAATCAAGCACAGGAACACTTTGTTTTACAGGGCACAGAAGAAAACTACTAGCCTCCAGTATTTAAGTAGTACAAATCTGGTAGGAAGAGCAGTTGTAGTCTCCAATTACTTACTTTGCCAGAAGTGCCATCTGTTTGCCAACAGATAATTCAGGCAGCAAACCCAAGGTTCCCAATGAGCCTAGGACCCACTGGGTGCTGCGGCTGACGAGCAGTGGGCAACAGCTTTCTGGCTTCTCATTCCACCTCCATGAATTTCAGAACGTGGAAGAGATGTTCACATTCCAGGTGTACACTGCCTAGGCCTGCTCTAATGATTTAGGATTTGATCTTGAATTGTTACAATTAAATGTTTTCCACTGGAAAGTGGCTTTCAACTGACAGCAATGAAGCATTAACATGAAGGTTAAAAAAATATTCTTAGAATTTTGTGGTATAAACCAAAATTCTAGACAGAATAGATTTCACTGGCAATATTAAAAAAAACATCCAGGAAGCAACTTTAAAATAAGACCCAGTAACAAATTAAGTGCAGTGTCTAAAATAAGTTCTACTCTCCATTAAGTCTATGTTATTTCATCTTCCCTATTTGTCAGTTTTACAATGCCAAGAATTTATTTGGTATAAAAAAAATGCCAACATTTTTGTACTCCCCAGTGATACGCAGAAATCTGGCTGGATACAACAGAAGCAATACATTTCAAAATAACAAATTTATGCTTCCTAAGATGAATTGTATGAGACCTCTGGGGGAACATAAGCATCCAGTTCTCTGAATTTACTGTAAGCTGTCAGAAATCCTGCCCTTTCACTTGTTCTAAGTCTTTATGTAAATAACTGCTACCAAGATCACATAGTAGGTTTCCTATCATCACAAAAGGACAAAAATTGCACTTTAGAGAGCCCAGCATTTTTGAACCATTTGGCAAAAGAGGCAAAAAAAAAAAAAAATATATATATATATATATATATATATCCTGTGAAAGGCAGGTACCTGCAAGTTGAGTTATTCTGCTTCAGAGCAATAAGCAGCTCTTTCCTATATGCTTCTCTGCCTCATATAACGTGGCATCAAATATTCCTCCACCTCGAGCCTCCAAAACCACCTTCCCATGTATGTCCCACGTAGTTCACAATTTGGAATCCTTAACTAAGATCTGTAAAAAAGAATCACATCAGCAAGGCTTTTCAGATATGGAATTAAATCTGTTTTGCACATTACTACAGACAGCAAGCAGTTGGCTCTTGTGGGAGCTAGTTTCTCACTGCTGCCTGTATGGTAAAGCACCTGTGAAGATAAAACACTGCAACCGAGCCAGGTGCATAGACATCTGTTACCTTCCTCTGCAAACAGCTGCTGGATGGAAATGCTTCCTGTAGTGGGAGCAGCTTTCCACAACTTGGAAAATTGTGTCTTAACAGACCAGGGAACCTAATCTCTAGCATTTCTTTGTGCTAATTAGTTTCCTTTTACATTCCCTTTCCTTAAAACAATTCTGTGGAAAGAAGCAAGCCAGAACAACGTCATACAGCCACAGATGTATTTTGTATTCTACTGCATTGCAACACAGCTTAATGCGCTGGCAAGAAGCCTTAGTCAACAGTGAACTTCAAGGGAATTTCTCTGTGAGAAAGAGTCCTTCTTACATAGACTCATTTCCTTTAGTTCAGCTTTACATAAAACCAGTGTTTTATGGAGACTGAGGCTTAATGGAGATGTGGAAACATTAATAATCTCTATCATTTCCAACTAAAATACCTCACATACGTGCGTTATAATGATGTCTTCTGAGAGATTATGCTGAACCATGGGAATCTTTTGAGAACACAGTGACATATGACGAGAAGACCCTTGATTCAGAGATTTCTCAGAAAGCTTACAAGCACAGGATTTAAAAGACATTTCCAGAAAATAACCACATTGCAAAAGGTACTAATACCTCTAAGATAAAAAATGAAGAAAAAATAATACAGATGGACTCTATACAGCTAAGAAATAATGAGACAGACTACGGAACAGTCTCAGGAATTTCCCAGTCTGTGCGTGAAGTTGGACTTCTCTTTGAAGGCTTGAAACCTGATCTTATTTCATTTGAAAATGCACATGTTGGGAAAAATTATAATTAACATTCTTAACGTTTTCTCCTGAAGTAAGACATATGCAGTACCAAACTTCATCTTCTTCATAACTGACAGTTGCATTCTATTTTGTGGAAGAGATACTTTGTGTGGACTACTGTTTTCCAGATCAACTCATCAGTCCATTTGTATGGACTTCAAGAAAATTGTATGCTAATGTTTTCATTGCCCAGAAACAACAGACTTCAGTAGGCCAGATGGGAGTATATATAGTAAAGCGCTAATGCAGCATAGATGCAGAGGGTATTGATGTTCTGAGTGTTGACAAAAGGTCCTCACAGAGAGCCAGGACTCCTCAGTGGTTGTAGAACCTGCATCCGTGATTTTTTTGTGGTTTTTTTTTTTTTTTTTTTTTTTTTTTAAGTTTCTAATTAAACTGGAAATTAGCCTCTTAAAAACTGCTAGAGGAAGTATTAAAAATTGGAACTATATTACCTAATACATAAAATGCTATTGAAAAATCTAGTCTTTTATTAACAGACATGTTTAGTCAAATGGGCAAAAGCTACAGAGTGCACTCTGCAGTCAAAGAAATGAGCTGAATTAACTTTCTTCCAGGTGCTAAGACAGAAAAAGGCCATAGGCAGATATTATGCAAACGCTTTCCTACACAAGAGGTACTCGGATGTGCAGGATGCATGATTTTCTAGATAAATGGATAGTTTGCCTTAAGACATACAATGTTCTTTTCTGGCTTACTATTTCTAAGATGCCTCAGTTGGTATCCATCACAAACTATCAAGGATGTTCACCATAATCCACTGTCTGACCCCTGTACCACATGAATGAAGATGAGAATGAGAATAATTAAGACTTTGCTTCTCGGTCAAGAAGAAATTTCTCCAGGATGTAATCAAAACAGAATATTAAGGGATCTTGGATTCCACCTGTTTAATGAGTTCTGATGAGTTTACAACTATGATAATACTCCAGTATAAACAATCTGCTTTGGTTCGTCTTCAAAGTTTCCATCACACCTAATCTGTTGTTTTGTAGTATAGCTAAATAGAAAGTAGCTGCTCAGATTCCAGGAAGAATTGATCTAATCAAGCAAGCTGGGAATTAAATATGGTTCCTAGCCACTAGAGCAGTGACTTCAGATACCATTCCAGTCCCTAATAAGGACAACGCTCCCAGGAAAGAACTCACTACATTTGAACAAGGGCCACAGCTGATGCTGCTCGTGGTTACATGACAATGGGAATCGGTTTGAATTTATTTCTAATGTTGCTACATGAAAACAATTCTCTTTTTAGGCTACCTCTGCTAGCCAAGCTTACCTTCTAACATTCACATAAAGCAGTTCGTAGATTTAGAAAGAAATGTCACTTTAGTAAGACTTTCTTGGGTGATGAATACATACAATTAGAGACATCAGTGAGGAAACAGAGCACTTTTGTACTCACAGATCTGTAGTATAGGTCCTTGTTTCTTATTCCTAAATAACTGTACTCCTCCTTCTTGCTGTCCATCATCTTTTAATCTTTTGATTGACTTACTAAACACAGAGTTCTTCAAAACTTTTTGAAGGATGAAATTTTGTGACTACCAAGACCTTCTCTTTATAAACCACAGTATAACACATCTATTCAGTGGTTACTGAAAAAATCATTTCACTTTTGATGGTCTTAGCATTCCAAGATTCTGAGCATCCAGCTCTTTCAGTTATACTTTCAGGGCTTAGCATTTTTCATTATTTATTTATTTTGAGGGGGGAAAAACCCACAGCTTAGGTGTTTACTCTTAAACAGACACTAACAAGAAGCCAGCACAGAATCGTAAGGGTGCTTTAACCCTGCTATTGGATTTTCCCCACTTGGCAATAAAGTTGAAGACTTTCTGAGGTATAAAATAGAAACTTGAGTAATTATTTCAAAGGCTCATTAAAGCAGACAACCAGAAAGGACTGTTTTCCAGATACTTCCAAATTGCTTATCCAGCTCAGTATGGAGGAAATTATTAAGCTCAGTAGCTTTTTCATCCTGCCGGCTGTGGTACAATTTTGAACTCTGGAAATAATCAAGTCTAATTACCTTTCAGAAATATGTTTTGGCATTCAAACTGCTTCATTGTGTGAACTCTCTTCCGTGTCCCACAGATGCTAGAATCAATTCGAGAATAATCTCTGGGAGAGTGTAGTTCAAATGAGACAGCTGCTGAGTGCACAATCATCTCAACACATTTGGTCAAAGATAACATGCATTACCAAACAGTAAGCATAATGAAAAGTATTTCCTTGATCTAAGTTTTGATCAGTGCACCTTTAGAAAGCTAGAAAACACAGATGATGACTTAAAAAAAAAATATCCATATCTCAGAATAGAAGAAAAGTGTAGGAAAACCATTACATGACAACTCATGACAGTAACCATTCAAGCAAGAAGTTATTTGACCCAAGAAGGGAGTTATCAGCCTTTAAGGTAATAAAGAATAGGCAAGTGCAGCTAGTCTAGCTCTAACATGAACTCATGGGAAGTCTTGCATTAGGATTTCTTGTTCCTTGATCTGTTCAAATTTTGTTCAGAAAAACTTGCTCTGTCTTCATGCCTAAAAAAAGCATACCTTCTAGCAGCAGAGTAGTGCTGTTATTTCCCCACTGCTCTGTGCTGTTACTGCATCTGAAGGAAGTTCTCTTGCCTGCTTCCAGTCCAGTATGAGTATTTAGTGAGAGAACTGTTACAGACTGGTTAAAAGCTAATAGCTAATATCAAAAAGAAGAGCTTTTTAACTTAAATCTATTTGTCTGCTTTGTTCATTGCATAGCCAACATGAAGGTATGTATTAACGAAAAAAAGACAGAAAGAAAAGAGAGAAAGAAAGACAGATAAAAAGAAAAGCAGGCTGGTAGCAGCCATGGCTGATCTGTAACAAAGAGGAGACACAAACAGTAACGATGGTTTAAGGCAATATGTTATACTTAGAAGGTAATTTCATTTAAGTAAAAGTAGCTTGGACACATTTGGGGAAGTAGATGCGTCTCTTCAGTGGAGACACAAGTGAGTCAGAGAGCAGACACTAAATCCAAGCAAGATTAGACTGGAAATATAGAGTGACTGGCAGCATTCAAGGTACACTGAAATGACTCACAGCCAAGAACCCTCCAGTACTTACAGATACAAAACATACATGTGTTCCTTTTCTAAAACATGGGCTCCAGTTGAAGTATGTCAAAGAGTTAACATGTGTGTTGCTGAAGCACACTACACTAGTCCAGGTCAGCAAGACAGTCCCTGGGACAGTAGCTGAGACAGCTTTGCTTGTGGGTGGATATCAGAGCTCACCCCAGAAGGGCCATAGATAAATAGTCCATCCTGCAATTATATATAGCTTCCAGTAGAATATCACAGCAAACAAACAAACAAACCAACAACTACTTTTGCCTTGAAAACACAAATGTTACTCTTCAGATTAATTCTACATGTAAGAAAAACATTTCTTTACAACAAGCAAGTTGTATATGCATTTGTATGCCTCTGAAATTGATAACTAAAGATGTAATTATTTATCTGATTCTGGCTAGAAGGAATTGTAAATTACAAGTCTTCATAATGAGACTTCACAGTTTCTGAAAGAACCTAAAATATTATGAAAATTAATACCTTGCAGGAGGAAGTCTGAAATTGTAATTTTTTGGTTCACTGCTCACTGTGAAGAAATCACAACAGAAGAAACAAAATTTTTTCTTTTACAGTTGAAAGAAATACTAGTAAAGACTGGCTATTAAGACTCATTACATTTGTTCATTTTTATGAGCTCATATACACCATACCATCCTTCAGTCAAAAAATTCATTCCAATTATCAGCTGTCCAAGGCCATATTGTCCAACACTGGTGCATACATTAGCTTTGTAGCTACAAAAATTATGGTGAGGTTGCTAGAGCAGTTAATCAGTTAAGTCAGCTGATCTAAATGCACAATAACTTGAAGTAGTATGACTTGAACATTAGCATCTGTATACCACATCTTGATTCATGAAAAACATGCATTCGCTATAACTTCTATAGAAAAAAGCAGCATGGTCCCTCATAAGTCAAATGCATCTTGACATATCTGGAGAATAAAAATATCCCAAATCATTCCTTATTTTAAGTATTATTTTTCTAGTGAAAAATGTATCCATTAAAGCTTATGTATTTTGAAGAAAATACTTGACTTCAGTAAAGTAACAATCAAACAGAAGTTTTTGAGATCAAACAAATGAATTTTGACATTTCCAAAACCAAAAATGCAGCTCCTTTTCAAACAGTTATTCGGTTATAAGCCATACTACAATTACAACTTAATGTCTGTGTAGAAACATGCTAGAAATGTCAAGCATCACATTGTGTCGTTGTTTGAGACCAACCCATTTATTTCCTCTCTCTCAGTTCTGGAAAACCTATCCCCAAAATGACAAAGGTATTGTCATTGAAATTGTCCCTCCTGATAATGAAGTCATTTCTGCTTTCTCAGATACCAGTGTGGGAGATTTTACCCTATGCTGGTCTGCATTCAAGGACATTTTATGAACAATTTTCCACCTGGGGTAGTAGTTCTGCTCCCCTAACCCACCCCATGTGCCATCCCAGATTCCAGTCTAAGTGAGCTTTTACCACACATTCTGGGCTCTCCATAGCCATAAGTTTCCTTTCATTTGGTTTCTTGTACACAGTTGACCCATCCACTTGATAATTTGTTCCTGTTTTGGCAAGACAGTAAAGAAGCTCTTGGTGCTCAGTCAGCATCTATGGATCTGTCATAATGCACCTGGCTTATGGGCTGAACACAGAAGAAGAGTTGAGGAGGAGAATAGTATTCAATGAAAAATTGCAGTCTATCAGGATCACTAAATCAGTGTTGTAAAACCACGCTTATTGTTGTGCCTCAACAAATGATAATCGCTTTTCTCTTGAGCACTCCTGACTATTTCATCATCTTATCACTTTGCTAATGGGTTTATGGATATTGCTTAGGGCTGAGTCAGCTATGGCCACACTGCTGATGTCAAGAATTACTCACGGTTTTTACTGAGATGGCTGACAGAGGATTCTCTTACATATCACTAGCTTCTCCTCAACAAATGAGGCAATTAACAGTTCCCTAATTAGACCCCAACCAGCAGTGGGTTCACAACTAGCGCTGATCAGAGACAATTGGATCTTTTCAACTTGCTTGCTGAAGAGCAAGTCCACCTCTGCATACTTGAGTTTTAATAAAATGTGCTTTCCTAAGGCTCTTATTATTACTATTAATAATATTATAGTCAAGAAAGTTACAGGACAATTATCATTTAAATCCTTTAAAAACCAGAGTGAGACTTTGGGAAAAGGCAGTAATAAAATACTCCAAGTATGCCTTATTAGCAAACTTTCATTTGAACAACTTCACTTTTTTTTTTTTTTTTTTTTTTTTTTTTTTTTTTTTTAACTGAAATCTTCAGATATGGAGGCACAAACAATTAGCTGCTTGTAGTTTAAAGACAGTGTACACACTGCTCAAGCAATCTGGAAGAAATATTTGTTTCAAGAGTTCCAACTATCTTCCTTAACCACAGACAATTCAGGTTATTTGATAAAAAATAAATATAAAAATGGATGTAGTACTTCTGAATTTGATTCTATTTTTCCCTGTGACATTCTAAATGGGTCAGAACAAGTAATTCTAGCCTACATGCCTTAGCTTATTGCATCCACAGAACACCTGCCAGATAATGCCAACGATATTCCGCTAACACACTACTCAGACATACAGTAGACCTTAATCATATTGTAAAGCCTTAAGCCAAGCCCCCTATTCAGGCAAAAACAAAACTTGGTAAGCACTAAAAACACTTATTTTAATTTTGTATGATTTTTGTTTGCAATTATCTCTAAAGCCGAAGCTGAGAGCAGCTAGCAGACAGCTGAACATAGTCCAGACTGAAGTACAAAGTTTGGCAATAATTCATCATTTATTTCTTCTGCTAGTACTGATGGAAGAAGTGCTCCCAGAAAAAATAAAAAAAAAAAAAAAAAAAAAAAAAGGTTGTGAGTAGTTTTTCTCTCAATTCCCTCAACCCCTGAATAACCCTACCTACAAACTGCTGCATCAGTCCTAAACATTCAGCAGGCAAACCACTTAGCTTTGCATACAGTCCTGTTGCAAAAGAAATGCAATCACAGCACAGTCATCACATAATCACATTTCTACCTATGACACATCACTATTCTGAGCTGCTGAGGAAGCCCAAAAGAAGCTTGGCAACACAGTAAACTTAGCATCTCCAGCATTACACAGAATTACTTATTACCAGGGCTGCTTTGAGCCTTGCACCTTTCCCCTGCAGAGCTCCTGTTCCAAGCAAATGAGAAACCATGTGGCTCTTTCCATCTATTTAATTTACTTGCTGTTAGCTTATAATGGCTTGCTAATAGCCCTTACCCTGGAAGTGATTAGCACATTGATTAGAAAGTAAATAAGCTCAGTAATCATGAACGTGGGCCATAATGCTCAAAGAAAAAGCAGGGACTATTCTATAGACTGATAGAACACAGTTGCTCACCCACCCCAAGCTCCCAGCAGCTACAATATATTTTAAATGGGTTCTCACTTGAATCACATGAATATATTTTTTTGTCCTTCAAAGATTAAAAATCAGCTCTTATTCCCGCATGGTGTTTCTACAACATCTTAGATCTATAGGAAGATGTTTCTACACTGCTATCATTAATTTAGATGCTGACAGAAAACAAAAGCAATAGCTAAATGGTTTTCCAATACCTTTTATTCTCTGTTGCTGAAACTTAACACTTGCTCTGAGTATGAATGTTATCCATATGGTATCCTAGACAGCAGATATTTTGAATGCATAGCTGCTGTAAATGGCCATGATGAATGATTTTTTAGGACCTGTTTCCCCTATTTGTTCTTTGTAATTGTCATACGTTTAGAGCTTTTCTTACACAGAGGTACTCTTATTGTAGAAAAAATGTCTAAGTCAAACTTGACTTCAAATTTATCAACAGCCACAAGATTGTAATAGAGAAATCTGTCAAATTTGAAATATTTTTTTATTAGTAGGAAGTGGGAAGAGCAGCAAAATGGGCAAATTCTGCCAAATTAGTGAAAAGTTACTATACTCCAGTGACTGACAAAAATATGTATTAATTCTGCTGAATATAATATTTCTGACTTTGTGTGAAGATACATCAATCCTAATTATGAACACTTTTTTTTTCTCATTAAAACTCTGGGGTTTGATCATATGACTAGCAATTCTATATAACTTTATTGGTATTCATAGAATCATAGAATCATAGAATCACCGAGGTTGGAAAAGACCTAAAAGATCACCCAGTCCAACCGTTCACCTATTCCCAATAGCTCCTACTAAACCATGTCCCTCAACACAACATCCAGTCTTTCCTTGAACACCCCCAGGCTCGGTGACTCCACCACCTCCCTGGGCAGTCCATTCCAGTGCCTGACCACCCTTTCTGAAAAGTAATACTTCCTCACGTCCAGCCTGAATCTCCCCTGCCGTAGCTTGAAGCCATTCCCCCTGGTCCTATCACTGATGACACGAGAGAAGAGGCCGACCCCCAGCTCACTACAACCTCCCTTCAGGAAGTTATAGAGAGCAATGAGGACTCCCCTGAGCCTCCTCTTCTCCAGGCTGAACATTCCCAGCTCCTTCAGCCTCTCCTCATATGGCCTGTGTTCCAGACACACCAGCTTTGTTGCCCTCCTTTGAACACGTTCCAGGGCCTCAATATCTTTCTTGCAGTGAGGGGCCCAAAACTGGACACAGTACTCGAGGTAATGTTATATATACACCACATAGCACGTATTTGAATAAAACCTGGGCTCTGAAGTCTTTAGACATTCAAGTCAGAAAACCCAGTCTTTGTCATACTCTTCTGTGTAGCTACCAGAACTGGAAGTTATTGGTACATACATCAAATTGAAATGAGGTCTATACATAAGGGTGGAATTTTCTATCTTATTTTCATACTTGATTATAAACCTTATGACAAGGTGGATATTTGTAAGTAATTGTGCCATTGATGCTTCTGCTAGTGAGCTGGCTGCAGTCAAATGGAATGGTGCTGGAGAAGGCAATTCTGCCCTTATCTCCACCACCTTCTTCCAGCTCTGGGAGGTATTTTTTTCTGTTGAAGAAATGTAGTGGCCAGTCTGACAAAATAATTCCTGAACACTTATTTAGGTATTCAGGTATATATGAAATACATATTCTTTTCTAGGTCATCTAAGGACAACATTGTTTGTCCTTATGCATGGAAGACTGAATGTAAGAAGCACAGTGCAATGGTTCTGTCAATGACAGGAGAGAGGTTTGCAACCTTGGCTGTAAACAGAAACAAGCAATAAACCAGCCACGAATCTTGAATCTATTGGACAGTCTCTGCATGGCCATTTAAAGCCAGACAAAGGAAATGATCACAGAAATCCAATATTTAGATGATTCAAATAATGCATCTGTTCATACCTCCAATATGTACAATGTACTAAATGTTCACAGACAAAATAATTGCTTTTGCAGCAAGTAGTGGTAAAAAACTTCTTTATTCACCAGAGATTGGGAGATTAGCTACTCATAGAAGCATTAAGATTGAAAAAGAGCTCTGGGATCATCTAGTCTAACCATCAGCCTATCTGCACCATTCTCACTAATCCTTGTTCCTCACTTCTTTCATTTAAGTTTCCATTTGCTTCCTCTGCCTGTAGTTTCACAGCACTTAGTACTTTGGTAGTTCCACACTCTCTTGACTGTTTGGATTTGTTTCCATAAGCACATGTACTTTCTTGAGGTGCTCATCTTCATAAACACAATTATTCTTGTCTTGCTCTTCCACAGTACTAAAATAAAAAAAAATTTATAGTTGCTTTTAATTCTCTCTTAACCATTTACAAAACCATAGCAAAAAACTAATAATGGAATCTAATCACTTATGCAACTGCAAGCTCAATTTTTGCACTCTTTTAAAATTAAATTGCAAAACTAAATTTGTTTTGAGTCATGAACAATAATATCAGAAATACTTTTGAATTGCTGGAAAGACAGCTGTGCACATGCCAGCCTGCATACTGCTGAACATGTAGGTCAAGGTACATGTATATATGCAGTCCTATTATGCAATATGCTGTGCTCAGGATTTACTCCCAGAGCCTCCTTTGCCATACAGAGACATTGCTGCTGCACTCCCTCTTCTGCGTTCCACTCCCTGTAAGGCAGACTGTAGCACCTAGCTAATAATTTTTAGTTGTGGATGACAGAAACACAAGGGAGAACAGCACTACACTAGTGCAAATTTGAAGATCTGCATACAACTGCGAATGATGCCCATAGCGAGTGTATTGAAAGTAAAGGTGGTCCAATTTGGTGCTACATAACAAACAAAAAGCTTAGCAGTCTGATTTGCCCCACTCACCAGTGAGCCACCATTCAGTGATAAACCTAACAGATATAGTTCAGTAAAGTCATATACCAGAATTGACAGTAGAGTGATGTGTTATGGATTATTTACTTATTCTCTGTGAGGAAATCTGCTGTCTTAAAGCCAGTGTTGCTTCATGATGTTAGAAATATTGGCTGCTGAATTAATTTTTCATCTGTGAATTTACCTGATGTAATGAAGTGTGGATGCTTATTATTTGTCAGCACAATGACTTATATATAATCATTACTAAGAAAGCTGCTGGGTATCTCAGATTAAACTTTTTGAAACAGACAGAGAAAGCCACTAGCAGAAACCAGGTGACAAGTGGAGTGTTTGAACTGAAGCCATGAACGCTGTCATCAAACTGTTACATGTTTGATAAAGTGTCCAGACTGGAAATATAATTTGAAATCTCATAAAAAAGCTGTAATTCCCTGTGAAACTGTCCCCAATGGATTTCTCCCAGTGACACAAATGAAACACGATAGGAGGCAAATATTAAACATAAGATCTAAGTGGACCATGCCAATGCAACCTCAAACGTGACTGACGCTTCTCTTACTACAATGCAATGATTTCACCCCAGTTCTGTGTTGGCAAACTAATTGTTTCTGCCCTTCAGCAATGTGGAAAAGGATAGACATTGCTATGAAGTATGAAAGATGGATTAAAATGTTACGCTTTCTTTTGGCTCAATCTGCTCATGGATTTATTAATCTTTGACAAAACCTCTGTGTCTTTGTCCACACAGAAAAGATCTCTGATTTTGTGTGTCGCTAGAAGATAAAATAGGATGCTCTTCAGAAATTTAACATAGGATTTTGTACACTAAAGCAAAAAATCATTAATATTCCAGTGCACTATGCAGACAAGTTATTCCAGACTTTTTGAACTAAAAGTCAATAGTTCGGAGACAGCCTGATTTCTAGTGGAAAGAAAGAGTTATTTTGGAAAGGAAGAACAGGTTCTAGCAGAAACTGAGATATTTGATAGAGCATAACAACAAGCCTGTTCCTTCCTCTCACATGCGTCTTTAATATAATGGAGAAAATGCCAAATGTATTAGCAAATATTAGAGACCTCTGAAGGAAAGAATAATATTTATGTATTTATTTTCAGGTGACCAGTGCTCAAATAATTCAAAATGAATGGTTTCATTGATTCCTATATTTCTTCTCAAGCATTTTTAAGAGCCAGCTAGCAATAAGGAGTGCTAAACAATGATCTTTTCATTTTAAACATATTTTCATTTCCACTAGAGCTTTTCCAGGTGGTCAGCTTCTATTTAAATTATACTTCTTTTTACATGGAAGAAAGCAGTCTGAGAAGGAAAAGTGGCTTTTATCAATGAAATGAGTGAGCTGGACACTTCACTCCTCTTGTTCTTCTGAAGTCAGTGGCTGGGGCTCCTTTCCTCTACTGGAGGAACTTGGAGCTCATTCCCCAAGTGGTGCTCTTCCCTTCAGCTAGAATCCAGTGATGCTTCCCAACACCACCGAGATTATTCCATCATTTCTTATACTCCTTATCCTGCAAATTGTGGTTCAGGTTAATTTGCATAAATCAATTCCATTTTCAGGACACATTTATGAATTCATTTACATAGCTGACAACTGCATTTCAGTGAGAGATTCATAGCGTGGCTTTTGGTCTCCTGCTAATTGAGGTTAGAAAAGTATTACTGATGTAAAAGTAATAATAGTATCCTGCAATTCCGTACAGATCTACTAATAACTCAGCTCTGGGAAGAAAGCAATCGTTTCATGTTCCCTTCTTAAATGTCGTTTAAAATCCCCATTAGTATTCCATGAAATACAGCCCTATCCATCAGTGTTTTACGGTCTCTCTGTCAGAGTTTCAACTCTTTTGCTGTTTGTTCACAGTATACACAATTTGATTTAACTCTAAGTTTGTGCTCCCCAGAGTTTAAGCTGTTAAAAGGCTGAAGATGAACAGTCATACTCTTTTTAGAAACCTGGCTAGAACTTTCTGCTATCACAGTTCACATGTGATACTTTTGAAAGTTGGTGCCTTTCTATAAGAAAACTTTGAAGAAACTCAAAGTCAAGTTGTACCAAGTCATAATGAACACCTCAGTTTATAGTTGGCAGGAGTGCATCAGTGTGGATCTTATTCTCATTTTAAATTGTCTATGATATTCACATCCATTGCACTCTGTGAGTATCCAGCAAAGATGCAATGTCTTCTGACAGTTCTGCCAGATTCTTTCTGAGAATTCCAATAGGCAGAACACCTGAGCATCACAGCTCTCTTTGCAATCTCATACAGCATCAAATCCTTCCTCTTGTAACTGTATGGGTCATATACAAGGCTTTAAGCTATCTCAGCCTCTCCACATATTTTCTTCCTGCCTAAGTAGGTCTTTCTTTCCCTTTCCTATCTCGTTTCCTCAGCAGATGAGACTTGCCTCACTGTATGGGGAGGATATCTATATCCCAGTCAGACTTCCTCCAAAGAAAAATGTCTTTCTTTTTATATTAATATACATATATATATATTCTGAATCTGTGAAAGCCTGGTGGGTATTGAATATGTCTGAATTATTTGATAGGGAACTTTGCTCCATAAGACTAGGATAGATTATCATACATTTATTTAGCCCACAGAAAGTCAAAACCTTGAAGAGACTGAGAGGAAAGCTCTTTTTATATAGCTGCCCAGTGACATGAGTGAACTTGCAAGCTTGTCTCCAAGTTCTGAAGCTTAGTCATAAAATCAGAAAATCCAAGGCAGGTTCACCATAACATATAGCTTCTTTTACCGAGATGCAAAATGTTTCTAATGGAAAAGTTTTTCCATTTTATTCTACAAAAATGAATAAATTGATTCATTTTAAAATATTAATATATTTTTTATTGTTTTTGCTTTTTTTTTTTTCTTTAACATTTTTAATTCACTGCTAATGTTTGGCAGAATATATAATGCTCAAAATGATTTATGTTACAGGACTCAAAAGGTTTATAAGATGTCAGGGAGAGGTATCATTGCTTTTATATGTAATTTTCAAGGTAGACCATATCATATGACTGAATTGTAATGCAAAAAAACAAAGTCCTCTCCACTGACTTTGGGGGAGGTATCATATCTTAATGTATAATTTACATGATGGATCAGGTCATTTGATTCTATTGTAATGCAGATAGCAGATGTTATTCCATGGAATTTTAATAATACTTTCCCAAGGCACTCTGCATTTCACAATCTTAGAGCATGTTATTAAAAATGATTAAATAAGCCTCTTTATGGCTTTGGCAAGAAATCCACATTTTAGTGGATTTGGGAAAAGAGAGGAATAGAGGTGTTAGAGATTTGGCTCCATTTCATTAATTTGTTTTACACGTTTAAAGTCCACTCTCCATCCTGCACTTCACTTCACAGCCACACTTTCTGTGCTGACATCTGCACTGCGCGCTGCAAGTGATATAAGAAAACACTGCCTAGGTAGCAGGCTGTATGCCTATCTCCCTGAGACCATGTCTGGAGCACAGAGGCAGAACTAGATGCAGCCCTGCCCACTTAGCAGGTCACTAAGATTTCTCTCTGAAATTTGGCTCAGGATATCCTTCCTGTCTTTCAGGTTTCCTTTGATTCATAAAGCATGACTCAGATCTGACAGTGGTAGATTCAGTGTGTCATGTACACAAGTGTGTTGTACATGAACATGTACAGCACAGGCAGGACACATCAGACTTGCATCAGGACTGCATACACACAGCAGCTCCAGTGCTCTGTGCTCCAACCTTTGGCACTGGAAGAGCTAACCTACAAGTGCTGAGCACATTGCAGGCACTACAACCAAGTGCTACAGACCTGCTGTCATTGCTCTTTGCTTTTGCTGTCCTTTCTAGACTTCTTTCTAGCATTAATTAGTTAAGAACTGGAATCTGTAGAAAGAGCCTGAAGCAATGTGGAGTCCCTCACATTGCAGTTGGTCACGATTTGTCCAGACACAGAAAATTTCATCTCCTAAAGCAAAACCATCCAGAATCATCTGCACCCTTACTGTGGTCAACGATGATCCATGAAGGAGGAATGTGGTTTGTAGTTTATAGCACTGAGTGGTCTGCACAGCAGACAGTGGTCTAGACTTCCCAGCAAGGAGCCTTCAGAGGAACTCCTGAAACCAGATCCATGACCACAAATCCTGCAAAAAACGAGTACGCTCTGGAGCCCTAGGAGAATACTTTGTTTATACAGAAGGGAGAAGACAGGAGAATGCCTGGTCATGGGCATACTGACCTGTATTCTGAGGTGTCCCTTCTGAATACCACCAAGCCTGTAATGTTTCCCCTTAGCGTTAGCTTTGTGCCACAGCTTTTGTGCCTCTTCCAAAGAAGTGCCCTAAGGAAAAGAGAACTCCCTGTCATCTTACCTGTGGCACTGCTCAGGTCCCACATGCACAGCCAAAAAACTTGCAGCAGGTCTGCTTCTTCAAGTTGTTCTGTAAAACTAGTGGGATCATACTGAGGTGTATACCAGCAACACACCTGAACCTGATTCACCCCTACAATCCTGAACAGAGATGCTGGGAAGACCCAGCACAAGCACAAGATCCCTCTGTTCCACCTTCCAGTCTGCTCCGGTGCAGTGGTTGGAAATGGCTGGGAATACGTAGGTAATCTTCTCCGTGAATATGCATGTGACTGCAGAAGCCAAGAGGTCAAAAGCAAATGATGCTCTCATGTGGGCAGTGAGGTGAGTCATGGAGATGGCACGATGCAGAACGAGAGCTAGAGGTTGTTACTGGGTTAGGCTATTTAAAGAACCTGCTGTGTAAATGCATATGAAGTCCTTCAGGCTGCAGTGTCCCATTGAGAAAGTCTCTGGAGCATCCCAAAATGAAAGTGCATGTACAACTTCCGAGATTACAGACAAGTTGCCATAGACAAATGCCAGGATATCCTTATCTTAGAAGATTTCATTCTAGGTAATGCCAGCCACCCCAAAGCATATTTTACTATAAGAAGACATTAAGGTAGTCAGGCTAAGCACTAACAAAATTTATCTATGTTAGAATATACTGGTTAA
Organism: Centrocercus urophasianus; assembly: GCF_019232065.1. Classification (NCBI taxonomy): domain Eukaryota; kingdom Metazoa; phylum Chordata; class Aves; order Galliformes; family Phasianidae; genus Centrocercus; species Centrocercus urophasianus. Next base: position 24,837,085 of record NW_024884711.1, read on the forward strand.
ATTTTGGTGTGAAATTATGTTATATTAGAGATGCTAAAACAGAGTGCTCTAGGGAAATACCATAAATGTCAGCAGAGGATCATGAAGATAGATAACATGATTACTAAGGCATAGCCATTAAATATGCACTCAATGCATCACTGAAATGACAGCATTTATTTTTAATAGAGGAGATTATCCTAATAATCTTATTTAAAGGAAAATGTTCTTTATAAATGAAGATTCATGAAATTCAGACATGCACATGTACATTTTCTTTTCCATCAGTGGGGTATATGAACTCAGTGTTCCTGTAGTAAATGAACATTTGCATTTTAACTTTATGAGTTTCCCATAAAGGTACAATTGAAAGAATTATCATGTAGCATATGGATTCAACTCAAGAGCATCACTATGAGAAGAACTAGTCTGTGTATAACGTTATCTCCAGACTTCCAAATAATTCAGAGGAAAGTTGCTCTGTGTAAACCATCAACCTGATATTCTCCCCTCTTCTGGCATCTCAGGAAAGAGATTTGGGTCAGAGGGTTCAGTTGAATCATTAGATTTCCTCGGGAAAGGGTCTCAAAAATACCAAATCATCTTTGCTTGGCTATGCAGAAACAAAGACAGCAATTGTATAAGGAGATGGTGATTATCTGAGTAGCAGGGAACAAAATGGTAACTGCTAAGGTGGATAAGCTGAAAAAAACCTCCTCAGCAGCACATAAAAGTAAAGAAAATGGGCCGGATAAGATCACTGCTTAATTTGCCACAAGTCAAACAGCAGGATAAAGCAGGCCAACTGACAGAGAGGAAAAACGTATGGGCAGCCTGCTGGGCTTTGAGCCGTTAGCCAGGACACAGTCCATGACAGCAGTGCTGGTGGGCCTTGAACCAGGGAGCAGCTTGCCCTTGGGCATGAACTGCTGGACCTCGAGACATCCACAAAAAGGTGCAGGCATGGTGCTTGAACTGTGGGTAAAGGGAACTGTGTGAGCCTTTTTATCCTGTAGGCAGCCTTGCAGACCTTTTGCCTAACATGATTCCTAAGGGGAAAAAAAGATTCTTGTTATTGTCCAATTAAAAATTTTAGGTGTCTAGCTTGTAACAACTATACAGTGAGTGTTTGTATGTGGTGGGACACATTTGTAGATTGTTATTGAATTTTAACTCACTGATCATGCATTTATTTGCCTGTACAACTACGCTAATGATTTTGTTATAGTTATTTTCAAGTGAATAGAATTACTTCTGTTAGTGAAAATGCTGTGGAGGCAGAAATAGTTCTTCATGGTGTACCACAAAGCATGATCTATGTTTGCTTTCAACTAGATTTACACAAAGTCATGAAAAGAACCTACAGCTTTCAATTCTGAAATAAAACAATCCTTTCTACACAGTAATTAATGTTCCTTTTTGCACTGTAGTTACTTCAGTTTTGATTCCATGCCATAAAAACTTCTAAAAAATTGCCACTGGCTTCATTAAAGGCCACAAAATGTTCTGAAATTTTCAATAAAATTAAGTTGTTTTTTTTTTTCTTTCGAAATGCATTGATTCATCTTTATGGATTACAATGTTATATTCTCTTCCCATCTGTCAAATAATACAATTGTAGAAATTATCCAGTACTAGTTCTTGTGGCTTAACATAAAGCTATGCAGAAATCCACAGCTAAACTCCAAAAGAGCCACCATGGTGCAGGAAGGCTTAGCGTCCATTTACACCACGCTCCACTACAGGCAATCAGCTCTGCTGCTGTGCTCCTTGCAACATTCCAAGAAAACAAACCTTATAAAGGTGCTTTGAATGGATAATTTAATTGACATGGTCTTTCTGGAGAACAAGGGACCTGCAAGATCTTTTGCAGATTTATGTTCAGGCATTAGTCTCTCTAATTAGTCATCAAACTAATTGTTTTGTGCATGATTTGTTGACCTGTCAGAAAACTAATGAGAATTAAGGAAGTACATGATGTTTTTATTTTTCAAGTGACTCCGCAGTGGCTAAGCACAAAGCTAGAACAAAACTAGCTCAGAATCAGGAATCTTGATTTGCATTCTCACTTTTTCCTTTCTGGACAACAAAGCAACTAGGATACCGACTCATTTGTCTTCAGAAGTGTGCTGCAGGAAAATGCTCTGCCCAGATACATGTCTGCAAAGCAGCTCTCCCCTCCCTGAAATTCACTGTGCTTAAAGTCTCTGCTTTTAATGAATTCTCTGCTTTGACTGGTAAAAACCTTTCCTACGTGTCTGAAAGGTCAAAACAAACAGAACTCAAATAATCAAATTATTACTTAATTGCATCTTATGAAGCATTGGAACTGTGTGCTCCAGTCATCCCATACATTTGTTTTACTGAAATGAAAAATATTACTTCCACTTCCACTTCTTATTTTAAATGTATTAGTGCTCCTCTTTAGACATTACAGTTATTAATGTTCAAGCTACTGCAATGGCTTTGAATTCTTATCACTCATTCAGCTGATATTATTGCCCCGTCAATGCTGACATCAGAAATGGTACCTTAATATGAGAGAAAGAAGTCATGACTGGAATTATTCATAGATTGCACAGCACACATTGCTTGGGAGATAGAGAATCAGAGGAGCTGTGTTTTTTTTTAATAAAAATTTATAACTTGATCCAAAGTCAATACAAAAATTCTCCACAACTTCAGTAAATTTTGATTCTAACCCTCTGTAATGAAATTTAGCAGGGAGACTATTAGTCGGGCCCACAGCCTTCCTTCTCTACTCTGATGCAATTTAACAGCACTGACAAAAAATCTATAAAAATGCAGCAGGGGTGTGTGGGAGCGTTCCCCACAGAATCAAACAAGAGATGGAGCAGTTTATATTACCAAAAAGTAATGAAAGAATAAGAAGAATCACAGTGTATAGCAGAAACAAGTAAGTAAATAATAAACATATTTAAATGTGATTATCCACAAGGGAAGATAAAGCTCATTACTTCCCAAACATAGCTCAAAATGAGGAGAAAGAAGCCTTCATTGTGAGTAAAGAAATGGGTCATGAAAGTGGAAAGTCTGCATTTTCTTCAAAAATCTTCAATTACAGCTGCTTTCTGCTGATGCTGCCTAACCTCTTGCTTCTTCCCTCAGCTGTGTCACTGCTGAAGTGTCCAAATTGCCATCTTCTTGAGGACTCCCTGAGGATAATCTTCTGCTAGGATTGGGAAAAAAAAGAGAAATACTGAATTCAGTAACAAGAAAACAATGTGATATGGATTACAGCTTTGAATGTATATAATACACAAAAAACTGGAGGCTTATACCAGAAAGAAATTGTAATCTTTGATGGAAGCACATTAAGACCTGAAACAGCCTCGGTTCTTTTTGACAGTATTTAATAAAATGTTGAATCACTGTGATGGGTGAAACTGAGAGGTTTGTCTGTACTTGCAGTGATTTACTTATGTTCACCTAATTAAAGAATATCAATAATGAATGTACAAACTATTCTGCTTGATTCTACATGATTAATTCCTCGCTTGACAGTCTAGATATTAACAGCAGCCATGATGAGCCTCCTTCAAACATTCATTGTCTTAAGAAGGCATGGTTTTACATAGCATCACCTTGTCTTCTTGATTGCAGTACTTGGAGAGTACAACCAGGAAGAATAACATTGATGATATACTAAGTTCACTGTCAGTGTTATGGGAGAAGGCACCTGATCGACTGGACTGACATCTTTTAACAGAAGCATTTTGAGGATTCTTAATTGCTAAATGGCATTACAGTAAATTAGGATAATAAGTAAAAAGGATACTGATGAAGGATGCTGAAAGATGTTCTTTATTCCTTTTTTGAAGGCACCAATTCTTAATTATTTTGTGATCTAGTCCAGATTCTACATGGTAAGTGCAATGATTTTATTCGGAAATGTCTCATCAGCTTTTATTTAATTATGCAATGGATCAAACTTGAACTACCTTTGTTTTATTATTATTTTGAAAAATTGCAGCTTATTACTTCAGAAAACAGCAGTTGAAGTATTTGGTACTAACATAATGCCCTATGAGCTTTTCATCTCTCAAATGATGACTGTAACTTGCTGGGTTGTTTTCACAGCCTGTCAGTGCTCAAAGTAGTGTTAATCATGCTGACTGTGAAAACCTGTTTATCAAACATGTAAGAATAATGTCAGTCTGGTTGGTCATTAAATAATTCAATGATAATACTGTCATTATCATCATCGCATTAATAAGACTCCTTTGCTGTACTTTGTGTACTAGAAGTTTGATTGTATGGTATCTGTTCACACAGCTTCTTTTTGTTGTTGTTCCCTTTTTCTTTTTTTTTTTTTTTTTTTTTTTCTCACTATTGTTTTTGCAATAGAGTCCTGGAGTAATCTACTAATAAACTGTTTGCTATGTAAATTTATTCTTCTAGTCGAACTGGAGCCAGTAAATATAACCAACAGTTAAGAGCAATAAGAAATGGCTCCTGTTGGAAAGATATGTAGAACATCCCTTTTATAAAGAAAAAAATGGAAAGAGAGCAATTGTTGATCAATATTTTGGGGAAAGGAGAGAGATTGGTTATGTGCTGCTGCCCAGGGAGGTGGTGGAATCACCATGTTCAAGAAACGTTTAGATGTTGTACTGAGGGATGTGGTTTAGTGGGAAATTTGTTAATAGCTGGATGGTTGGACTGGATGATCTTAGAGATCTTTTCCTACCTAGGTGATTCTGTGATTCTATGATACACCTATACAGGCTGCTCACAAAAACACAGTTAGGACAGATCAGTTTTGCAGACTGCTTAAGGCTTAATTTTCTTATTTGCTTTTTCTTCCTACATGTTGCCTTTGATTCAAAAAATACGTTGATCGGGCATCTCAAAACCACTTGTGGCCACTTGTGACTGTGATCCAGTGCATAAAAGAAAAAAACCAGCAGAAATTCAATATAATAAAAATGTATTGGAAACATTAATCGCGCCAGTACCATTTCCACGCTTTGCTGCGAAGCGCTGAATTGCTGTTTACGAGCACAGCGAGGCACCGCAGCGGTGCCCTCTGACCGGCCGGCCCTCCCCTCGGCAGCGCAGCGCCTCCCGCCCTCCCGCGGCTCGGGACTACACTTCCCATCGGTCCCCGCGCACCGCGGCTCCCAGCGGGCCGTGCGGCGCGGCGCTGTCGTGGCGCTGCCGGTGAACGAGGCGGGCGGCGCAGCGGCGGCCAGGCCGAGCTCCGCTCCCGCTTCTTTTGGCGCGGCCGTCCCGCTCCTCACCCTCCTCCTCCCGACCCTCTTCGGCGGCTCCGGGCACAGCCATGCGGCGCGCGGGGCTGGGTAAGAGTCGTCCTGCGTGGGGGCCCGAGGGGCCTGCGGGCCGTCGCGACGCTCGGTGCCGTAAGATAGATGCGATGCGATGGGCACGGCACGACCGTGGGTCGGGGCTTGGGTGGGAAGGGCGTCCTGCCAGTTTTGTTCGTGTTTTATTTAATTTCAGTCCTTCTGTATGCTTTCCTGCTACGTTTGGGTTAAAAAGAAGGCGGATCTACTTTCGGTTTAGTGCTGGTAGAGTCTGGGGGAAAGGCCGGGGTCTCTGCGGGGTGTGCTCTGCCCCTTCACCCAGCAGCCATGTTGATGACTGGAAGGAAACTTTGACCTCGTGTGTTGTTTTCTGGGACCTCGAAGTGCTGTCACGTCCCCATACACACAGGTGGTGTGGTGAGGGGATGGCTGAGTGTGTATTCCTGAGAGCAGGCATCTCCAGTGGATCGTTGGGGGCTTGGGTTGGAAGGGATCTCGAAGCTTATTTAGTTCCAATGCCCTGCTATGGGCAGAGTTGCCAGCCACCAGATCAGTCTGCCCAAGGCCCCATCCAACCTGGCTTTGAATACCTCAAAGGATAGGGCACCCACAGCTTCTCTGGGCAGCAGTGCCAGTGCCTTATCAATCTCTGAGTAAATAATTTCTTCCTGATATATAACCTTCTCCTCTTTTTGTATAAAACCATTCCTTCTTGTCCTGTCACTATCTACTCATGTAAAAAGTTGATTTCCCTCCTGTTTATAAGCTCCCTTTAAGACCTGGAAGGTCGCTATCAAGTCTCCCCACAGCCTTCTCTTTTCCAGGCTCAATAAGTCCAGCTCCTGTCTTCACAGGAGAGGTGCTCCCAGCACTCTGATAATCCTTGTGGCCCTTCTCTAGGCTCTTCAAAGCTTTTTTGCTGGTTTATCTTCATATGTCAGCTGTTAGTCCAACCTTTTTATTCCATGGGCTGGAAGTACAGGCTGCACACCAGTATGTCTGCTTTTGTTTCCAGCTACCTGGTACCTCCTGTTCAGCCTGAGATGATATTATGGTTATGTCTATGGGCATGTCCTGGCAATTAGTGGTGTTGCAAGGCAGCCTGTAGACGTGCCATGTAGGAGTTTGTAGCCTTCCTTTAAGTAGCAGTAGCCAGGCTCTACACAGAGCCTCCCATTTCCTCTCTGGAACCATAGAATCCCAGAATGGCTTGGGTTGGGAGGGACCTTGAAGACCATTTAGTTACAACTCTCCTGCTATGAGTATTAACTTACAAGCATTCAAAATTGCTTGTTACTTAGTAGGAGGTACTGTAGTTAGATGTATTTGTAAAGAAAAACAATAAGAACAATCCTGACTCCATTAAATAGCATAATTTTTTAGTTAACATTGGCATCAGTAGTTTTGATTTCAAGAGGAAAAAACCCTCAGCTCTCCCTCTGATGAAAAGATGCATTTCACCCTGTCTTACTGTATTTGTCATTAGTTTAACTTACAGAATAAAATTTAAAAACCATTTTACAAGTGCAAACTTGTAAATTTTGACTCCTTGAAAAATTGTTGTTATGTACACTTAGCAATGGCTTTATGGCTTGAGATAAAATGACATCTATTATCGAAGTAGCACTATAGTTCTTTTACAAGTATGTATGCAAAGCACACAGTAAAACTGAGATATGGATTTATCTATGAATGTCATTGTGTCTATTCTCTCACTTTTTCCTCAAAAAGGAAAATACCCAAACACAGCACTTTGTAAAGCGTGTAAAGCGTGGCATTGAGACACTAGTGTGGCATTCCAACTTGCCATGTAAATACTCATTAGTGTTACAACTGGATTGTTAGTAGAATGAATCTAGGATATTTTCTGTTTGCTTTTCTTGTTTTGGATTTGCTTCTTTGGTTTCAAATGTTACACTTGGGGTCGTAGGCTGATTTCTGTCTAGGCTGTACTCAGCCTTCTTTCTCCTACTCCAGTGCTGCTGCCCAGTTGCTGTCAGTAGGGGATCCAGTAGGTGCTGGGGACAGTGTGTATTTGGAGCTGAGGAAACCAGCTCCAGTTCTCTTCTGCTCTGCTTACTCTCTTTGCAGGATCAGTTCTCTGGAAAGCAGTCCTGCAGCCCATCACCCAAAAGGCAAAGGCAGGAGAGTAGAACTGCAGGATGCTGACAGAAAGAGCAGTGTGCTCTTCTGCTTGCAGGCTTGGCCTCTGGTCTAAGGTCCTGTTTGTAGAGAGACGTGTAAGGATGAGTGTGCTCTCTCCTTCAAAGGCAGGTGTAGCCAAACGTTACTTGTTGCTCTTCTTTCTTATTTGAATCAGGCTTACTGCTCTGTGTAGCAACCTCAGCGCTGCTTTCACAACTTCATACAATATTTAGATTGATTTTCATAAAAACCATCTGAAAACACCCTCTAAGGAAAAATATAGCATTTAATTGCCAACATTCCTCAATCTTTACCTACTTTGATTTGCAAGATTACTTCAGTGTTTGAAAAAGGTTGAATCTATGTCTCTTGCAACATGCAACACCTCTTCCCAGATGCCTGATTTCTGTTAAGGAAATGCATTTTTAAATGCAGAGTGTTTTCCCACGAGTGAAGAACACTTACTCCAATTATATTTTCTGTCTGTGACTACTGGCTTTTTTGCTTACAGGTGATGGGGCGCCAGCTGGTAACTATGGCTATACTAACAGTGGGTACAGTGTATATGAAGAAGAAAATGAAAGGTTAACAGAAAGTCTGCGCACCAAAGTCAGTGCAATAAAATCAGTAAGTACTTAATTATAGCCACATTTAATTAAAATAGGTGGACTTGTGACTTGTTTATAGATGGTGGTGAAAAGCAGCAGCAGTAAGAAGTCGTGAGGTTGTGCCACAAAAACGTAGAGGTTGTGGCTAATGGAAAGCACTGTGGCTGTGGAGGCCTTGCCCTTGCTTCACAGTCAGGAGTTCTAACAGTTCAAGGAAATGAGTAGTTGCTACTCAGACTTGACTGGATCTTCAGTTTTTGAAATAAGTATTTCCTTCCCTGAGGATTGCTGACAGAATGCTGCACTTGTTTTTACAACTTCAGTTTCTGTTTTTCAAAGATGCCAGATATTTCTTTCACATTTTATCCAAGAAAGCACTAGTGATATCATATATTTTTAGAGCAACTTTTCTAATTTATGTATACCTGATGACTCATATTTAAACCTCTTTTTTTTTTTTTCTTTCAATAGCTTTCTATTGAGATTGGAACAGAAGTGAAAAATCAAAACAAATTGTTATCAGAAATGGTAAGTGCTTTTTCACTAATTTTCTTTAAATGTGGGGCAGGATGGTGAAGTTAGTAATGTAGAACATTCTTCTATGTAGTTTGAACGTTTGTATAAATATGTTGACAGCTTCTTGCTGACTATATATGTAATGTTTTTGTTTGTTTTCCCCTCTCTTCTCTCCTGTTCTGTTTCACTGAAACACAGGATAATGATTTTGACTCTGCAACTGGACTTCTAGGTGCGACTATGGGCAGACTAAGAAGGCTGTCCAGAGGGAGCCAGACAAAACTATTATGCTACATGATGCTCTTTGCATTATTTGTTTTTTTTGTAACATACTGGATTATTAAACTCAGGTGATGCATGTTGTCTTAAGTTTAAATTGTGTAATTTCAACCATCAGTCTTAATGACAATGTTGATTTAAACTGCCATATTCTGTTGATAAAACACAATGAAAGTATTGTAAATTGCATTAGTACTTAATGCAGTGTTATATACAGTTTTCTTGATGTATTGAAATTTCTCCCACTGTCCCCTGTTTTGGGGGGATTATTTATAAGTACACAGAAACTGCTGGCACTCTTAAGTTGCTTTTTTTAGAATAAAAGACTTTACAGAACTGGTTAAAAAAAATACAAGAGGAATCAAAGAACTCCCCCAAAGCCAAAGGTTGTTCAGATATGAAATAATTGCAGAACTACGAGGCCTTCGCTTTCATTTTGCTTTTCAATCTGAGCCATGCTCTAAATTAGAGCTCCCTAGGTTTCAGATCTTCTGGGTTTCAGAAGCATGACCAATAGTTGGGTCTTTCAAAATTGGTTTTATCTGTAGATTTTTGGAAGGCTGGCTTGAGAGTAACAAATGTAATGGTGGTACCCCCCAAAAGTGATTTTTGTGATGCTAGATTGATGGGTCTAACGGTCTGCATGTTTAAGTAGCTTAAACATTTTGTTTGGGGGAGAAGTTACTTAAAACTGGATCTTCCTTTTAAATGTGACAAATGATGCTTGCGTGTCTGTTCTGTTAAGCAAATGCCTTTGATCATTTGGTTCAACAAATTTGGACACAATGCAAATGTTTCCTTTACATTTAAAGTACTCAAAACTTAATGATTCCATTGAATCACTGGAACTTGTACCATTAGCTCATTTATGTTTCATTCTGTGAGAACCCTGAATCTACTCTGCATGATGTTTGAATATGAGGTTGAATATTTTAGATTTTATATTGATAAATGTAAATATTATGAAGCACCTGTTGGAGGTGGTAGCGTATTAAGGTTGTTACTTCTAACACTTAGCTTTAACTCACAAAGTAGTTTCTAATAGTTGAAAGTATCACATCACTGGGTTCGACAGAAAAATACTGTTTTCTAGACCTTGAAATTGTATCTACATTTTTAAAATAATTTTTTTAGAAATACTGTATAGCATACTGCCATTAATAAGTTAATTATGAGCTGACAAATAAAATGTCCTGGAGTATTCTTGTTGTTTGTATGCATACTTTCCTGCTGTAGAATACCATTGTTTTTTGAAATGGTGCTGCACTTAAGCAACTAGACTTGTGTGATGGTGAACTCTGTTCAAATACATAGAGCCGTATACATTTTACACTTTTCATGTTCATTTTCATATGTAACAGGAATATTATGTCTAAATCACACATTCTGTAGGATGTCTTTTATAAAAGTAACTGAAATGCAATTGTTTCTAGCCCATTTAATTCTGGACTGTTAAAAGGTCTACAAGTATCAGAACATATAAGATTTATTATCCCGGTATTAATATTTATATGAGAATTGCTAGGCTTGCTAAACAAACACAGTATTCTCAGAGAAAGTCAATAGGCTATGATTTGCCATCCCAACTGAGAGAATGTAAGAGTGCCTAGCATTCAGGGCAATAATTATTGATGTAACTTTGACATCCACACTCCCTTGATATTTGGTCATCGTTTAGAAAACAATCTTTGTCTCACGTGGTGTCTGAGCAATTTCTAGGTATTTCTTTCTTACTTACCAATAAATGGAAGTAGTATTTATCTGCATAATATAGAGTAGAAAATAGGTAGGTGCAACTAGTTACACAGCTGAGACATTTCCCATATTTGTTCTGAACAATATGCTGTGCTTTCCCTTGCCACAGCATATGGGTAAAAAGCCTCTTACTTGTCCTTCAATTCATGTGTAAAACCAACAGGAATTTTGTTTTAAAAGTCAGACCAGATCAAAGGTGAATCGTACAGATTAGGATCCCTCTCCCTCCTTTTCTTTCTTTTCTTCAGTGATGTGATGAGATTGAGGGAGAAGGAATAGGAGGAAAAAAAATGAGCTTGTGTCTTCCTTTCTTTGTTTTTCAAGGAGAATTCCAATGAAGCTTTTTTCTTTTTCAATAAGACATGCTGTGTCTTCTGCCTTATAAGGAGAGTTGCCAGTGTTTCTGAAGGTATGGCTGATAAGCAGTGAAGTGAAAAGAATGAAATATTAGGAAGTGCGAAGGGAGAACTGATGCTTCGTAGTAGATGTGTATTTCAGTGAGACTTTATTGAACAGATAGCAATAAAATATTGAAAATATTTAGTTTTATTTACTTTAATATTTAGTACATTTCTGTTTCAACTTGATTGTGGCGTGCACATTTTATGGTCTCATTTAACTGGTTACAATGTTCACGTTTGCACTTTAATATTTTTCATTCATAATTGCACATAAAATGTGAAACCTTACTGCTGAAATTCAGGCCTCCAGAAATTTCAAGTACTCCAAAAAAGTACAAGTAAGGTATTGTTTGCAGTATTCTAAAATTAAAAATCTGCCTCCTGTCCTACCAGCAAACATCTGTGTCAGAGTGCAGCACAAGAGTGAGAAGGTAATGATGGTGACTGGACTGGGGGGCTTGTGATTTTTGACTTGCTTTTGCTGAAGTAACTAATTTTGATGTTTACTTGCTAAAAGTGAGAGATATGGAAGATAATGGGAACTGAGAACAAAACCACTGCTGGGTCTTGAATATCAAGTGGATATGGAATAAAAATTTTGTGACTTGAAAGCGAAGTTAAGTGAAATTAGATTATGTTACTACTGAAATTATCCTGGACCCATGTGGAAGTTGTGTTTCTTATTTGGTTGCGTAGATGAGCTAAAATGCAGCTGTACCTTGATTGAAGAAGACAAGATTTCTTTAGCTGGGATCACCAGAGCCCTCAAAGCTGTAAATCACTAAAAATGGAAAAAATCTTGCAGGCAATAACATTAATTTGATATTGGAGAATATGCATCATGATATTGGTGAAACACTCTGACAAGTGTTTTCCTGGAAAATTTACTGATATTTTATAAATACCATTCCTATTTCTTCCATGCTTGAATCATGTTGTCTGTTACCTTCAGGATGCAGTAATAACCATGCTCTTGCTTGCTTAAGTTTCTGAGGAAGAGTGCAGATGTGTTATTTCCTTGGAAGTGTTTCCATGTGTTTGCATATAATAGAAAGCATGGTTTCATCTGTACCACCACCTATTGACACCAGTCTCAGATCCCTGTAGAAATACAAAGAGCAGATATAAATATTTGCATACTGTACTGGTAGAACAATTGCACATGCTCATTTATTCCTCTATGCATTCATTATGGAGCTGTTTTTATTGCATTTAAATCCCTAGTTTATTGGTGTGTGCACGATGCGGACAGCTGTGTGTCAGTACCATGAATACCCTTCTGTTGACAAGGATGTTGATAGTTGAAGGTGAGGAGATACAATTTAGCGTGACCAGTGGTTACATTCTTTCAAAAGTAACCTTAACTTGGCAGAACACTGTATTTTTACTCTTCAAGTAAGCTACAATTTCTCCTAGTATACAAATGCCCATGTAAGCCTGGCCAGAGCTCCTGCAGCTTCCATGGAGACTGCTGGATAGGTCCCATCCCTGGCCTGCCATGTAAAAGTGTCAGCTGGCTCTTCCTAGTTACCTGTGCTCCGAATATCTGCCAGCTGGCTGCAGAATGCCACATCCACTGCCTCCTCCTCGTGAGTCAGTCTGTGATAGGTCCTGCAATGTTGCTACTGCTCCTCTGCCAAAGCTGTATGTTGCTATCATTCAACAATTTTCAGGAGAAACTTTTTCACAGAAAGGGTTGTTAAGCACTGGAATTGGCTCCCCAGGGAGGTGGCTGATCGCCATCCCCGGATGTGTTTAAAAACCGTTTGGATGTGGTGCTCAGGGACATGATTTAGCAGTGGGCTGTTAGAGTTAGGGTGCTATGGTTAGGTTGTGGTTGGACTCGATTATCTTTAAGGCCATTTCCAGCCTGAGCAATTCTATGATTCTATGAATTGTAGGAGACGAAGAAGATTTTAGGGGGCAACAGCAAAACATGCTGAAGCATTTAAGTTTGCTTGTCTCTGGTAAAAGAAGTATTAGTCAATCAATACATAGCTACTGCAGAACTGCATGGAGAAGGTACTTTTTTTATATAGTGTGTTCTTCAACCAAAAAAAGCACCCTGGTCTCCCTAATGGCTCTATGAATATCTAGCACAACTGTAGTTTAAACATGCATTAGTTTCTCTGATTTAGAAATGAACAGCTGCTCCAAGCTTATTTACTTTTGATATGATCTTTCTAACTCGACTTAGTTAAAACCCACCATTTATATTGCTAAATCATCCTTCGCAGTATTGCTTCAATTCCCTTGGCTAGCTAGAATGCTAACTACTGCACTTCAAGCAATTTTCTGAGCAAGTTTCTGTTCCTCTTTGGGGAAGAGGAAAAAATGAATGAAAAACAGTTCTGCTAAACTGCCTCTTCTTAATTCAATAGCATGAAAATTTCACACCTTCATACAAGTTTTGTGGAAGGCAACGGAATTGGAACAATGGTAGGTTACTTCTTCTTTGTGCTTTGGTGCTGCTTTCTGAAGCCAGAAAGCCTCTGACAATGCCTCCACAAAACTACTCTGTGGTGCAGATAAAAATCTTCCATTTGCAGCAGAAATCTCAGACTTGTGGCTTGTTTATATGAAGTTATAAATAGGCAGTGGTGAGATCCAGCTTTGGCATTGTATAACAGATATTTCAAATTATTAGATAGCCATTATGCAAATGCTTTTAAAAAGAGGAGTATTTCACTTGAGTGGGTGTGTGTGCGTGTCTGTCAGTCTGTCCTTCAGAATTGCTGGTGATTGTATTTTTGTCTCTGTGTTGAGGAATATTTCCTCCAGAAACAAACTGTAGGCATCAACTAATGTTGATCTCTCTCCTGTGAGATAGGACAGAAGATATTACCTGGTTTAGAAGGACTGAGGTGAGAAAGGATTCAAATGCTGTTAATCTACTAGTCCTCCTTCTAAAAATAAGACTTGCTTTTAATATAACAAAACCACGGGACAAACTGTCCTCCCAGGAATACTGTGAGAATGCTGTGGAAGATTATATAGTAAACTTGCATATAAGCCATTATAAGTAAATAGTTTGATTGTTAATATCAGTGATATATTAACACAGTATATAAATATTTTAATATATATAAATATTAGACTGATATGGTGTTAGGCAGGCTGCCCCTGGAATGCTTTTGAACAGCAACACCTTGCTTTCTGATTCCCACATTGCATTCTGTGGCCTCCAGTGCAGAACTGCAGCCCCTCAACTACCTGGAACTCTGGGGAGATGAGCACTGATATGCAGTGGCATCACTCCTATCAAGGACAGTAAGGAACCAGTCCCAAATGCACTCAACAGGTACAAGAGGTGTAATTTTAAGAGATAATGTTGAATGCTGTTTTCCTTGGAGACTGGAAGGATCAGAAGGCCAAAGCAATTTGCCTGGGGAAAAGATAACCATTGCATTCACTGCCCCTCAACACAAAAGAACCCGAACAAACCCAAACCGCAATGCTCCGCACAGGGAGTTTCCTCTCATATCGAGGCATCCCACGCATCTGAAAAAAAAATCCATTTTTTGATGGATGAAAAAAATAACCATTTCTTCAATGCTGACTTAAAAAACTTACGAGGGAGGGTGAGGAGCCCTTGCCGCCTACCAACCTCAATCCATATTACTAATACTTTATAGTTAGTAGGCAAACAGGACAGAAAGGACCCTCCACATCACCAAATGAAGTTTTCTATTTTCACAGTTAGCTAACATAGAACCTCCTGCAGAAATGCGAGGGACCCTCTAATTTACAGCCTGAGTGTCTTACTAAGTAGCAAAGTCTTGGTGCAGTTGCTCAGTTTTAATTTTCATTTTTGGCTGGTGTTAGCACAAACCAAGCTGTGCTCATCACCAGGGCTGTTTTTCAGGCTGGGAAAATGAAGGACAGGTACCAATTGATCTCACAGTGAACACAAGGGCAGCTTTTGCATTTGTAACATGCTTCACAGGCACTAAGGCTGCAACTACCACTGCACACAAAATCTATGTCTAGCACCAAGCCAATAAAACTGTAGAGTGTGTTGCAGTTGTGTGTCCTACCACCATTTACTGCCTGCAGCTAAGAGGCTTTGCCCACTGAGGGGGGCGTCTGAATTACATTTTCCTCTTGAAAGCCATATAACAATAGGATCTAAGTAGTTCTTACTGCTCAAAACTCCTGAACAAACCTGCAGGATCGTCAGTGCAGATGTCTTCACATAACTTGAAGCTCTGAGAAAATAAAATAAGTCTTTTTCTTTCCCTTTTTTAGCTGAGGCTGTGGGAGTTATCACTGCCATTTTTATGTGAAAAAGTGAGCACTCTTGAGAGCAGGGGTTTTGGTTACTTTCGTTCTATTTTCCCTGTCAGCCTGACTTCATAGCAGTTATTCCCTCAGGGATGCTGCTCCCTGCTTTGCTAGGAAAGCACTGGTACTGCACCTTGCCAAATCCTTAAGATCTATGTGATTCAGAGCATCACTGATTCCAAGAAGGCTATTTTAATGGTGCTTCCTGCCAGCACAAATTACACTTGATTCAAAGGGTCAACAGCTTTTTTTTCCCCCTCACCATTATGTTAAAATTGCACTTCTGGCAAGATTTTTCTCCACAAAATTTACAGATGTATCCCCAAGTTTAATATCGTGTGATCTCTTCCATCTTCAGACTCTTACAAGAGCTGTGTAGAAAAAGCTTGAAAACACGTATTTGTTTTCACGGATCACTGAGCAGTAGTTATTATTCTTGCCCCAACAGTTAGCTGCTGACTGCAAAGTAGATTTTTTTGTCAGCACACATGGATGGGCTTTGGATTGTTTCACACAAACTGTGATAATTACACAGACTGACTAAAGAATAAACCAATGAACTGGGCTCATTCTAGTTTAGACATGCTTTATAAAGAATGAAAAAATAGATAAAATAATGAATGAAACTAATTAAAATATTGCAATTTTTTTTTTTTTTAATTTGGGGAAGATATAAATAGAAAAATAATTTAGAAGGAAATGTATTCATTCCTTATTCAGAGATACTCTATAGTTAGATTTTAGCCATCCTTAATTACAAATAAGACTTGCAATACCTAGATGGCAGATGGAGAAAGAAATCATTTCTTCTGCAGCTATGTATGCTTTATTTATTCCACTTGAACAATCCATCAAGAATTTTTAGTATTGCTTTCTTGAGTCTTTCACAGTGCACCAAGGAAAAAAATCAGTATTCTCCTCATTGTCCCCACAAGAGTAAAACCTGTAAGAACTGACAGCCACTGCAGACATTGTTTAATACTTTAAAATTATAATAGAATCACAGACTCATTAAGGTTGGGGAAAAGACAAATAAACAAACAAACAAAAATCCCCACTTTTTAAAGTCAACAAGCTTTTCCTACTTCAACAGAAGTGTTTGAAGTTACACTGGGTGCTGACACACTGGAACAGGTTGCCCAAGGAGGCTGTGGATGCCCCATCCCTGGAGGCATTCAAGACCAGGCTGGATGCAGCTCTGGACAACCTGGTCTAGTGGTTGATGACCCTGCATGTAGCAGGGGGGTGGAAACTTGATGATCATTAAGGCCCCTTTCAACTCAGGCCGTTCTACAATTCTATGATTCAATTACTACTGAAATATTCACTAACTGAATTTTTTTATAAGAAGTTTTGAAATCTGAAAACTTGCAACAAACTTGCTTCTGAATTTTTCCCTCTCCCTGGTCTACCTCAGCCTGGGCTTTCATATAGATGGGAACTTTGTTCAATAACTGATTTTTCCTAAGACATGGGATCTTTGAGGCATTTGATGTCAGAGAGAGAAAAGCAGACAAACACAACTCCAGTCTGTCTCTCTTCTCCAGAATCATACTAGTAAGCTGAAGAGTGGAGATCCTAGGCTTCATTTTCTAATTTATGTGTTTCTATTAAACTTTTGGTCTTTGGGCTCAGTTCCATCTTCTCCAACTCATTCTCCTTCTCAGAATCCCTACAACTGAAAATGAAACATTTAAGTACATTAAATCAGCCCAGTATAGGCTCCTACATGGTTAAACAGGTACCTTCGGCTACGCCTTTTAAGAATACAATACTTAAAAAAGACACTTGATCTGCAAACTATTAGCTACTAAAACTGACTGCTGTGAATAAAGCCTTTTGGCAGGCTGTTGTGCTGGGTCTGTTTAGTATCTCCCCAGTAACACCAATGACCAAAATTCAAAGACTTAATGCACTAACCCTGCATTATGCTGTGCAGTATTTGAGGATTAACAGCCTGACGTGTTAGAGACTAACATTTCCTTGGAACTTTAGTTAGTATTGTGCAGCAAAAATCCTTGTACATTATGACAGGCAGTCATGCTGTGCAGTTATTGTAAGCCCTGCGTGCTGCTTTACAAATATCACAGTGACGTGAGTGGTTACTCAGACTGCTGTACAAAAAACACAACGGCTTTAGGAAAGTTGCTGCTTTGCTTATTGTTACAGATTAACAGGATTCTAACTTGAACCTGTAATTGTTTATTTAGGTAGTACTCTACTTCTCCCTGGTGCTTATGGTTACTCAATGAGGGAATTTTACTGATTCACAGAAAATGTTAGGGTGTAAGTATCACGCTACTTTTGGCCTTATTTATAAGTGTTTTTTTTTTAGAAGCAGAAAGATACATTTCTTTAGCCAGCAGACACAGTTGATACTAATAGGAAATAGTCTGGATTTCTTCTCAGGGAAAATGTGACTGTACTGAGGTGCTTAGAAACTGTTCTGCAATTCACATGGAAAAAACCTGCCTGGGGTAGGAAATCTAAAGACAAGTCAAAGCCATGCAAACGTACATGACTTAGTGTCTATACATGACTACATTGGTGGCAAGTGCTTTGAGACAAGCATTCATTATATTCAAAGTGCCTACCACAGTAGCTTTCAGCATCTGCTTCACTGAGGACCACTTGCTACTAATAAAGAGGTGATGACAAAGGCAAATAAGAAAAAACTTCCTACTGACAACTGGCTTGAAACCACCACCATACAGCAGACTGTACCTTTCAGGAATCCACGAGTTGAAAAAGTCTCTGATTTACCACAAAGGCATTCCATGTTCATAAAATGCTCTTAAAGGCAGAAAGAGTAACTCCTACTGTGTTGCTACTCTGCCATTGATGGCAGGGTGGTCACTGCAGAAAGGCACACTCAAGAACAGAGAGTTTAGCTGCTCCATTTGCTGGAAGAGAAAGTGTCTGTATTACCTATGCTGTTAGACCCTGTTACCCTGTTACAGCAGAAGGTATGCCTCTTCTCTCTTCTGTACTGGTTTCAACAGAAGAGACTTGACATGAAGTCACTGATAAGTTTACATCACTCTTTCACATGCTGTTTCTACTTCTTTCAAATAGCCCTCATTACTCCAAAAAAAAAAAAAAAAAATATATATATATATATATATATATACACACATATATTAAAAAAAACAATCTATTATAAAGCATTAAGCTTTTTACTGGTTTATTTAACATGATCTTTTCTCACTTTACACAAATACAGCATTTACCAACAGAACCACTACTTCGCCAACCATTAATGAGGTATTTTGTTACAAGGGCTGAACTGAAATCTACTTTTGGAAGAAAAATTAAGTTCCATCTTGGTCCCCTGGCTCAATATTGGATGGGGCCAGAATTTTCTTAACAGCAGCCAGAAAAATAGTTTGCTTTGAGGGAATTTTGCCATAGAAGTAGATACACTGCAAAATTTAAAAGGCCTAGCATGGGCCTTTACAAAAAGACTGTTTTAATGATCTAATGACTTGCTGGAAGCAGTCACAGCTCTCAGATGTCTCACATGGTACCTGGTATGACTAATTACATGGAGACTGCTATCAGGAATGACTACCACAGGCCTGTAGGCAGGGCCAGTTGCATCTCTTCGTGGAGTGAAGCTTACTGCAGGAGCCCAATGCTGAACTCCACTTTCAAACACATATTCAGAGTGAAGGTGTGAAGAAAAAAATGAAACTGATTTTCAGTGGTCCCTCACAGTTAGGAAAACTACTGCTGTTTTATTTTAGCTCTCTTCCTGTAATCAAGATTACAAGAAAAGAGCAAAAGAAAAAAGAAAATCTCATTCATAGGCTTTGCCTTTTTTTCCTAGTCCAATTGCCTGGCAGGTGCCAGAGATTCACTAGGGAAAACACAGACTTTATTTCCTTTACCTGAAATTCAAGCTAACCTGTGGGTAGTTCAAACCACATTGTTATAATATGACTAACATTTGGCAAAAGAACAGCCAGCACTTGCATGGTGTGGTCAACGACTGCAGTCTGAGCCCTAATATAAATCAGTGACACGCTGTTCTGTGGAACAATACTATTCATGTAAGCCAGGGACTGCTGGCCCTTTGATTGAGTGATCTTTTAGCAGAATATCTAAGAGGACAAATCTGAGTAAAGAAACATCCTGGTTTCACCATTTACTTGCTTACCTGTAAAATCTGCTCACCAGAACCTCACTGGTGAATCCCATTCCTCCCCAAAACTGGAGGCAGCTGTCAGTGACTTCACGGGCCAGGCGACCTGCCTTTAGCTTAGCCATGGAAGCAAATTTGGTCACATCATTGCCTTCCACATAGAGAGCTAAAAAGGAAAAAAGATTACATACATACGGTCACTGACCACAGTCTGGCAACCATCTCCCCGTATTCCTTCAGCTTGACACTGTTCTTGGCATTGCAAAAAGCACATCTGAGGAG
This sequence comes from Centrocercus urophasianus, assembly GCF_019232065.1. Taxonomy (NCBI): domain Eukaryota; kingdom Metazoa; phylum Chordata; class Aves; order Galliformes; family Phasianidae; genus Centrocercus; species Centrocercus urophasianus. The sequence goes on from NW_024884711.1 coordinate 24,856,766, forward strand.
GCAGACATGGGAACTCACCAATGGTACGGTACAGCAGCGAGCGAAGCAGCTCCACTTCGGTTGCCAGCTCTGCCAGGCGGAAATGTACGGCCTGGTTCTGCAGCACGGACTGACCAAACACTTTCCGCTGGCGAGTGTAGTCAATGGTTTCTTGTATTATAGTTTCCAGTGGTGTCAAGACTTTAAGAATCAAAACACAGAAAAAGACATTGTTTTCTTCAGATCACAAAATGGTTTGGGTTGGCAGGGACCTAAGATCATCTAATTCCAACTCCCTGCTATAGGCAGGGACACCAGGTTGCTCAAAGCCCCATCCAGCCCGACCTTGAATACTTCCAGGGAGGAGACATCCACAACCTTACTGGGCAACCTGTTCCAGTGTCTCACCACCCTCACAGTAAATAATTCCTTCCTAGTATCTAGTCTAAATCTCTTCCAGTTTAAAGCCATTTCCCCTTGTTCTGTTGTTACATGCCCTTATAAAAGATCTATCCCCAGCTTTCCTGTAGGCCTCCTTCAGGTACTGGAAAGCAGCTATAAGTTCCCCTGGAGCCTTCTCTTCTCTAGGCTGAAAAGCTCCAGCTCTCCCAGTCTGACCCTACAGGGGAGGTGCTCCAGCCTTCTGTTCATCTTTATGGTCCTTCACTGGACCTGCTCCAACAACTCATGTCCTTCTTGTGTTGGGAGCCCCAGGACTGGATGCAGTACTCCAAGTGGAGGTCTCACAAGAGCAAAGTAGAGCGGCAGAATCACCTCCCTGGACCTGCTGGTCACGCTTCTCTTAATGCAAACCAGTTTCATTTTCTTCTTGTTGAAAATGGCATTAGTTTTCTTTCAATACAAACATTTTTCAAAATGTTATTTTTTCTAAAGTAAATCACTCCCTATGCTCAGTCTGGGGTGTAGTTTCAACTCTTAAAACTGGCATTCCCTTGTACCTTGATGACAGATTTCTTATCCTCGTTAAACCTGAGCCCCAAACTCAGACGAAAGTGAAAGGAGGTGTGAGGAGTGCAGCAAAGTCAGAGAGAGCACAGTGTGACGTATGTAATCCTTATCCTTCATACATCATTTGGAGCTTTTATCACAACCTTGTGGCAACTCCTGCTTTCCATGCTACCTGTGTCCTGAAGAGCAGATACAATCCCAAAAGAAAATCTGAAGGCAGACAGTGTGCACACTGAGCAATGGTAGAAATGGAAATTCAAGAAAGCTTTCAGGGAGCAGGCAGAAACATATTCAGAGATCACAGAACATGAACAGAATACGACTGCATTCTGTGATCTAATCTCAACAAAGAATGAAGGGAAAAAGTATGAATCTTCATAGCAACTTTGAGTGAATCCTGAGCTGTGCTTCTAATGAAAACAGAATCAAGAGAGTACACTGCCTGAAGACAGGTCAGAAATGGGAGAAACTACTCTGAAGTAAGAGAATTAGTTTGCTGCAATTTTTTTTTAGTTACCTTAGTGCAACCCTGTTTTAAACAAGAAAAGAGAGACATTTTAAAAGGCAAACCAGCAGTCAGTGAAGGGATGGGCTCAGTCTCTTGCAGCTTAGCTCGGATAACAACAGCTGCTGAATTTGTGGGGAATTTGGTTTGGAAAATGTGGGCCCATGTAATTGTGACTAACAGTAGGGAGGGTAAGAGTGGAATGAGCTCACAAATACATTGTTATGAGAAGTGTTGCATTGTCTCTTTTGAAAATAATCAATTTACATTCACCCTCATTTAGAACCTGAGACACAAAAATATGAATACAAAATGCAATATAAAATTTAACCAAGCCTTGTAGTACTATAAAATCCCTTTCCCCACCTGCCCTGGCTCTACATGCAACTTCCTCACAGGAGGATGGTGTGCTTCAGTACTCCATTCTGCATGAATTTCAAAAACACTTCTACCTAAAACTTCATCCCTATACTGCTCTCACACATTATCCCTACACTGTTCTTATATGCAGCCTTGGGCTCCCACCATCAGCCCCTCACCGCCATCTTTCATCAGCTCCTCCACAGAGCATTGCTTTTTGCATCCTGTCCCCACCACGTTGCATAAGGTGATTAGCTTTTCTTATTCCTTTAATATTTTCCCCTCCTTAAAAAAAACCTAGCCTGAATACTTATTTTGCCAAAACATACTTTTAAAAATATCTTGATTTCTTCTGTGCTAATTCTACGCTGCTGCTCTAACATTTGTTTTCTGGACAGGAACTAATTGCTCTTTTCAGGTATGTTTCTTGTATGGAAGGAACACCCCTGTTTTCTTAAAGGATGATAAAACAATACCGTAAAATGTAAGACACTAATAGCTTTTTTGCTTGCTGTGGTCTTCAGCTGCAGAAATGCTACAGAAAGAGCAAGAAGTGTCTTAGCACCTCTTGTTCCTTACCCCAAGCTGGGCAGCATACAGCTGAGCCTGAGCTGCTGGGAGGTAAACCAAACTGCAAAAAAATTAAAGAGAGATTTCCTCAGGACAGGTATTTAGAGCTATCAGCATAGCTCTAAAATGGCAAAGATCGACTGTGAAGCAAACACTAAAGCAAGGCAGCGTGTAATGAATAATCAGGACTGACAGCAACTCCTTACAATGTAACAGCTCACAATACTTTACCAGTAAGTACAAAGAAATGCCGCTGTCAACAGTGGAACCTATTTTCTCTCTGAACTTTCATCTGTTCGCATGCATTTGTTTTCTCTTTTGTCATACAGTATTCTTCACATCCTCGGGCAAACTTGGTCCCAAGGGTTTGTGCTGACAGCACATGCAAGGAACATCTCCCCAAGACAGGGACTGTGTGGTCTAGCAGGCAGTGGAGCATTGTGAAAGCACTCACAGTCGTTCTGCAGCTGTCAATCTTTTCCTCCTACTTCCATTCAATTTCTGTTACCCTACTTGAAACTTTTGGTCGTTAGAAACACACTTCGATTTGTTATGTCTCCACCCAATGCAGAACAAAATGAATACATTTTTCTCAGGCAACTGCTGATCCCTCTCTGGTGTAGAGCAAGCTCCAAGCTGAACATCTGTCTCTTACAGACGCTGGTTGTCCATGCAAAATGATCTGTCATGCTGCTTACTGGCCGTGACTCAATGGTGCTCATAAAACTGAGGCTATAGGAGCAGAGAGAATTCATTAGAGAAGTGCCATTCTGCTCTCTCATACACTCACTGAACTCCCTCTTTTCCTCCAAGTTAAGCAATTCACAAGAAAACTGTTTGCTTTTTCACCATAGTGATATTCCCTTCCTGTGGTCGCTGTGACAGGTCCTCAAAGTGACGGTGTTTGCTGAGTGTCACAACATGGGGCAGATACGTGGCAGCTCATCCTCCTCAATGAAGCAGGAAACACCGTGACTTTTACCAACACCTCCGACAATGTGCCACTTGGAAGAAAAGATCGCACTTGTGACCCAGTTTTGCAAAGTAACATTCTTGAAAAACTTGATAAAAATAGAAAGCCTTACAGGTAATTCATTTTCCATTTATGTTTTAAATTTGTTTCCCTGAAAATTTATTTTAAAAGTTTAAAAAAAAAGAGAGGGAAGGAAACACCCCACACACATTCTAATATTTGGCCATGAGGAAGATAACTAATAAGACTGAAGCACATTATATTTCATGCTATATTTTATACTAAAATATTTTATAAAAACAACTCTCCAAAGTGACAACAACGAAGAAAGAAAAAAAAGAATTGCAGTAAACTGCCTCTGCCAAATTTTAGGGAGCAATCAAAGCAAGCATGCCAGGATCAGTCCCTCAAGTGCTTGAACGCAACCAATGCTTTTTATTGTCATATGAATAGCCATGAATAGAGAATGAGAAGAAACGTCCATCTGAGGGCCAGAAAAGAATGAACATGTGCCGACCTAAATACAAAATTACTGAAGGCATGCACATAGTCTGGAAATATCAGAGCCTTCAGCAAAATGCTTGTGGTTGTAAAACTATCTGCAGGACTGAAAGCTTGCAATGCCTGTAAAGTTGTGGTGTAACAAACCACATTCATCAGGCAACCGGCTCTGATGAACACTTTTTCTCTCATTTACCACAACTGATTATCTCTGAAATTTGCAATTTGACACAAGAGGTGGGCTTTGTCCTCACTCCCAGAGCTCTTCACCCATTTTACATCAGATTGTCTGTGGATAAATGCAAAATCAACTTGGGGAACAGTAAGTCCTGGTTCCCTCCTAGCAAAGACACTGTGGGATGGAGCTCCATCTCTCTTGGTCGCAGCAGGGACCAAAGATTCCCTTCCCAGATTGTTCATCATCATTCTGGAAAAAAGGAGAATTGAGACCTGCTGTCCCACTTCCTGAAAGACTGTGCTGGTTGCCAGGCTGTTGTGCAAAGCTGGACAGTACCAAGCTGCTGGTGGTTTCAGACATGAGTGATCTCACCTGCTGGACTTTGTGTTTTGATGCTGTCACTACTCGTCACTCTGCCTGGAACATGACTAATGCTGCTGGCCGCTCTGCTGCCTGGAGAATGTCTCTGCAGCCTAGAGCTTCTCATTGTTTTAGCTTAACCTCCAAACTGAGCATAAAAGTGCATAATTAAGTCCATACAGTCCACATATATCTTGGCTACATTTCAGAAAGCAATCTTTCAGGCAGTGTTCTTTTTGCTTGGAGGAGAACTCTTTCATATTCCTTTGGTGAGGCAGTACTTACGCTACCAGTCATGCAAATGGGGAGTGGTCAAATGCAGTCACCAAAGGTAAGAAGAGCACAAGGTGCAGAACTGTATAAATCAAAACAAATCTTGACAAGATTTCAGTGTGCAAAACTGTTCTAAGTTCTCCTAAGGTGGAGCAGTAACTGCTGTTTAATAGCACTGTCATTAAATAGTGAAAGATTTCTTTTTAGGATGACGCTTATAGACAAATGAGACAGAAAATACATCTGCAGAAAAACTGCCCCTTCCAGCTGGAATCCTGTAGATCTCCATGATCACTATCTGAGCACACACCTGGGCATACAGCATCCAAGCTAGAACCACAGCTGTTCTGAGCAAGTGGCCTTGGCACAGGCGCCAGGCGTGCAGCACAGTGGTGCAGACCTGAGATGGCCCGGCCTGCAGAGGCCATTGCAGCGGTACCAGAGAGCTGATCTGTGTGCCTGCGGTGGCTGTTTGCAGGTGATGCCTAAAGATCTGGAATCAGCCCAAATTAAACACGGGGAGGAAAAACGACAATAACAACAGAAAAACAACATCGAGAAGTGGTGAAACAGGGAATATTCACCTTTTACAACCAAGTAAAAGAAGAGAGCCTGACTGCTTTCAAAACACCATGGAGCCCTCGGTTATAGCACAGCCCTTGTTACAGCAAACCCCAATTTATGCTTTTAATAATACGCATAAAGAGTTCCTATTGCATGGATTGGAACACAGCTTCACTCCCATCCCATAAATGTCCTGAACAGTGTGCAAAAGCAGGGCCAGTACAGGACTCCTTGCTAGTGTCTGCAGCATCATCACATCCAGGTCTGACCTCCAGCTCTTTGCTAGAACTACCCTCATATTTACTATTTGTCTCAGGCTGAACTAAGAGGTTTTGCCCAAACCAAAGATGTTTTAAGCATCTGAGCTCCAAATTATTTGGTCTGGGATCAGTCCACAACAGGGAGTCATTTTTTTTAATCTGGTCACTGAATCAAAATATCACTTTGTACAATTGCCAATTCCTCAGCCACACACAGGCACTAACAGGGTACAGAGGTTACTTACATAACCTTCTTACATCTTCAATCTTTTTAAAATGAAACAGTATTTATGTTAAGTTAAATGTGCAGATGCATGGGACAAGGGGAAAAATTTGGATACGGTTATCTAAAATATCCAAAATCTTTGAATCTCAAACACATGGATTTGGGAATGGCCAATAACATACCAATAATTAGAATAACAGAAATTCTACGATAGCAGAACTCTGGGGAAAAGCATTTGGTTTTACACTGTTACATTCAGTGTATATTGAGGTAAAACATGCATAAACAAAGTTGTAATACTGTCTTTACACAGCACTACATTCATTTTCTACAATCTAGGGTAAAGGTAAACATTCTAGTTTACTGTACTAGAGGAAAAGTCACAATCTTATTTCATGTTTGTATTTTGATAGCCTTTGTACTATATTTATAGCTGACATAACGTGATGCTGTTTTTTCTTATCAGCAGAATGCACTGAGAAAAGGAAGAAAACCTCTGCTAGCCTCTGCCTCAGAAAATATTTTCTTTGTGTTTCAAGTTTTCCTGTAGAAAGGGAAGATTGTCTGTAGCTACGCTGTAACATTTCAGAAACAGAGGTCATAATTTAGAATAAAGGAAAGTGCTATTAGTCATGCAGTAAGGTGACCCATGTGTCCCTGCCAGACCCCTGCAGCACAACCGATGACTTACCAGTGGCTACTCCCCACAGCCGCTCTTCTTGGAATTGCAACATCTGATATGTAAAACCCATTCCTTCCTCACCAATTAGGTTTTTGCTAGGGACTCTTACGTCTTCAAAAAAGATCTGAGCTGTGTCCGATGACCTCATGCCCAGTTTGTCTATTTTCTTAGTAACGTGAATGCCTGAAGAAAAAAAATAAAAGAGTATTAGAAAGGCTACAAGAAAGATAAAGCCAGATGTATAAAAATAGTGTTTTTAAAAAGTGAAGTTCAGCAAGGATATAGCAAAACCTATCTCTGGGAAAACATTATAGTATTCTGGGAGGCAAAAATAAAATAGATCACATCCCATTTCTAAGAGTTTTCTCGATGTTATTTGACTAGAAAAATCAGAAATCGCAACCTTAAGGATCTTTTAATTATATCCCCAAATAATAATCATTTACCAGTAGTAATAATCTCACTTCAGGCACATCTTCAAATCGTGCATGAAGTGCTTTATTTATCTGTTATGTTTGATTTTTTGTGCACTGCAATAAAGTGTTCAAATTCAATGTAGTAGTATTTCCTGAGTCCCTGTACTACAGTGAAACAGCAAAAAAATATTTAATAACGACAGCAGAATTGTGTTGAACTGTTACTAGAGAATTTCTATACTCTTCTTTCTCTTTCCACCACATTTATCCTTCACTTTCAAGCCTATTTTGACCTTCTCTTGTACCTACAGAAGAGTTTATAATCACATGATCTCACTTGTGCCTAGTAATAAAAAGGTTAGACTCCAATTTATAAACACTAACATCCAATAGTTCTGTATCAACTACAAGTTTTGTTAAGGCTATATATTTTATGATGGCCTGTAATTACTATCTAGTCCATTTAAATAGGCAAAGGTTTACAAAGATCGTGATTCACTTGTTTGAGTTTCCACATGGACATCCTTTATGAAGAGGGCTTGCTTCTCCACTGACCTCCCTGTACGGCACAGACTCTGACCCAATGTGCAGCTGCCTACTGAAGATGAACATGACTCCTGTAGGAAAATTTGTTGTTATCTCCATTCAGATCTCAAAATTGCTTCAGGTTTGGCCACGTAAGACTTCAGCTATGTACTCCCACCAAGAGGTACTCCTCCCTGGTTGTCTTTTTTCCCCATCAAGATTTTTCTTTCCCCCACAGGTTCTTCCTTGCTTTTGCTCAGATGCAAGCATGGCTTACCACAGTACCATGACAGTTAGACAGTCATCCACTGATTTTTAAGTTATAGCCCTTGAAATCTTCCACCTTTACCTCCTTGTGTTCCTGGAGTTAACATGCAAAAATTCCGCATAGAGATCAACAATGCTTCATGGTAAACTGAAGCCAACAATCAGATATAAGGATTTCTGCAGGGAGCGTCAACTACATTTGCCAGATCAATATATGTAGAAAAAAAAAACATTCTTTCAACATATGTGCCTTCTGCAAGAAAGCAAACATTTAACTATCCACAGACATGGTATTCTAACCAGTTTTGTAGTGGGGTGAAATTCTGGTCTTTTTTTTTTTTTTTCCCCTATTATTTTTTATAATCCTCTCCTGGTCTCTGAAGTGCCTTAGTAGGAATTATTCACCACACAAACTGCTGTGGTGTCCTTCTGTACATATTCGCACCCTGTTATCTTTCATGACTTGAGTGCGTTCATTTAGCTCGGAAAGCAAATGGTATCCTAGGCTCCATCAGAAGAGGGGTGGCCATCAGGGACAGGGAGGTGATTGTCCCTCTCTACTCTGTCCTCGTGAGCTCCACCTGGGTGCCCAGGTCTGTGGCCCCCAATACAAGAATGACAGGGAGCTGCTGGAGAGGGTCCAGAGAAGGGTCGCAAAGATGATCAGAGGGCTGGAGCACCTCCCCTACAAAGACAGGCTGAGAGAGCTGGGCTTGTTCAGCCAGGAGAAAAGAAGGCTGCAGGGCAACCTCACTGCAGCATTTCAGTACCTAAAGAGAGCCTATAAACAGAAGGTGAATCAATTCTTTGAAAGAGCAGATAACAGCAGGACAAGGGGAAATGGTTTTAAGTTGAGGGAGGTAAGATTTAGGTTGGATATCAGGGGAAAGGTCTTTACTGTGAGAGTAGAGAGGTGCTGGAACAGGCTGCCCAGACAGGTTGTGGATGCCCTGTCCCTCCAAGTGTTCAAGGACAGGCTGGATGGAGCCCTGGGCAGCCTGGTCTAGAACGTGGAGGTTGGCAGCCGTGGAGCCACAGGGGTTTTGGAGCTTGATGATCCTTGAGTCCCTTCCAACCCAAGCCATTCTATGACTCTATGACTTCTACTGAGCATCCCTTTCTGAAATAGAACAGATCTCTCAGCTCCTACTGACAGGAGACCTTTAGTCTTCCAGGCAGAAGAAATTGGCAGTCATTTATTTCAAATTCATTCTCTCCAGGAGCACTGAATAAGATTATGGGAAGTTTAATCTCTCAGCAAAGCAGAGATGAGATACTGACACTATTTCAAAGTGCCAAGCCTGCTCTCAGAAGAATGCCCAGATATACTTCACACCTTCTGCCCAAGGTAACTCCATTGGCCAATCTAAAAACAGATTATGTGTCAGGAATATTTGCTTTGATAGGTGTTCAATGGAGGAAGAAAATCAGGGCAGCTCTATAAAACTCCTTGACTCTCACACTGAAAACTACCCAGCAATTTGCATCTACTCATGCCAGAAAAGCATCTGTTTTCAAAGCAGCTTTGTTCCTGTATTAAAATCAGAGCTACACAAACACACTCTGAAACCATCTACAGGCCAAAATGATTTCTGGAACATCTTTTCCTGCTGGAACATTACTGCTTGCTTTCTTTGAGAGTCTCAGATATTTTGGTCCACTTCCAGCCATATGCTCCCTGCCCTATGAAGATGCAATTAGTGCTCTTGTTACTGGGATGTTTATTAAAGACTCTGCTGGAATAAGTGCAACTGCTGGCAGTTCTCTGTATTGCTAAATGAATCCAACTCAGCGCTGCCCAATGCCCACATAAGGTAACAGCTATTGAAGGAAACTCATACATGAAGGAAACTCAGGTTTGGTTAGAGGACTTAGATGTATTAACAACTTCCACTCACACTTCTTACCAATTGGATTGTGTGTCCATCCTTCCTGAATCCAGCAGCATTTCTTGTTTGTTGTGCCTTCCCAGTTTCACTTGCTGTTAGATTATTTCATGAATCTCCTTCAGATGGAAGCCAAGCTTCATCAAACCCATGTAGCACCCTCTCTGTTGCTAGCACATGCTTTACATTTTCTCCTCAAAGACACCAACATAAAATCATCTCTCTACCTATGAAATGGACACTTTGTTCCTTTAATTAATTATTTTCATTCTCTTCAAAAGTACTATATAATAAAAATTACCAGCAGCAGCAGCAATCGTCTGTCCAAATAATCCCCAGAACATGTCTGTATTAAATAAATCACAGGCTATCTGAAAACACACATTTCAAGGCCAAGTGCTTGCCTTCCCAAAAAATCACTCTAACAAACCTATTTGTGCTTCTTGTACCAGTATGACTGAAATGGATTGCTCTGTCTCTTCCTGGGACAGTTCTTTCTAAGTGTCTTTGATTTTCTCTCACTTCTCCAGCCTTCTGACAATCTTTTTTTTTATTTCTTTTAGTCTGTCTTAACAGAAAGTAGTCATTCTCTCCTGCCAACATTTAGTGCTGTTACGAATAGAAAGAGACATTTTAAATTGCAATTTGAGAAACATGCTCTTTCCCCCTTTCCTGGATGTTCTCTTCTTTATTATCCTCTGTGCAATCTACTAAGTGCTATCTCATGACCCACAGGAGAAACCAGTGCACAACTACATCCCAGATGAGGGCTGCTAGCCATTTGTCTACATACCTAACACGGACAATTTATACTTTGGTAGAGTCTCTTTTCCATCACATGAAAAAGAGTTCATACTTGCTAGTATGAGGAGTATTTACCTGCCTAATGCAAGTACCTATTGTGAATCCATACCAGTTACCCAAATTCCCTTTATGAGAGGTTTTCAGCAATGTTTGTCAAATTTAGGCCATGATTTTCTTCAACGCACAACAGACACTGCACAAACCTACAACTAGAAGTTAACCCCATTTTGTATCTCCTGTAACTTCCAGTTGTTGAAGCTAATGATTCATTTCAGATTTTTTTTTCCTTACATCATGGTATGTATGAAACAACTATGTTTTTTATGAAAAACACGGGACTCTTATCTCCTACCAACAGCAAGGACGGAACAAGTTACTTCTGTGCCTTGAACCTTGCCTTTCCCCTGCCACACATCCTGGTGACTGCAGCAGTTAGTCAGACATAATACGCTTGTCCTCCACTGTGGTCACTCTTGAGTGTTGTCATACATATGTCTACAGAAGCATGATAGTGCATCTTTCTGATGTCATCCAGACACTTCCTGTACAGTCTTGGTCTGTTGCCCTCTAAAGATAATGATCTTTGGCAGATACACATCCTTAGGATGTATCAAAGCAGCTGGAGCTTCCTCCTCACATCTGTGTCAACTGGCAGCCTTGTTCATACTTTTCCTCTTCGTATCCCACCCAGATTTCATTTCTGATGATTTCTATATCTCTGAACATTACTTTCAGCTGACTTCCAATTTTTCTCCTCAAAATCTGTTTACCCAAGGTAAAGCAACTCTGTGTATAGGTAGTGCATCTAAAAAAAAAACCTCATAAAGCTACAATAACTCACATCTTTCTGGAATAAGTAAAGTACCTGAAAACCAAGACAATTTCTGAATATTTGATCCACCTGTAACAGTATGTTGGTATTGAATTCAGAGAAGCAGTATCACGTATGTACTCTGACTCTTTCATGAAAAATCATGAGGACTTTATGCAGATGGCTGATAAGTAAGGTCATCTGGAAATTCAGGGAGATTCTGGCTGCGAGTTACCACATTCATTGATCACTTATTGATAAGGCAAAAAGTCAACAAGTGAATCAGCTCAGATCAACCTCCCGTTCACATTCCAAGCCAGCTTTGCATGAAAAGTGGTTTAGAAAGTCACAACCCACTAGCTTCGTCCTAAAGCAATTTGCTTACTCTGACTTACTCCATATTTAAATTCACTTATAAGAAGTTTTCTTAAGATGTCCCACCACTGTCTTTTGTAACACTGGAGACCTAGAATTTCATTCTCAGTCTGAACCCAGAAATCAACACATGGATATTTGCTTCACTGCCATTGTGCTTTTTCTACACATTAAAAGCTGATAATGATACATTTCACAATAAAATACTGCAAATTGAATGAACAAAAATGCCACACATTCGAATGTTTTCTTACCACCATCATCATACCTGCAATGCCAGTTTAAAGATTTGAACTTCCTAAAAATCACCAGGACTTTTTTTAAAACAGAGAGAATTTGTTTAATTCAATGAAAGTTTTGTTCTGGATTCTTTAGGAATGTGTAGGAACAAAAATTATTTGAAACCTTTGAAAGGTAATAACTGCTCAAAATTAAATTTCAATGGATAGAAAATTGAAAATACGTTATTTTGAGGACTGTTTCTCCAAGGACTGCATCTCCAAGTCTTTTCTGAACAGAAAACCAAGATAAAAGTTCTGTGGATGTTGTTATTCTCAAAAAAAAAAAAAAAAAAAAAAAAAAATTGGCTCTATTTTTAATGATTTCTTTAAAGCATTAATTTTCTCCTTGGCAGTAACTTAATCTATCCATTCTCAGAAAATGTTATGAAATACTCCCCTGCTAATGCATCTGAAAAGCTTTTCTAGATTTATTTTGGTCAAAAAGAATTTTCCACATAATTTGGTTTGGGAGTCCCAAGCTGAAGTCTGCAAAATATTCAATTTCCTTCTCATTTGTTCACTCTCTTCCTTTTCTGTGGGAGCACGAGTACAAATGCATTTCAGAGTTGTCTTTGTATGACAATGAAACACTTAATTTAAAAGAGCATTAATGGGTGTTGTCTCTTATCTGAAACACCTTTCCTTCCTGTAACATGCACAAACAAAAGCACCAATAAAATCAGCTCAGAAGGAAAAGATTTGCATGTCATTACCAGGTAGATTCATCGGCAGACATATGAGAGATTTATTTCGATGAGGATGCCCTTCACTTGTATTTGCCAGCAGGCACATCCAGTCTGCTTGGCACCCAGATGTAGTCCACATTTTACCACCATTTATGACATATTCATCACCTTTTCTCACGGCTGTTGTCTTGATACCTATTCAAAGCAAAGGAAATGAAGAGTTAATCTTGTGAAAGAAGAATAAGCTGGTTTCTGTGTGACTGGCCAAGTGATTCTCTTGCTCTCAGACAACCAATATTCACTCCTGACTTCACTGCCATCTAGGTTGCAAAAGGCAGGCCCACGTGGATGAGTCTCCTTGAAGGTGTCCCAGGGAAAGCAGACCACTTCTCTCACCCTCTGTTAGTTGGAATCTTCATCCCAGGGGATAAAAGCAGAAAGCTTTCCATAACTAAATTCAGTTACAGAAAACTCAGGCCAGAAATATTTTAGGCTGGGATGATCTATTACACGTCTGTCACTGTGTACATTAGTCACTGAGAAGGCCATTAATTTCAGAGTCCCAACTTAAACAAACATAAGCTCCAATATCTGTGTATGCCTAAGGATATATACACACACACGCACTTCCTGTGTGTTCTAGGTCAGAATGGCGTAATAAATTCAAAGTTAGTAGGTCTTTAAAAGGTGAAGTTGAAACGTTAAGACCGTCTGTACAACAAGGAGTTCTAAACACCTGCTACCCCATTTTCATGTAGAAAAAACATCATTTTCACTTATGAGCACTCACATCACTGCAAGCAGCCCCAAATGCAACAGCAAGAGTGAATCATTAGTTACTGGTTAAGCTCCAGCAGAATTTCCAAAGAGCTATCTTCCCTGAACTCAAATTTCTTCCACTGAAACCCCAACCGAAGAATGCTCTGCAACAGATATCCAGCTGCAAGTTGCTGATTGTAAAAAAAAAGAACCCAAGTACTTTCCTAATAGCACTTGTATTATGAGACGATAAAGTGCATAAGAAGCTATATAGTGAGGTAGGCAGTAAATGTGGAGTGTAAGAGTCAGGCAAAAAGCATAATGAGCAGCCACATTTAAGTCAATTGGTGACTTGGATGCACACCCACCCTGATCTGCACGTGAACCTTCTTCCCAAATGTCCTAACCTCAAAACAAATTGATAACAGGCACCTACTCTTCATTTACAGGATCAAACTAATGACTACCTGGAGCTATAGTCTGCATGACTGAAAAGATTTGTTAATGTAAAAATAGGGAAAAAAAAGCAGCTGAAAATTGTGTAATGACGTAAGACAAGGAACTTGTGAATATAGCTGTGGATAAATAAACTAGCTGAAGTTTAACATTGAACAGCAAGAGATAGTACTACTGTGGATAAAAACAGCAGCAATCTATGCCAAATCTGTCCAAAGGACATATCGTAGATTGTGAATAATAACGAAGGCCAACAAACTGAAGGAATCCACTGATCACAGTAATATGTGGACAGACATTTGACAATCATACAAGGAGACTGAACAACATGTGAAGGATGCAAAAGAGCTGTGACGAGACATGGTACAAGTAGCGTAAAAAGGATGGGAAAATACACAGTGATTTACATCACACAACCCTTTGTTATGGAACAACTACTAAGAAGATTAGATTGAAGTTGCCTGGAAGGTCTGCAAAGGAACACTGAGCACTATAACGCTATCACAGATAATAACAGTATTTGCAAGACTAACTTTCCAAATACAGATTAAAAAAGAAATGCCTGACTAATAGGAACATACAAGTAGTCTCAAGTGTGACAGCCAACAGTTTGTCTCAAGTACTTGAAAAGTGACTGTTTAAAATCAGCTTATGAAGAATGTAGATTTTCATTACAATATTATCAAGCCAATAAGTAGATTTAACACTTAATCTACAGCACAATTTGAAAACCTGCTTAACAATTTACTAGAGTTAAGAGGATCTGAGAGATATGGCTGTAAGATCCTTTGGCATTTTTCACTGTAATTATTCTCCCCAATAAAGCATGGCTACAGGAAAAGGCTACTTCAGTCACTAAGTTTTGGCATGTCTACATCACTGACCCTATGGTGTTTATATTTCAACAGCCTATAGAATCATAGAATCATCAAGGTTGGAAAAGACCTACCAGATCATCCAATCCAATTGCCCACCTACCACCAATAGCTCCCACTAAACCATGTCCCTCAGTACAACATTTAAACATGTGGAAAAGCTTGTGCCAAATAAATAACCAGGGCAATTTATTTCACCATTCAAATCACAGCAAGAGACTTAAGCTTTCTTTTCCAGGGTGCTCTTGACTCAAGTCAAGGCAAGGTTGTCTTCAACTCTGAAAGTCAATCTTATGATCACAGATAATCATTCATGTAATAAATTAAGAGCACATATGTAGAATTTTCGTCATCAGTACAGGAAAAAGTTTTTTTTTTTTTTTTTTTTTTTTTTTTTTTAAGTAGAAAAAAAAATCAGGACTGAAGTGGAAATGAGGGTAAGGAACTTGGCAGTATGAAATAAATAAGGTTGCATTAATAAAGTGTGACATGCAGGGAGGATACTATGGAGCTTCTCTTTGGACATCAGTCTTTGATTGAAACTGATTGCATGTTTCCAGTGATGACCTTTAGAAGAAGAGCAGGCATACATCTGTGAACTGTATTGGTGAGACAAACCTGGGAGACATCACTAACAGATAACTCAGGTGTTACCCAGAAAAAAAAAGGATGATTCTGAGTTTTCCAAATTCAACATGGCAAGTAGGTGCAATTAATAAGAATTACTGCTGTTATCTTCCAATATTTCAGTGGAAAATTAGTAAAGATAATGATCACCACAGTTAACACAAATCACAAGCCAAAAAATTACTAGTGGTACTCATGACTAAGTGACCCATTTAGTTACCCTTTAAGAACACCATAGGGTAGTTTCCAGATTTATTTCAAGGATAAAATCTTTAATGGCAGGTGAAAAAATATCACTTGTCATCCTGCAGTCTTTTTAACTGTGACACTGACAACCTGGTTTCATAGGATAAGCCTAAGTATACTTGAAATATTTCTTTAATTTCATTAATCAAACTGTACCAATTTAAATCATAAGCAACACGCAACTGAAAAAGTATTTGTTTTTTGTTGTCTGGAAGACTACATCCAGAAATTACAACCATATTTGGAAAGTCTTGATAATCAGGTAATTTAACTACAGAAGCATTAGCTAAAATAAGTGATGTGTTTCCTACAAGAGAGAAATATAAATTTCAAACTATTTTACAAAAAACAAGCCTACAAATTTATGGATTTTTCTTATTAACAATGTCAATTAGCTAGAAGGGAAAATGGCTCTGGATCATGCAAGGAGATTCATAGCCCCTTCATTTAACTTTCTCCATGTAATGCTGTAACACAATAGAAAACACAGCAATGACACCATAGTAGCAAAGTCCCAGGTTGCAGCAAGGAAGAACATGCTCAAATGTGACAGTCACGGACACAGAAACAAAGAAATTTATTTACCTTCAGAAGGCCCCAGGTACGCAGGGATCTCCAACAAGATACCCTTGCTTCCACTGCCAACTCTTAAATGAGATCTGGGAAGGGGAGGATCCTGGCTGCACCCCTTCCTGTCACTCAGAAGCATTGCTTGCACCTGAGCTCCCCTGGCCCCTTCCCACCAATCACTGGTTCAAGCCCTGACTTAGCATTTCTTAGCATTTCTGCTAAGAAATTAACTCCCTTTGGAAAAGGCACTTGTTGCACCTCTTTGCTGTAATACTTAACAATCAGTTTTCTGTCTTGAAAAAACAGTGTGATCTGGAATGAGCAGATGGTCATAGGCATTGGTTTTGCTGACCAAAAACTTCTGTTAAATTTGTTGATTTTTGTAGAAGTAGTAATCTCTATAATTTGTAAGAGCACAGTATGTTCAACTTAGCCATTCAAAATAGCAAGTTGTACACAGTGGTTTCTTGTCATTCTCTTTTCCTTTAAGCACACATTCCACAATCAGGTGAGACATCACCTAGTATAAAATCTGCTGTAATTTAATTATCTACTGTCTCAGGCACTTCAGAATGGTAGGTTGACTTGTTGATGTTTTAAACATATTCTTGTACTCAAACAAGAAAAACAGTTTCATGCAAAGTAACTAAATCACAAAGCTCGTACATTTGATACGGCAAATTCTTCATTATTCCTGAATAACTACCCATTCAGAGACAGAAATGACTGGACGGGGTGAGGTAAGAATGAGGTAGAGGAACTTATTGCAAAAGTGTGATGCCATCAGTTTCAGAAGGGACTAGCTCTGCAATCTGTCCACATTCAGTGGGGAGGTCTGTATTAAGGAAGTGCAAGCCTTGTCCATTTGAACAGGGCAAAACTGTATCACATACTCCTGTAGGTTTGCACAACTAATGGTGACAGTGCAACTGGAGTACACCAATCGGGAGCTTGGACAGAACAGGCCAGACAGCAGAAGGACAAAAACACTAGAGAAATCCAGGGTCAGCCTAACAGCTGAATATTAACCTGTTCTGCTCAGCCTACATCTATTTATTCACTGACAAACACATTCAATTTATTTGCTTTTGAATGAATCAGATGTTTGTGGGGATGCCAACACAAAAAGACATGGAGCTGTTGGAGAGGGTCCAGAGGAGGGCCACAAAGATGATCAGAGGGCTGGAGCACCTCTCCTACGAGGACAAACTGAGAGTTAGGGTTCATCAGCCTAGAGAATAGAAGGCTTCAGGGGAACCTTGTAACAGCCTCCCAGTACCTGAAGGGGGACCATAGGAAAGCTGGGGAAGGACTTTTTATAAGGGCATGCAGCAACAGAACAAGGGGAAATGGCTTTAAACTGGAAGAGGGTAGATTCAGACTAGATATGAGGAAGAAATTCTTTACTGTGAGGGTGGTGAGACACTGGATCAGCTTGCCCAGTAAGGTGGTGGATGCCCCCTCCCTAGAAGCATTCAGGGCCAGACTGGATGGGACTTTGAGCAACCTGGTCTAGAGGGAGGTGTCCCTGCCTATAGCAGGGGGTTGGAATTAGATGATCTTAAACGTCCCTTCCAACCCAAACCATTTTAGAGTTCTTTGATTCTATGTATTACTGCTCCTAGAATATTACTTTTTACTTTTTTCACTATTCCAAACTTTCTTTTGTATTTCTTATAAATGCTGACAATAAGAGCAGGCATCAGTGAAGCCAGATTCCTTCCCCTGAAATACCAAGTGGTCTGAAATTGGTAGTTTGCTAGGTTAACTTACTTGCAACATCTGATCCAGCTCCAGGTTCACTGATTCCCAAACATGCCACAAGATCTCCAGATATAGTTGGTGTGAGGAACTGTTTTTTCAACTCATCAGAACCAAATCTGCAATATAATAAAAAGTCAGGATATTAAAAGCTTTTCGAGGTAAACTTTATTTACAGGCTACTCACAAATTTTCTTTTACTCAGTGATCAATTTGTCTGTGACTAGGTAAAATCTATCCTGAAGTCAAAGAGAGAAGGGACTTTGTGCAAAGCTATGAATCAATCTTCACTGGAAGTGCAGCCACAACCATTTTAAACAAGGCTTATACAAACATTTTACTTCGAAGGAAATTTGTGGTTCTAATGCTCCAAATCTTATCTTTATGATTGCTGCATTGAGAGCTATCAAACACAAAGAAATGTTGGCTCCTCTCTCTGCATACCTTCTGGTTTCTGTACCATCTCTTTGCTAGGTTTTAGTAGTGACTAAAAAGTTATGCTTCTTGTCAAAACAGTGACCAAGACAGCAGCTAAATCTGCCAGCTGATGAAAAAGAAACAATATGTGCATGTGATAAAACCTTTCCCCTCAGGAACCTAATCTTAGCTTCCTAGGAATCTCACAAAATACCTAAACTCAGTGCTCTGGGCTACCAGCTGCCTGCCCTGTACACCAACACGAGGAGGACCAAACCTCTTTTTGTGACACCACAAGCTTTAGTAGAGCAGGGTTGCTACTTCTTCAACAAGATGGTAGAAGAACCAAAGGCACACCTGGGGACAGAAGGGAGCTGCTGAGTCCCAGTCCCTGGGAGAAATGAAGAAGCACTCTTGGACGGAGAGGAGGAAAAACAAGGATGAACAGTCTGCAGAAAGACAGTTGTGTTGCATCCAGCAGTGAAGCAATGCCTGTCTCTCCTTTGTCCTTTCCCCTTCAAAAGGCAGAAAGGCTGCTGAGGGTCAGCCAGCTCTCCCCAGAAATGTCCACCTTCCCCTGTAAGATGTCGGCAAAGGAGCTTGAGGGCTCTTGTGTAACAGTGCCTTTTTTATTAAGGCTCCGAGAAACAGTGACTCCTTCTCCTTCACTGAAAGAGATTTTTTTTTTTTCCTAAATTTAGCTGCTTTTACCCATTCAAAATGTGGTTTCATGGTTGATTTTTTTCTTAACCAACTTTCAAGTTTGGCCTTGGAGCCTGAATGGTTAGCTCACACTCTTGTTCTTAAACCTCTCCTGTCCCAAAAACAGAAGTCCTTGAATTGTGAGACCTCTCCTCTGTGAGCAGAAATCCGTAACAGACAGGAAATATATGTTTTACAATTAGTGATAATGTGCCCTCCTAGCTAAGAGGCTTCTCAGGTCAGTGTTTCAACTGATCTTTGGCTTGCCAGCTGCCTAAGCAGGCTGCAGCTAGCTGGGCTCTTCTACAGTACTGGCACCATACTTCCAAGGCTGACCCCTTCTCTCTGCTTTCTGCCACAAAGCAGTCAGAGGCCACAAGAAGCCAGGGACCAGAGTGGGAGTTGGCAGACACTCTCCCTTTGTGCACGCAAGGAGCTCAGCTCCTAGTGCTGTCCTGGCCCATAACAATCACAGTTGCAGTCCCAAATAAATACAAGAAGTAAGCTTGCAGTGTTCAATCCCCTGGTCTGTCATACAGTGCAGTTGTTTTTTCCATAGAACATGATTGTGTGTGGCCAACTGAGAGCACTCTTTAAACAAAACAAAACCAAACGAAAAACAACATAAAAATTTAGATTATAAGATGAACTGGCAGGACTGTCTATTAGGGTGTTCTGGCAATACTTACTGATGCTTAAAACTTTGCCAACCTTTAGTTATTTGAATAGAGGATTTCCATGGCAAGAACTTTCCTCAGAAAGAAAATGTTTGGGATTTGACAGATTTGTTTGCTTGTTTTAAATTCCAGAAAAAAAGTTCAGCTCTTCCCAAAAATGAGGCTGGAGAAGTTATTTTGTAATTAAAAAAGTAGTCTGCCAATGTTACCTTCTGAAGATCATGCTCTGCAGGAAGGATGTGCAGCCCAGCAAATGGCCAGCTATTGTGTTAGAAGTATATTGCTTTTGTTAAATTCTACCCACCTTAAATACATCCTGGAAAGGTATCAGGTTTGCATAAATGCAGTGTTCACTTCTTTCCAGTTTAACAGCTCCAGCATGAGAAAACTATGCAACGAGACTTGCTCTGACTCAAGATAGACCAGATTATGTCTGCTTTCTGGGCTGAGATCATACCCTCAAGCATAGGGTCACACATCATTAACTATGAAGCTTTAACATCCATCTCAAAGTCATTTTTATGCAGGTGTGCTCCTTACTGATGTTGGATAATCCAGAAGTTCCACATGTGAAATTCTAATACATTAGAACTACATGAAAATAGTCCACACTTTGTTAGTAATATTAGTTGAATGTCATGAATATAGACACAAAAATGACAGTGATAAACAACCTCATAAATGGTGGGTAAAAGGTGAAAGAATTATGATGAAATACAGATGTTAGAATGTATTCTTGATCCACCCAGTTTTGTTTCAGTGCTCTGCAAATTAGAAAATGGAAGCCAGTTTTGTTAATCTCAAATATATAAAAAATGCTGTTTCTGACAGGTTTGATTGCTATATTGAATGAAAATATATCTATTGCACATCACTGTTCTGACTTAATTGGGTCGATAATCACCTTGTTAGAGCTGCAGATCTCATTCACTTTTGTTTCTTATTCTTCCTAGAAAAAAATGCTAAGCTGAATTGAATTAATTAATTAAGCATAGGAGGTTTTGAGTAGAACTAACATTGTTTGATTCATGATTAAGTGCAAACTGAAATTTTGAATATGAGCAACTTGCAGGCAGCTCTAGCACAGCTCTCAGCATTTGATCAACTGAAGCTTTCTTGCTGGAGCTTAAACATTTGAGAAATATAGCCTACTCCAAATTCTCACATGGGCCTCTGGACCTCTTGAAAGAGAATATAATACTCCCCCTGAATACAAGAGATTTTCTAACCAGTCATTTCAAGAACAGTTGTGAGAGACAACATTGATCCTGATGCACATTCACATATTCAATAGGGCTGAAGGTAGGCATTAATGGTGCAGCAACTTCAAAAGAATTATTCAACATCAAAGCAAAATAAAGCAAAAAAAGCTTTCAGGTGATCTATGCATTATTCTATATTATGTCAAAGATGACACAGGAATTCACTCGTGGACTTTCCAGGAATAGAAAGATTTCCTTCACCCAAAGAAGGTCACTCTGACCATTGATCACTTAATAGCAACAGGTGAATTTCTTCCAGTTCCCTCTCTATTCTGTTCCCATACTCAAACTACTAAGAATACGTTTGCCACATGCCATGCTTTTGCATGATTTCTGTGTATCCTGCACAGGCATCCTACCATTAAGTCTAGTCCCAGCTCAGCAGTATTCCTTGGGTCCTCAATGTACACGGAAAGAAGCAAGAGAAGATGAAAGGCAATAAATTTTCCTTACAGGCAGGGAAAGAAATGCATGGGGAACAGCATCAAGCTCCCTCAAGCAGTGGGAAAGCCTCCTTAGGATCAGGAATTTGGCTTTCAAAGGCTTTAAAAGGATCCATACTGCAATCAGCTTTCTTTCTGTAAGTCCTTATTTCAGTTGAGATAAGAAGACATGCAAGTTTAAAAACACCCACGTTTAGAAAATTTATTTACTTATCATAAAAGGCAGCATAAGGAAAAAAGAAGAAAAATATACTCTGGCTCCCAGTTTTTATCAAGCTTTTAAGCTTGAATTATTTGAAGACTATATGAAATAAATTGCTCAGCTTGAGCTGCAGAGACATTCTGAAAAGAAAACAGATGGGAAACCCAGGAGCCCCTTCTGACTATTCCAAGGGTTCTGGTAAAGAATGACTACGTCAATCTTCTATTCATTTAGGAATGCACTGAACTACTTATTTAGTTTTGCACTGAAGTGCGGGCATTGTGAAAGAGGAGTCAAAGTAAAGATTACCTTCTTCAGAGAATGCAGTTTTTAGCATCGCTGGTGTCCTGCTGCTCCCCCCCACCTGACAGGCTGCAGAATGGCCAGCTGTCACCATAGCCTGCAGCACTCTCAGAGAGAAGGACAGCAGTGTGACTGCTTTCAGAGAAGATAGTTAGGAAGCAGCTGCTTGGCTTCACACTGCCCCAGGGTACCCATATTACTGTGGTCGTGGAAGCTCTTCCACCACGTCTGCACCCAGATGTGGACAACCTCTAACTTTCCACAGGAGTTACCAGCACAGGCTGCTCTACCCAGTGTGGGCACACTGCTTCTGGTCTGTGCCAGCTCCAGGCCTGGGAGGAATTGGCTTACAGCTCCTGCACCCAGAAGGGCACAAAGGAGACTTGGAAAAACAGGACAATGAGCACTGGTGGTAGAAATATTTTAGATCTCCTCAGAAGTCAGGCTTCTCAGATAACTTTTCTGTTTCTCCTCACTTAATCTGCAGCAGTCTCTGTGATGGCTCAGGACAAGCCCAGCATGCAAATAAATTCAGTGCCAAATGACACGGACAACACAGGGTTGCTGAAGGAGCACAAAACCGAGTTTCTCCTACGCTGAGCTTGCGGGCAAGCCACCCAGCTGTCAGATCACCTCTTCCCATTTTCACCATTTCCCCAGATGATTCAGCAGATAATCCAGCATTCCAGAACCGCTATTCTTACTGTCGGCTGTAACTTATTTCCCTTACAGCAAACAGGAACAGAGACAGTAACATCTTCGTGCTTTTGACACTAATTCTCAGCCACTTTTCAGCACAGAGAAAGAATCTGCAATGCGTAAGTCAATGAAATAGAAAAGCAGTCTTCCCACTGAAAAATCCTCACTATCCTTACTGTCTTCCCATAAAGTTTAGTGTCTGTTGATGAGATAAAAGAGCTTTATGCTGATGTGGTTATGGATGTGTCACATTATAGGTTTTTTTACAAGCCAAGGAAACAGCATTTCATTCACTGCTTCAGCTGAAAGCTGCTTCCTCCGCTCTGCTTGTAAGCATGAAAGCAAGAGAGGCACTTTATCCAGAATGAATTTGAAAGATCTGACAGAGAGTTATGTTCAGAACCAGACACATCACAGGCCAGGTCACTGTTGACAGAACATTATGTATTTTGTTCTCAAATTTAGAAGTGCTACTGCTTCACTTGGAGGAATCTGAAAATAACAGAACAGTCAGTCTGGGCTTTCAGTAAAGCACAACTATTTTCTTCAGTAATTGTCTGCACGATAGAAGTGCACATAATTCAAAATCTGCAGGGTTGCTTCCAAGTACGATCATGCATATAGTCTTCTGAAGGTTGTCAGTAAAAAAAAACAACAAAGAAGTGAAAGGTGGAAAGAGCATGAACAGGCAAGCAGATATGAGTAACATTTTCAAAACCTGCTTAATGAAACCCAAATTTGGGAAAGTCAACAAATGACTTTCAGTCTTCTTTTAAATTACTTTTCAGGGTATGATGAGCCAACATGAGCCAGCAGTGCACTCTGGCAGCTCGAAAGGCAAATGGGATCCTGGGCTCCATCAGGAGAGGGGTGGTCAGCAGGGACAGGGAGGTGATTGTCCCTCTCTGCTCGGCTCTTGTGAGGCCCCATCTGGAGTACTGTGTCCAGGTGTGGAGCCCTCAGTACAAGACATTGAGATTTTGGAAAGGGTCCAGAGGAGGGCGACTAAGATGATCAGGGGGCTGGAGCACCTCCCCTATGAGGACAGGCTGAGGGAGTTGGGCTTGTTCAGCCTGGAGAAGAGAAGGCTGCGGGGTGACCTCATTGCAGCCTATCAATACCTGAAGGGAATCTACACCCACGAGGGGAGTAAACTCTTCAAAAGGGCTGACAACAGCAGGACTAGGGGAAATGGATCGAAGTTGAAGGAGGGAAGATTTAGGTTGGATGTTAGGGGGAAGTTCTATACAAGGAGAGTGGTTAGGCCCTGGAACGGGCTGCCCAGGGAGGTTGTGGATGCCCCGTCCTTGGATGTGTTTAAGGCCAGGTTGGACGGGGTCCTGGGCAACCTGATCTGAATGTGTGTGTTTGGTGGCCCTGCTAGGCAGGGGGGTTGGAACTACATGATCCTTGAGGTCCCTTCCAACCCGGGTGATTCTGTGATTCTGTGATTCTGTATGATGTTTGATTTCTGTATTAGCTTACTTTGTGCATCATCGATGCATCATCTATAACAAAACTTAGCTAAAAAATTCAAATTCAAAAATTCCAAATTCACTTTCTGCAAACATCTTCTTTAGGATCTGACACAAATGTATGTAGTTTCATTGCTGTACCAGAACAGAGCAACATAAAGCCAAAAAAACTGCAGTGGCAGAAAATTCTATCTTCTTTTACCTGCTGATTTTCCTAAAACTTCGAGAATAAAAGGCTATCAAGGAGGCAAGATCTTTTAAAATATCAGTGGTTTAGTGTTGTATTTTTTTTCCTCCACTGGACTATAAATAAGTCTGTTGCAACAGACATAATGACCTCCACACTTTCAGCAAGATTTTGGTGCATTACACAAAGGAGAACAAAATTTCTAAGAAGATATTCTATGGTTAAGATCTCCAAAGTCACACATAGCTAGTAGAAGAATAGATGGACGGACGGATGGATGGATGGATGGATGACTGGGAAGAGAGTCCAAATTCCAGTTGGATTTAGAAATATTTTCTCTAATAGAATGAACAAACAAAACCAACAACTTCTGTGCAAGTACTCTCTTGTATATCTGTTTAGTAATGAAAAAAATCTGGCTTCATAATCATTATTTGAAGTTAATTCCCACCACCACCACCTTCCAGAGCTTTTAGATGAACTCATATCCCAGGGGCAAACTGCTGGAGCAGTTTGTCAGTGTCACTTCCCTCTAGTTTTGCAGACTGTTGTTTTGAGGCAGAATGTCTGTGAAGGTCAAGATGGAGAAGCAGACAACTGCTTCTTACTGAGGGAAGGAAAAAAAAAGAGTGTAGGAGCTTGAGTGAAATAAAGTGATAAAAGATGAACACTGACATGAGCTCATGAAAAAAAGTATGATGAGTAATTGACTTGAATGGGAGTGTTCAGGCAGCATAGTATGTGCTAACATTTTAGCAGGATTTACACCAATCCTGATAATTATTTCCAAAAAGTCAGAGCTGGCAAGGAACACCTTGAAATACTGGAAAAAAGCAAATAAATGTTAAAACACAATTAGACTCATTCTAATAATTACTACTAAATGTGACGTTAGTATGACTGCACTGGGATATCTAGGTAAGAAAAAAAAGCGTTAACATGGATTCTGGAATCCTGACTGATTCTAGCACCAAGGTTCTGTGTTTGGAAACAGATAACTTACTATTAAACAAGGCCTACCTTTATTATATAATACTCTAATATTAAAAATGTGCGTTCTCTCCCCTAAATTAACCTGTGTGAAAGACAGGTAGAAAGAAAGTCCATTTCTGAATCCTTACTAATGAGCAACTACAACATAATCTGGGCAGTAATGTTTCCTCCTACTCTAAAACATGTGGTAGGATGTTTTTTTAAGCTTAAACACACAACAGTTTGAGCTTTAGGTTAAACTAAACATTTTGAAAATTACCTTGTTAGCGCAGGAGTGGCCATACTAGCTTGAACCCCAATAGCCATAGGGATACCTCCACACCGGATACTTCCTAGCTCCTCTGCCACTGCAATGCTATAGGAGAAGTCCAAGCCCATTCCACCATATTCTGGGGGGGGGAAAAATAAAATCTATCACACTGATGTTATATATTCCATGGAAAAAAAACCATCTGTCACAGTGATGTTCCACATAGGCATAAATGACAAGAAAAAAAATACTGCTACTGCAAAAACTTGCCAACTGCAATTTACTGCTAACTTCTAAGTATTTGATTTTATCAGACTTCATTTCAGAAAAGTGATGTCACAGTTTTCTTTATAAACCCTGAACTTAAAATTCTGTATCAGGTCACCTCTGGATATGTTACATATCATCATTACTTTTACTGGAAAGGGCAGAAAACAGTAATTGCTGCTGAAAATGACATCAATAGGAAAAATCACTTTTTCTAATGAAGAAATTTCCACAAAGATGTGCTTATATTATATTTGCTCTCATCCCCCATTGCACTCCAGTGGAACCATCTTTCTCCCACTGAGCAACCAAGTTAGCAGAAAGCAAGACCATGTGCAGATGTTGTCCACATGTGAAGTTGCCTCTGTAGCTCAAAACTCAATGTTAAACAGAAGCACAACACCAAACCGGCATACTTCATATCCTGGCACCTGGTCATTGCTGTCATTAAAGCATTTTTCATTAATACAAGGTTGATGGCCCAGGGCCCAGGGTGTTCTTCCTCCCTGCATTCCATTCTGCAAATTCAATTAAAGAGGATATTATTCTTCATCTCCTTCCCCGGCCCAGCACTGATAAGCCCCCACACAGAGTAACAGAACAGTTCTATGCTTCTATGATGGATGAAGTAATTTCTATCTGCACTAAATAGCTTTTATTCCAGAGGAAATACTGAGTGAAAGAGCTGACTGTTGGACGTCATTAGTTGACTGAGTAGTTCTGGTTGCATAGTTTTCCTCCTTTTTAATCTTTTTTACTCATTTGAAGGCCAGATAAGAAAACGTCAAATAAACAGATATACAATTTCCCTCCCCAGTGCTATCTGAACTCACTTCTCTTCTGATCTTAGACATTTTCAAAAAACACCATTAAATAAAATTAAAAACATCACAGTGCACACAAACAGTACTTTGCATGCTATCATCTATTTCCTAAACTCACAGAGAGTGCCTTTGTGTATCCTTTTCTACAGAGAGAGGGAAAATGGTAAGTGGAAAAGACTAAATGTGAAGTTTAATTTTCAGTCTGAATAGTCTGGATTATCAGCATTACATAATAGTTACCTTTCAAAATTTTTATCTGAAAATAAAGCAAGTTTCTTAAAAACATAGGCAAAATTTAAATTCCTACTAGGAGCTTCTGCAGTACAGTGAGAAGACAGTAACATGGGAACACCTTTAGCATGGTAGATAATCCAATACAATTCCTTCTTATAACTACAGGAGAACTTTTAACTATTTAGTACTCAGTATGGGGAAGCAAGGGGTTGGCTGGAAAACTTCCTGTTACAGAAGTACTTTCTTGATAAGGAAACATTCAGCAAACAGGAAAAGCACAGGAGTTGCAGTTGTGTTTGGCACTACACAAACACTTTCCACTTGATTTTGTTTTGTTTTTAATTTTCTAAAATAGTTCATTACTTTATTGCCAAACCACAGTTGTTACTGATTTTGTCTTTTGTTTCACCTAGAAAGCATTTATATTCCTTTCTGCAACGTGCTTTCAGAAATCAAACCCTTTGTTCCATGATTAACACAGAGAAAGTTCACTAAAGGGATGTTACATACACAGCAAACCCCAAAAAGAACTGTTTTATGCAAATGTGCACCTTACACACATCCCTTCTTTGTACATTAACTCATAATATATTACCACATAGCAGACTTACAATGTCCTCATTTAAGAGTAGGTATTAAATAGCACATTTCAAAAATAAAATGCTGCAAAAGAACAGTTCTCAAAGTGGTGATATTCGATGAATTTCCTTCTTGACAGAAGAAACAGCACAAAGACTTAGAAGCTGAGAATCTGAGGGGGAAGCCCTAATAAAGAATACAGAATGGCTTGGGTTGGAAGGGACCAAAATGATCATCCAGTTCCAAACCACAAACCATGGGCAGAGCTGCCACCCACTAGATGATGACGCTCCAAAGACTTTTATTGTTGAAATGGATAATATAGGAGACAACCAGAGAAGAAGACAGGCACATAGGTTGAAGGTAACACCTAAGTGTATCAATTCTGCTCCAGAAAGCAAGGACAAAAGCAACTCATGGAGAAATGTACATGCTTGATTATAGGGAGCAGTTCTTTTGAAGGTGTCTTGGGAGGAAGGTAGACATCCTCACCAACCAAGGGGCACCACCACACATCCACACCACACTCACCATCGCTGAGGTAGCCCATGGCAGCCCACAGCTTCCTTCAGAACAAGCACTCACCTCGCACCAAACAGAACAGCTAGATCTCATTTCCACCTTGTGAAGAGATAATAGTGAACGTTGTACAAAGTAAATGCTTAATTCTGAAAACAGAATTTTTACTGTTGGTGGGCAGGAGGGTTATATTCATCAGTTCCATATACAAAATGATACTTTCTACAGTTATCTACCCAGTGCTGCAATGCTACTAGGTTGATCAAATTTTCATTCAGAAAAGCAAATATTGTGCCCAATATCATTTTTGGTGAAAAATCCATGATTAAAGCAATCAAACCAATTCCAGCTTTGACTGGTTTTACTATATGTAAATATGACCCTACTTTCTAGGGTAAATATTTCATTTAAATTGAGCTGATTGACGTTGAGAGAACTGTTTGACTATATTTCCATTTTTAATTTGCAAGAAATATTGAAATACCGAAGTGAAGCAAAATCAGGCAGAAAGTCTAATGCACCAACATATATATAATTCAAAACAGGTAGAAAAAGGCAACTCTGCTATATTCAAATTGTTGCTATTTTGCTGACAATAGCACAACTTCCAGCTGTTAAACAGATTCATACGCTATCTTGTCCATTGTTCGACTTCAGGTACTTACACAAGGAAATGGAATTATAAAACTCAAACTAAGCACATGTGAACATGCACATAAACAGAAGTTCTACACTGCAGTCCATGGGAGGGACCTGCGCTGGAACTGAGGAGACATGTAGGAGGGTAGGAGTGGTAGATGGGTTGCTATGGACTGACTGCAGCCCCCACATCCACTGGCCTTGTGCTATTTAGAGCTGGGGGAGGAGATACAGGAGCTGGCAAAGGAGTGAAGTTTGAACTTTGGAAAAGAATGTGATGTTTTGTCTGTTTTGTCTATTTTTTTTTTTTTCCCTTCGCTATACAAATCTATTTTATTTGTCAATTAATTAAATTTATTTTTCCTAATCCAAAGCTGCTTCAACAATGATGGTAACTGGTGAGCAATCTCTCTGCCTTTATGTCAACAATGTGCTACACTGGTAAATGCAGTAGACATTTTTCTCATCATGTCAAAATAGGAAAATCTATACAAAAAACAGTGGAACAGCAACGAAATGCACCACATGGATGTGGGCCTTGCTAGAGGCATGAACATGTTTAAAGAGGGTCTATGACACTGCTTTGGAATGCCTGAGCAATGTATTTTAAACCAGTGGCTCATAGCAGTTGCACCAGTTACCCTCTGAGGACCCTCACAAACCTGTAAGCCAGACTTATTTTCTAAATGGTCATGAACATGTAATACAACTAACTAGCAGTGTACCATCTGCATGTATCTTCAAACTCAAGATATCAGAGCTCTCTAGAAATCACAATGAAAACCTAAACTGTATGTAAACATCATTACAGGGAAGGGAAGGCTAAGCTGCAAAATACTGACAGCATAAAAGAAAGAAGCACAGGGAATAGTAACTGTGTGAAAAGATGCAGCAGACACAAAAGAAAAATGAAAATCCAAGATTGCATGCTGCCCTAAGCACCAACTGATGCATCAGCTCCAACTCAGAGTAACTTGATGCAATCACTGCTCAAAGACCCCTCAGTCTTTTTTGCCTACTTTTAAGATGATTATTTTTCCCCTTCAGAACCAACCTAACACCAACTTCACAAACACCTACTTAAACTCTCCTGCAGTTTCTTTTTTTTTTTTTTTCTTCTTTGAGGTTAAAAAGCACAGATCCCAGTTATTATATCTTTAAATACGTCAGTCCAACTGAATACCACAGCATGAAGAAAATAGGAAACAATCACATGGAAAAATGAAATCAGGAGGTGTATTGGCTGAATATCACATCTCCTGAGCTTTGATGGCAAAGTCCGCAACTTCTGCAGAGTTTTCTCTGCAGAATCACTTTTGCATTGCAAAGTGATGCAACTTCTCATGTGATTTCTATTTAAGCGAGCTCATAAACAAGGCATAGCCTTGGTTTCAAGAATATCAACTCTGCAGCCTCCCTGCTGCTTGCAGCCAGTCCACCAGCATGAGCTGCCAGAGCCCTTCCACACAGTGAGCACACACATTGCTCCAATCTGCTGCATTTGCACCCAGCTTAAATTCATAGAATCATAGAATATCCCAAGTTGGAAAGAATCCAAAAGGATCATCCAGTCCAACTCTTTTCTCCACACAAGACCATCCAAAAATCAGATCAAACATCAGGTTAAGTTTGTAGATCGATAAGTTATGGATTTGAGTTTTATTCCCTTTGCTCTTCTCTAGTTTGAAGGTTGCCTCCCTCCTGTCAAGCAGGCACATGTTACACCAGCATTCTTCAGCAGGGCACGTGCCAACCCAGTCCTCCTCACAGCACCATGAATTCTCCCAGGTCCTAAGGTTTGCCTTCGGATAATCTGTTACCCCACATACAATGTGCTTGCCCTTCCAAGAGAGTAACTGCACAGGTCTCAGCCATCTTCTTTCAAATGTCTACATTCATCCTGAACTGAACATTAATTGATTAATATTAACATTACAAATAATCTCACTCAACAAGAGTAATGCAGGTGCAGCATCTCTATGCACTGCTGGTATGCTACACAGGACTCTTCCTCTTACAAAAAGAAGTATAACACTATCGCATTACTGTGCATTGCAGCACATTTTCCTCCACGAGGATCTGAAGAAGTGTGAAAACATAAATAGATATTTTAAGGAACCTGCAATAAAGTACAGTGAAGTACAGACACACAATATGCTATAAGTGAACAGGTCAAAGCAAACAGGAATCGATTAAACAGCAGATAGTAGACAGAGCCCAAATAACTCCAGTTACAAGCACATACATTTGTGAGGACTTTTTGGATGCTTTCTGAAATGGTGTCAAGATCTGAAAGCAGAAGAAATTGCATGCAGTTTTGTTGCATACCCTCTGACCAAAAAAGTAGGCTAATTATTTCCATTTCTGCAAGGCTGCAGGACACACAGGCAGTATTCAAAGCATCCAGAGCTCATTCTAGGCTCTGTGTTCTATATAAATAATTGAACTGAGAAGCAATATTATGTGAGCCAGGGATTAAACATTTATTAAATTTACTACATATTAACATTTCTATGCCAAGACTCAACATGAAGGCTGACTATTTACTAGCTCAAAATTGCATTTAATGTTCTTTCCTACAAAAGCTTTTATTTGAATTCAAGCTGATAAGTAGCTTTTTGGGAACTCATATTTGTCTGACAAGGAAAATGTTAACCAGTCAGTTCGCAAGGTCACATCCGAAGACATAAATTTTTACTAGATCACATTCCAAAACTTTCAATCTCCACAAGGTATTATAAACTGAAAGGGTGTGTAGAGAAATTTGAGAAATGCTGGCTTTGAAAAAACTCCAGCAGAAAAAGGCTTTAGGAATGTGTGTAGTGAATAAAACAACGAAGTTCAGATATCTTCTGGAGCCAGCAAAGCCAGCAAATGAGGTTTATTTCAGCAGCACAGGATTCAAAACAAAAACCCACCACAGGAGGCTTCCACAGGACTTCGATTAATGCAGGGTGTGCAGGACCAAGTGATATTCCAGTGGCTGATTCCCAAAGTCCATGAGGAGCTGGGCACAGATACCAAACCCTACTATGCCTTCCCAGAACACCTGTCACACAGTAGATCAACACATTCTTAGTATAGTCACAGAGAACTGTGAACTGATGTCCCTCTGTCATTAGGTAAAGCAAAACAACACAAAAGCATCCCTATTTCTGATCACATTTTCAGTTTTCCAGGAAACATCATGAGTATGAACTGTAAAAAAAAACTGTAAAAAGACTGTAAAAAACCAAAAACACACACAAGAAAAATGAACGAATTCTTTATGACATGAAATTCCATTCCCATTTCAGTTCATTTGTTTGCTTGTTTTTCTGAAGTAAAATATAAAAGAAATAATAATTTTAAAAAAAATCTGGGATGAAAATGGAAGATTTTGCACTGTCATTGCAACAGTGCATTTCTTCCTTTTTGCCAACAAAATCAACATTTTGATAAGTGACATTTCCCTACTTGATCTATGCTCAGTAATTTTAATGGAAAAAAATTAATTAAAAACTTTGTCTCAAGGAGTGTGGACAAACACTTTAAGCACTAATCTAGAACTCAAAATACCTGTTCTCATTTCTACCTCTGATGTTGTGTACAGCCTTTCCCCTACAATACTAGCCATGTTATATAGTAAAATAGATCATCCTTCTCCATTTGTAAAAAAGCTAACACAACAGAATTCTAATCTGAACTGCAATCTCCAATGGGAAATATATTATCTCAAATATATTATCTCACTATTTTCTTTTATGTAGCTTGAAATTGGAGGGCATGTCTTATAGGAGATGCTGACCACAGGTGAAAGGACTTCCAGTACAGCTCAAAGCATGCCAGAAATCAAATCCTCCATCTAATACTGTTTTCTTCAAAAGAACTTTCTACTCAAAATATTACGTAATTTCTAGAAACAGTCCATCATCTTTGGTGCTATACTACAAAATAAAAAAAAAAATTCAGATTATCTGTCTATTCTTTTTGAATTGGTTCTTAAGTCAGTGACAATCAGCATTGAAGGCAGTTACAGCCAGGAAAAGCAAGGCATTCCAAGTGGGAATGACAGCACCAGCTGCACAGCAGATAAAGCTGTAGCATGGCTTTTTAATGAAAAGACATGTCAAGCTATTACATACCTAAGAGATAATGTTCCAACTGACACAATGAGGTCTGTAACATATATACCGAATGCTCTGTGACAGAAGGAACTTCTCTGTTCTTTTCTGTAGAAAAATGGGATGAGTTTTTAAAAAAGCCACATCCACAGAAAAGCCTATCTTGTAAAAGTACCTTTTTAGTACATAGTTTAAATGTGATTTTTTACAATGGAAAAAAAACATTGATTTAGCCTGTAGGAAATTTAACTCTGTAGGAAATTGCATCTGCAGTTCTGAATGTTTAAATGCTTGCAGCTAAAGTCAAACCTGTCCTAATTGTGAATACTCTCTGTAAAACTTACACAGCCTTCAGGAACTTGAGCAGGGACGTGCAGCATGCATGCAGCTGCCACTCAGGAGCTCTAAGAACGTCAGAGGCCACCTACTAATTTCAATCTTACTTTTTTTTAAGTAGCTACACAATAAATCTTATCTTAAATTCACATTGTTAAAATATCACACTGGAGTAACAGCAATAAATGTATTCTTCAGGAAAACAGTGCCGTGACTATGTAGTCACATGGTACATTTGCAAAGAAATTAGATTTTATTGCATATGCTGAATAATTCTAGTGAAGCATATTAAATCAAAACACATGTTGCACTGCATATATCTCTACGTATGGGATGATTCTGAAACCAAGCTTTAAAGCATTCACATTCAAAAATAAAAGCAACAAAAAGAGCTTGTAGGTATAGAAGAAATTCTCCAAAACTAGGAAATCATTGGATGAGGTGTTGGAAGACCTGTCTTAGAAGTGCTGCCAAATACCTGAGCAGTTACCTTCATGGCTCCATGATCTCACTGGTAACACACCTTCCTTTCACATCACAGGAGAAGTACCAGTGGGGCTGGAGCCATCACCAGCCTTCCCACATCGCTCTCACACATCTACTGGTAGATGGAAACTGGGGATGATGGAGGAGGGCTTGCTCATGATGGAAAACGCTCTTGTAAAAAGCTACATACTAAAACTACTGGCTTTTAAGTTTGTGTTGTACCATGCACTTCCCACTAGCTCTAGCTCATTGCAAAACAACTTGAAAAACACGACAGGCTTGGCAGCCATCCAGCAGGCAGCAAGGGTTTATGGCACTGTCACGTGTGCAGTCTGTAACTGAGTAAATGAAACATCTGAAACCACAAAGACAGGGTCAACTTGTGGGTATGTAGGTGTAGGAATCTCCAGAAACAGAACCCACAATTATAAAATTAGCACATGAAGGCTTTTTGGCAGGTGTTTGAGAGTTACATCTCTCTTTCCATCTCACAAGCTCTCCACGCCAACATTTTCAAAGGCATTATTTTGGAAACACATCCAACAGCCACAGGAGAGTTTCTGTGCTCTCCCAGCTGCCTCCAGCCAGCTGTGACACCACTGGCTGCTGCAGCCCATGCCCTCACTGGGCACAGCAGGGCAGCAGCAATGGGAGCAGCGCAGGACTGCATCACACAGGTACAGTTCGTTGTCATTGCACAGCTCACCATGCAGCTCCTCCACTAAGGCTGCTGTGCAGCCTTTATTTCTCCATCCCCACGGTCTTCTAGACACTATTTCAGTTTAAAAAGTATTTTCCATCACCTTGTTTTTACTCAAAACTGACAGTGAGCAGAGAAGCAGTGGTTGTGCCTCCTTTCTCTCAGCTACGTAATTATCCTGAATCATGAAGTATAAGAAATTCTACACCCAAACCATTAATTTACACTCAGCTCTCCTTGTACATTCCAAGTGGTTGAGGATAGAACAAAACACTGTTCTTTGAAGGCTGAAAGGCTTTAAAATTATCAGTAAGGTTTGAGATTATGCTATCCTTCACTGAAACAGCAGGATAGTTATAAGAACTTTTCCTCTAATGTGAAGCTGAAATTCTTTCCATTATAAAAAAATAAAATAACAAAAAATTAAAGTATATTTAAATTAAAGTAGGACAATTTTTTTTCTGTCTGAAAAAGATCAGAGTACCTCCTAGGCTACAGTCTGATCACTTCGGATCAGGAGACATAAAACAAAAAAACAGGAACTAAAGCACATTTTCTTATTTCAGAAAATTAAGAAACAAAATAAAATACTGGCTTTTTTAAAGTATTTATTTTTTGCTTAAAGTATGCCAACATGGTAATGCTAACTGTAATAACAAAACTCCAGACTTCCTGTTTTTATTACTACACTGCATACTGGTGAAGAGTCTTTCATTTCTTGTTTGGAAACCTTCTCACGTTCTGACTGTAGCTAATGCTTATTTCTGAATTTTAGAGTAATATTGATAAAGAATAGACTAAATTGAGAATTAATTAATTAAAGCATGAAAAATGCACCAAATACAAGCTTACCTAAAGAGTAGGCTAAAACATCAACCTTATCAATTACACTTTCAAACAAACTGAGGCACTATTTTCAGCATTTTAAGGTTTACATAAAAGAATCAGATCCATTTTCTTATTGTGATGTTTCTTCTTATATGTTAGGAATATTGTCTTAAAGAAAGAAAAAAAACACCAAAGGAAACAAAATAAGAGAAGAAAGAGAGAAAAAGAGAATGAAAGAGAAAGAAAATGAAAGTAAAAAAGAAAGTAAAAGAGGGAAAAGAGGGAGGGAGGGGAGGTGGGAGGGAGAAAGGAAGGAAGGGAGGGAGGGCCCAGCACTGGGTAATGCTGAGTATGGAGCCCTCACCTTGCAAATGCAGGGTGCACCTAACAGCAGATGGTTTATGATGACAAAATTGTGTTTAAACAAAAGGGAGAAAACACCCCTACCTCTCACCCTTGTTTACATGATCATCCACTTTCATTTTTCATCTCCTTGCATAAGCAGAGTGGCCTTTCGCACATCTTTTCAATAGATGGCCAGTGAGGCAATTCTGTGGAAGCTAGCATACCACCAACTTTCTTTTAGAACATCTTAGTACTTAGAAAACAACCTTTAGCGATTACATCATGATCCATAAAGCTGACAAAACGGCATAGAAGTGGATGGCATGGAAGGAGAAGGTAATTCAAAAAAATTACTTCTGTCATTTAAATTACTGTGTAGGTTACGGTCTCTACAGAATGGTAGATGCTGCAAGACTTACAGAGGTGTGATAAGTAAGTCTCTTAATAGAGGAATGACAAGGTTTTGCCACAAACTTGAAAAAGACACAAGATCTAAAAAAAAAAAAAACAACAAACCTGAATCTGGGAAGAAGGTAATTATTTAAGGCAAACAATGGAGGAGTAATTTCAGAGAAGCATATGGGGAAGGAAGGCAGACAGATGGGTGGAGTGATGCTCTCCATCACAGAGAAGTACAAGGAAGGAAGTGTCCTGGCCGTTGTATTTTATTTTTAACCTTAATTAGGAGAATCAAGGAATGGAAGGAAATACGAATCCTCCTGGGCAATATGGTATGTGCTGTAACTGGAGATTCCTCTGGGTAAAGGAAACCTTTAGCATAAATGAACTACTGCCCCTTCTGAAAGCAGAAGTCATCAGGAAAAGAATTTCTTGCTCCTGGCACAGAGGTGATGGTCACTCCATCCTGCTCTCAGCATCAGTGCCGCTGTTCCTGCTCAAACATCATTTAGGTTGGATATTAGGAAAAACTTCTCAGAAAGAGCAGTGAGGCACTGGAATAGACTGCACAGGGACGTGATGGAGTCACCGTCCCTGGAAGTGTTCAAGAACCATGTATATGTGACACTGAGGGACATGGTCAGTGAGCATGGTGGGGATGGGTTGGTGGTTGGACTGGGTGATCTTAATGGTCTTTTCCAACATTAATGATTCTATGATTGTATGATTTACCTCCTGTTACTTCTCCTTCCCACAGCACAGAGTCACAATATCTGCACTGTGCCTGCAAAAGCTAGGAAATATCTGCTACTAAGAAGTCTTGTAGACTGCTACCTGAGCCTCCAAATGAGAGAAAAGCCACTTTTAGGGGTGTTGGTGGTTGTTCCATAAAGTGCACTTTAAGTCTTCTGATCCCATAGACAGTCTAACTTATTGTGGCTGAACGAGCTGTCACAGGGAATGACCATAAGGCTGATCTCTTATCTTTTTTTCTGTTTACACTTGAGATTACTTCTCATTATTCTTGTGATAAATGGCTTCACATCTTCCACTACTTTCAGTAACACCCCAAGAAAGATTTCTTTTAAAATAATATTTTTTAAAAAGTCATGTTTTAAATGTTTTAAAGAAATTCACAAAAGAATTCACTGAATATTTATTCCTGAACTTAAAAATTATTTAAAATATATTGCAAATAATTCAATTTATAAAGGAATTATTGGAAATAATTCAGCCATAAATTGACTGTCTTTCTACATGCCTGCTAATTGAGAACAAGTTCCTAAACATACATGTGAAATTGTTTAATAAACACTTTCTCTAAACAAATGTACGGAGATAACGAAGACAAATTATCTGTTGTCATTAACAACCTGACATTCACTTTTCATTACCCACTGTGAAAAGTGACACTGTCCACTGAGAAGAGATTTTTATTTGTGTCTGTATCCAACTACAAAGGAAAATGTTTTTGCTGTTGATTACAAAACAGGAAGACAAACTTGAGAACAAGAGAAATAAAGCCAAGAAACTCTACAGATATGTTAAATGCAAAATTAGTGCATGTAGATTAAAGAATATTAATTTCTTGAATTTGTAGCAATATAGTTCTTAAGTAGTAATGTTGGCAATATGTTTTTATCCTTACTGCCTTTCCTAAACTAAGTTATGAAAACTTGACTTGAAATGACTCATTGCATTGCTATTTCACTGTTATTTTAAAGACAGAACCTTTACAGTAATTTTTAAGTTTCATGGAAAAAAAAAATATTATTTAAAAATCAGAACAAAAAAAAAAAAAAAGAAAAAAATCATAACAAATTAGATAGTTTCACAAAATAAAAAGCATCACTGACAGTTGCAGCCCTAAGGACAAGAAGTCACAAATGCAGCTGATTCTGAACACATTTCTGTCACCTTGGAAAGACCACACTGTAAAGTTACCACTCTGCACCAGCTCTAAAAGTGAATGGTGCTGCTCGAAGTCTGCTGATGATGGCACTCCTTCAAGCACTTCTCAACATATGTGTATTGGTATGGTACTTTTTGATATTAGTACAGTGGCTTTTGGTCATTCCTCCTATTACCTTCACTCCATGACTGAAGTCATGATTCAGAAGAAGGTAGATAATACATAGCCCAGCAGCCAGAAGATGAAAATAGAAAAACTAGGTCTTGACATATGACACAGATTTTCAACAGGGAGGCAACAGCTAACCACTACAATAATCTTGCCACATTGCATGCCTTAGCATGCCAGCCATTCACCTACATAACTTCCAGTGTGGTACCTTTTAAAGCATTTGCAGACATATACAACATTTCAACTGCTTTCCATTGTTTTTTTACCCTGACACACTGATTTTTTTTTTCCCTAGTAATTATCCAAGTGTATAGCCAAGAAGTTTGTTATTCTTTACCAGCTTTTTGCACGCATCTTGGATATGATCCATAGAGATCCAAAGGGCAAAGGCCAAAACCTGCTTCTCTAATTTATCCACAAGTACCAGATTTGATTATTTGATTTCTGCATGGAACTTTATTATCTACATTAAAACTGAAGGTGAATGACATATTCAAGCAGCTCCCTGCTTGCCATTAAATCTGAATTAAAAGTCAAAGGAATTAAAGAATCCCTCTAGAAGAGCTTATATTCTCCTGGCATTTAATACAAGTGGTATGTCTCTAGCAGTAACTTTTCCAGCTTTTAATGAATATGTGAAAATCTCAGTTTTGCCTAGAATCATAGAATCATAGAATGGTTTGAGTTGGAAGGGACCTTTAAGACC
Organism: Centrocercus urophasianus; assembly: GCF_019232065.1. Taxonomy (NCBI): domain Eukaryota; kingdom Metazoa; phylum Chordata; class Aves; order Galliformes; family Phasianidae; genus Centrocercus; species Centrocercus urophasianus. Next base: position 24,895,169 of record NW_024884711.1, read on the forward strand.
ATCTAGTTCCAATTCCCTTGCCATAGGCAGGGACACTTCCCTCTAGACCAGCTTGCTCAAAACCTCATCCAGCCTGGCCCTGAGTGTCTCCAGCGAGGGTGCATAAACGATCTGCTGGCAGTTTTTCTTCCTCTGCCATAAGCAGTTCCTCCTTCTCTCATCTATGCCTGACATGCACAGGAATCACCCACTCCTTTAATCACTCCCTACCTCAGCAATGGAGCTCTCTAATTGCTCCTACAAATCAGCTCTTTGATCTTTCTGCATTTCTTCCCTGAACTCATTACAGTTTGCCAGAAACTTTCAGGCCAAGACATGCCTAAACAAGAGGTGCTATCCCAATTTCATTCAGTGTCAGTAAAATAAACTGTTAATTTTGAACTTGAGTTATTTTGTAGATGCAAATTCCCTTAAGCACAGGAAAAATGGGCTTCCTCTTTTTTAAGCATTCACTAGCGATCACGGTGACGGCTCTTGCAATAAGTGCGGCGCAGAGCTGCAGGCAGCAGTCTTGTAGCAAAGAGAAAAATGAAAATAAAGAGGGAATGAAATTCTGCTCTTGCTTGCATAAAAGGACAGTGATAGACTTCTGACAGCAGAGAGCGGATTGGTGCTGGTTACTGAGCTCAGAGATCTTCTAATGGCAGAGGCACTCCTGCATCGCAGCAAAGCTTTCCAACAGCCAAACAAAAGCAGCATTCCAAAATATAACTTTTGCAGATCAAAAGATGGCTTACTAAAAAAAAATTGAAATCAAGCTCACTATTTAAAAAAAAATTAACTCTAGCAAAGTGTAATAAAAAGTCAGTATTTTTGGTATTTTTTATTTGTGCAAAATGAAAGCAACATAAGAAATTAAGCTGACTGAGCTAAATGAATGAAACCAGACCTAAGTTCCTTTTATTGCACTAAGCACAGTGTGTGCCAGGAAAAGCTCCTCCAAGAAAGATGCCAACAGCCACCCTTGGTCTCCCACGCGTTTCAGGGGACAGTTCTGCTTCCTGCTTCTGCTTCATGGGGAAGGCATTACAGTTTGATGTTGAGAGACAAATGTGGAACAGCTCCAGCTCTGAGGTTAGGAGCGAGAACAAACCCTTCGAGCATGCTGAAGCAACACCTCCTGTGCCTGCAGTCTCTTCACCAACAAATGACCTCTTATCAATAAAGAAGTCTTCAGACTAACACCACAGGCAGGAACCAAGCAATCAGCAGGAAACAAACAAACAAACAAACAAAACCCACAGCATTATTTTGGAAAAAAAATCAGTATTTTGCTTTTCCTTCTGAATGTGAGAGATCTTAGCCCTCCCCTTCTCATCATCTTCTGAGCACACCAAGAGTCTCCCGTGCATGTTCTTAATGCAATGCTCTCTGAGATTACTTAGCAAAAGCTTGCACAGAACTGCAACAACTACAGAGCATGAGTAAGTTTCCTCACTGTAACCAATCTGGCAAGTTCCCAAATTTCACTATGACACACTTATTGCAAACGTAATTTCCAGCTGCCCAGCAGTGAGAATGCAGACTTTAAGAGTGTGTAATTCTTCACTGAAGTTTCACAAGCTGATAAACTTCTTGCAAACACTTCTCCAACCAGCAGTACCTTCACAGCCAAGGAAAAGGCACCCCAACCCTGTCACAAACAGGCCTTCCTCACTGGCCACTCACACCTGGAAACTTGACTAGGAAAGGGCCTCAGAAAAAAGATTTGATGCCCGACAGGCAATGCAATTGCCTTTCCACTTAAAATTCACATTAAAAAAAAAACACAAACAAAAATGTCCAATAGTACTTAGTTAAAGCCTGGACAATATATGTACATGTGTCTTAAGACAATATTTTTATCATAGAATATCCCGACTTGGAAGAGACCCACAAGGATCACTGATTCCAACTCCTGGCTCCACACAGAACCACCCAAACATGCTATACATATTACCCATCTCTAAGCCTCTCTCACTCATGTTACAAACACCATCACAGAACAGCAGCACTGAAGACTCCCTTGGTGGCAGGTGCTGTGCCACCCACCTTTCTCTTCTCTGCAGACGACAACTAGGGGGACCTAAAGGAAAGTGGGAGCTGTGCCTGACCTCAGCCCACACCTCAGCTCCAGCCCCAACCTGCACCGCACCCTGGGTCTCTGCAGAGAGCGGCTTCCCACCATCAGCCATCTGTAGTTCTGGGTAATTAGCAGGCGGAGCATTAGTCCAATTAGTTTCAAATTAAGTCTTTTAAAAACTCACAGAGAATTACAGCAACGAAGCCATGCTAATTAAATACTGAAGCAACAAGTGGAAATAAGTATAAGGGGAGGTTTCTCTATGCCCCACTCCCATTGCTCAAAGGATTTAAGGGCATTTGCTGGAATGCATTAATTGGTTCAGTGGGCTCCTCCTTTACCCTTAAGTTTTCTTTAATATATCTGGGCAGTGTAAAATATGTATAAATTACATGAATAATGTATAAGGCACTGCTACTGAAAATATCTTCATAAAGATTTCCTTAGGAAACACAACTGCAGCTAAACCTTTTCTAAAATGTCAGAAAAGCTTCACTGTGGTGTAACTAACACAGAAAAAGTACATTCAGCAATAATAGCATACAATCTGAAAGCAATACTGAAACACTGTGTGAACAACGTGTGCAATATGTAGAAAAAAAGCATTCCTCCAAAAAGTAACACAATTATTCTTCACCCAATAATCAATATATGCAGTATTACAGTAGCCCAGAAATATAAAGTGAGAAGCATATTTCATGAAAAATGAATCAGATGGGTAACTTGACAGTGATCACTGAAACACAGAGGATAAAACGGCCACTGAAAGTGGAAAAGGGGGTGAAAATCTTTTCTGTAAAAATTTATGGCATCAATGATGAGCAATAGTTAAATTCTGCATTCCAAATCTAAAAGAATTTCACTGTGGTATCTCTTGCCAGCATACCAAGGGAAATCCTGTCCAAAAGGCAGCTATATGAGACGTGTTTCCTGCCTGTCAGTCCAGAGCTTGTTAAAGTCAACAAGGATGCTGCCATTAAATCCCTGGGAGCAGGATTCACCCTATCCTGTCCTTTCCTGCTCTGCTCAGCACCAGCATTACTGTCTTGGGAGACAGGGCAGACCTTCAGCATCTAAACACTTGGGGTCCAACTGATCTTGTTGCTTGGCTTAAGGTCGCATGGAGTAGCTAAAGGCTTGGTAGGAACCTGCAAGCAAAGATGTGCTAAGGAAGACACCAGAGAGGAAGCACAGTGTTTATCACAGCACTTCCTTTATGGAACTACAAAGGCAATTTTCAAAAAATTGAAACTGCAAATACACGTGCCTCACCTCTCTCAAAAAATATTAAAAGTTGTAAGTATATGTATTACATAGAATGTTCAATGGGAAAAGCACAGTTACCAGCACCTAGGGAAGTTTATCTTGCCCGAGGTTACGTATATAAAGGTGATATTTACCCATAAGCAGATAGGAAGGCTCATGTGAGAAGCTGGGAAGCCCTCTGCTGCTATCTGAGAGCCTCAGCCTGCAGTCTCAGGGTTTAAAGCACTGCTGCAAGAACAACCTACAATGCTGACACATCTTCTTCAAAACAAGCTTAACAATAACCACTGGAGGCTGCGTCCCCCGAGCAGCAAGCTGTGACATGTCTCACCCAGCCCAACCCAGCACTTTCATTTGGCTTTTATCACCCATGTCAAACATGGATGTTTTCATCAAGTCCTGCACTTCAGAGCGACTTCCTATCATTGAGCTTTTTTTCACCCTAAATGATCGGATCACTCGTGATTTGTTACTTATGAGTGCAATTGCATCCGATCATTAAAGATGCATTTGTGGTATCCTTCAGATTCCCCAGGGCCAGAAATGAATGAAATAAGGATAGCACTGCCAAGTGATTTCACAGCCTGATGCCTGAGCAGTAAGAACATCTGTAATATGTTTTGAAAGCATGCCCCCTCTCACCAAAATTAACCACTCTCCCAACAAAAAAAGACTTGACTGAAAAACACCACAGACAAAGACAGGGAGGGAGAGGGGAAGCTGGGCAGGGTACGGGCAGATGCTGGATGTAAGCTCTTCTCCACACCCCTTTTCTGTGGCTCTAAAGATACTCTAAACTGGTTTCTATTAAGCACTTCTTTATAATTAGTCACCAAATCTCAGATTTTGATTTCTTTCCCTCAAAAAACATTAGTAGGCTTCAATAACTAACTTTAAGGATATTTCCTTGTCAGAAATTGAACCGCAAAGATTTGTGGTTAATTTTGAGAACTGGCAGATTAAACTTATTATTAAATTAAAAGCTGCTTCACAATGTCAAAAAGAATGTTCTATATAAGAATCTGCCTTTTGAAGGTAATTTTGTATAATTAATGCCAGTTTTTCATGTAATCTTTTGTGTTCTGAAGTTTATTCTGTACTCCCACATGGAAAATGAGATCATTCAGCATGTGGAGACATTTACAGAGCACAGCTCATTACAATCCACTGAATCCATAAAATACTGAAAGGAGAATTATTTTAAATCTCAGCTCATTGTCCCCATTCAACACTATTAGCATTTTCACTCAAAAGACAGCAGATGGGATGACCATAGGTAGACCACCATCTTCCACATGTACTGCTTTACCTACAGAACAGGACACTGCAAGTTTCCACCTCTGGTTTTCTCCATCTCACCTTGTAGACACTCATAGTGTAGCAGGCAAGGGGCAGTGGTCAATGCAGAAGTATCAGCCATGTCAAAACACAAGTAGTGCATGGAATGGACCTAGGTGATGCTCAGTGCAATGGTAAAAATTTACAAGTTTAACAATCATTTGATTTGAGTTTGGAATCTTAGACTTCTTCAAGTTGCTTGCTTTAACAATTAAAACCTGTTAAAGCTTTAGCAAGATCAGAGCCAGAAGATTCTGGAATTCTGTACATTTATATATATTACATGAAAGATATCTGTTTGAAAATTACCTTTGGAGAAAGGCTAGTGCATGTCATTCCACTCTACCCAATCCCCTCCCAAAATAGAAAATGGAAAGATTTCTCACTCCTTTCCCTAATTCAGAGGGCAGCACCATACAAACCATACAAAGGCCCAAATTATGATTTATCACAGACAGACACAACCCTGAAATCGTGTCGCACAGGGGTTACACAGAACAGTGACCCCATGTGTTGGGGCAGCTCTGCACATGATTGTGCATGGGCATGTCCAGTGGGCACCTCCAAAATGGAGTGTTTCTTCAGTTTCACAAGAAGCCCCCAGAAGAACTCAGAACACCTTTCAAGCATTTTGCAGTTGCAAAGTTTTCAAAGACCAGTACCTACACATCTCAGACAATATTCTAGGAAAGAAGAAACTGGATCCTCAGCAGTAAAGAATAAATCAGAGAAAAAAAGCAAGGAGCATTTGGAGTATAGTTTCAAAGTAAGTTTGCTGGATGGAACAGAACATTTCCTTTTGAAATGACTTTTCCTTTAAGCACTTTCCTCCTGGTATTTGTTTCATCCTGCATTCTTCTGGCTCCACATCCTGCCCTGGAACTATGGGACTTGATGATAATCCAACCACAACTAGGGCAGAGACAGAGGACAGGATTCACAAAACTGTGTTTGGAAGATAAGAAGAGAGCACAGATAACCACTTTTGCTTTGGAGTGTTATCAGGCTTATCCTAATATCTCCTCAGTGTGATGACTGGAGAGGCCAGAAGAAACCTGCCCAAATGCAACACACACATCCTGGTTTCTTTTACAGGTCCAAGAGCCCACAGGTTTTACAAGCATAAACCAAGACGTACAGTTTACACAACCAAGCAATGCAGTCTTTAGCGGTCAGAGGATGTATTGGGTTCAACTTAAACCCAGCACAGAACACAAAGATGCCAACACCTACTGCCCTCTCCAAACACAGCACCGCTGCCAACCTCAGCACTTAACTCAGCTTTTCAGTAACACAGAGCTTGGCACGTGCAAAATAGAGGAGTGTGTTGTTTCAAGGAGGTCAGCATACAGGCAGCATGGAGAAGAAAACCAAGGGAAGCTGTCAGCTGCTAGAAATGATCACATTTTCTGCAGTTCTTTTGTGTTCTTCAAAACAACCCAAGCACAGCAGCACTGGCCAGGCAGTGAGGCTATCCCCCTCCACGGTGCCAGAGGACTGGGCTTAACATAAAATAAATGCAGCCAGAGGGTGACTTTATTTGTTTTTAATCATGCGCCAAGTATGACACCAGCGCGGTGTCAGGAAGCATCTGGACATATTGGAAAGAATTTCCTGATTTGCCACGAGTTAATGGCTTTTTTCTGTTTGCCACAGAAGAGCAAACTGAGCTGCTTGTTCAGCTGCATTCCTTTAAAAGAAAAGGGGCAGAAGTTCAGTATTCTACCTAAAACAAACAAACAAGCAAAACAACTCCAAAAATCTGTTGTAAACAAGGGTTTCCATGGCAGCTGGGCTTAGCCTGAACTGCTCAGCTACAAGAGACTAGAGAAAGCAAATCCCTATTAGAACGCTGAAGTGAGATACTGTATTTATCTTCCAGAGTAAAACTCCTGAAAAGGTTACAGAGCAAGAACAAACAAAAGAAAAAAAAGAAAAAAGGTAAAAGAAGCACAGTGAGTAACTAGCTTAAGGAAAAAAATATGCAATTTCATTCTTAATAAGCTTTCCCAATGAAGCAAAGTCCATCTGTCTGAACTTTTCTGAAATGGCACTGGGCTTTGCAGAAATTCGTAACAAGTAGATGACATAAAAACAAACTTCAATTTCCTCAGCTTTCAGGACCTTAAGGTTTCCAGTAATAGTAACAGTACCTGATATTAAAAGAACATTTTTATGCCCAGAACTTCATCAGTTTTTCATCGTATATAAATATATACACACATTACACTCCTCTCAAAGGAAGTTGAAAGTGGCAAACTGCAGTTGTTGGAGAGGTCACACATGAATCAACCTGAGTTCCCTTAAGAAAGAAAAGCAGCAAAAAAGAGACAAGACATTCAGTAGGAAATCACAGACAGAGGTGGCTGAAAACATCTGTTAGGATTTAAAAAACAAATATGGGTAGCAATGACTGTAGAATCATAATCATAGTAATTCCAATATGCGAAGGAGGAGAAAAGTGCAAAAATAATGTGTTTCATCTCCTGTGTTGGGGAGCACAGAGCAGGATTTCTGGGTTACATGTGCAGGGCAGGACAGTTTATTACAGTCTTGCTCCTGCCCTGTGGTGTTTCAGGTATTTTGCAGCTGACTGCTGGTAGAGATCTTGAGTGATTTGAAATACAATTGCTCACCCTAAAGTAGATGTGAATGGTCCAGCCATCTATAAATGTATATAACAGCTTCTGGATTCCTATTAAACTTTGCTTCCTAGGATTTTTTGGCACGAGTTTCATGGGTTATGCATAACGTAAAAAGAAAAAATAAAGAATTCTTTTTGTTGCCCTATTACTCACTGAACTTTCACTCCACCAAGAGACCCCACTATTGAATAATAAAGGGAGAGTAGCGTCACAATCTCAATCATTTCCTCTGACGTATAGAACAGGGAGCCAAAGAAACGCTGACTAAAGTCACCTTCACAGATTTTTAAACCATTTAATGATGCTATAAAAAACTCAAGTAGCTGCCCCTGTGATACTCACTCAAGGAAATTTTCCATTAATTCTGCCCTTTGCTTCCCTGCTCAGCAAATGAAGTGAATTTGTAAACGCAGGAGGTTTTAAGGGAGTGCACATTTTCTGCTAGCTTCACAGGCCAACAGAATGTGTACATACCATGCTAAAGGTCCCATGTCAAAAAAAACTCTTACCAAAACATGTCTCTCATCACCAAAAAAATTTCTGTCACTGAAATGGATATTGACATACAGCCAGCAGATAGCAGAGCAGAGCCATTTCACCATGAAGAAGCTAGACAGACAGCTGAAAGAGGCTTTGTACCAGTTTTCCTCAAAGTATTAGTTTGTTCCATTTCTAGCTGCTGTTACAGAGCTAACCCAGCACTTTAGCCAGGGTTAGGAACCCCTGGCTTCATTCACTTCTCTGGATGCATTAGCAGCTGAGAGGAACTGTACTTCTTTAAAATAAAAAATAAAAAAATGACATAAAGTCCAATTTCAAAAACAAATCTGTAAAACAGAAAATGGTATAAACTTAATTTCTTGAATGGATAGATGGATAATTATATATGTTTTTAGAGGTTTTAATTTCTTTTTCTGGTTGTTTTTTTTTTAAATCAATAAACAGTTTTGCTGCTGTTGTTTTCTGCTCTTCAAACAGTATGAAGTTGAAGCCTTCAGATGACTGCGGTTTTCTAATGGCAACACAAAACCAAATGCCTCCGGAAAAAAAAAAAAAAAAAAAAAAAAAAAAGCGTTAAACAAATCTTCACACACTCTCGTGGCGCCTGCCTTTTGTTTCCTTCTAACACCCATTATCCCACGCCTACTCCCAACTTCTGTCCCAATGAATTTCGGATGTGTATCTTCCCAAGGTCTCAACCAACAAAGTCAGCTGCGAAACACCTGAAACACCACAAGGCAGGAGCAAGACTGCAATAAAGTGTCCTGCCCCAGTACACCTAACCCAGAAGTCCTGCTCCGTGCTCCTTTCACCCCTAAAGACTTACATTCTTTAGCATAGCCTTGAGGTTATGTTATTTTTCCATCTTTGGTTTTCATATTCCATTGTACACCAGCCCCCGTGCAGGTTGCTGAGACACTTGATCCATTTTGCCCTGAAAATAAACTGTGTGCAGTTCCCTTTAAAGATTGTTCTTTTAAAGCAAGCATGAAACCAGATAAACATCACCTATCAATGCTACTACTGTAGGAGGCAATGCAACATACTACATTAAGCTTCTGTTTTAAGTAAACGTCTTATCTAAGTAGGACTTAAAACAACAAAAAAGCTTCAAAATGGCACATTTCCTTATATTCATTTTTTATGTCATGTGCATCCAAAAAGAAAAAAGAATCAACAACAAATCAAATCATTTCCTCTTGCTATTACGCAAAATTCAGAGAAGAATAGCTATCAGTCTCTCATATCTTATCACTATCCTCTTTATATGGGTTTGCAGCTTGCAGGAAACATTTGTTTTTGTTTTCCTTGGATGTTATAGATTATATTAGGAAAAAAAACAGCTAAAGTGTGAGTTCCTCACATCAAGTAGTTTGCAGCCAAGACCTGAGGAACCAAAGCAATAAGAGTGAACAATGTATGTAAGCACACACTTAGAAGAGCTAAAGGTTATCTTATGTTGCATGATCAAAAGTTTAAGGGGTACCTGGCAGGCCGAGGAGCACCAGGTTTTCTAGCCAACCCCGTAAGACAGCTGCCCAGACAGCGTTGCCTATGTGAGAGTCCATACATTTCTCTCATGACAGACTTAAAAAGATTGTATACCTGTGTATTCTAGATCTAATTGTTTTAGCAAAGTACACTCAAATCATGTCTCCTTAAAGTTTAAGTGTTTATTCAGTTCAAGCCATCTATTTGGCAGACCATTTTAAGTTTCTAGGAAATGGGTGACAAACATAATTGTAAAATACTCTGAAACATGAATAATCCTTTCTTTCATGTGAAAATAAACTAGAATAATGATTACTCATTTAGCAGTGAACAGAAGACGACAGATTAAATAAATTTATGTCAGGCAAGGTCCCTGATCACGGGCTGGAAGAAAAAGCAGGTCAGCCAGACATATGACTTCTATCTCATGTGGAATACAGCAGGTCACAGCTCAGCCTGGGACACAGCCAGCCTAGAGAGAGGCTGGCCCCTCAGTCCCTGGGAAATGTTACTGAGCTGAATTCTGGTGCTCATAACAAATTTCAGCACGGCGCTGGACGATGGGATGTCATTTCTTGTAAGGGCAGCACAGGAGAAGAGGACACAGTGCTCCTCTGCTGTGCGTATGCACTGTTCTCAGATGCTATAGGCAGGCAGTACGGACAGCAATCACAAAGGCATGCTTCTAAACACTCATCCACAGCTCACTCCATTCAGTGGAGGCATAACGTGGCACTATTTCTCTGGAGAAAAGATGATGAAAAAAACTGAACCTAGGAAATAACAAGAAAAATCAGCCAGTACTGGTTACTACTCCAGTCTGATTAGCTAAGAGACCAAAGTGCCCAAAAAAAGGAGCAGGACAAGTAGGCTGTGACTGCCAGCCATTGAGGTGAGGACAATGCACCTGGGGCATGGTGCTCACTTGGCTCAGTTTGCAGCTGCATTGGAAGCTGACCACAAGGTAACCATGTGGGGGCAGCTCTAATCTCCAAGTGACCCCAAAGCCAGCTGCAGGTTTCAGTGTATTCAGATGCATTTCCCATCAGGAGTGCCCACAGCAGTTTTGGTTATGTGATAGAAACAAAAATCTTCACAAAGATTTCTTACTGCCTTCCTACTGCTACAAATTATGGTATCTTAGCATTGAGCTACAGTTATGTTACAGTGCTGTTATTTTCAACAGTAAGATTTGAAATATGAACCTTACATAGCAAATGGAGACAGGACTTTGAAATAATTTAAAACCAAACAACTGGCCAAGCTGACTAAATGGATATTTCATTCTCTCAAGTTTTACAGAGTTTAAAACAACAAAAATAATTTAAAAATCCTTCTCTACCTATAAAAATCAATGTATAAAATGAAACATAACTTTACTGCAGTATGTCATATAAATGTATAACATATATACATAGTCATGCTTATCACTACAAAGTACTATTCAGTACAGAATATTACTGCTCCACATTGGATACGTATTACAGCTGGACAGAGCATTTGCACATGCCTGAGACTCTTGTTGCTTACCCACCCCAATGAGGAATTCACAGAACCCTCAGAACTGCAAGACACACAGCTGATAATGCTACACAAGTTGTAATGGCACAAAATCCCTGCTTGCCTCCCCAGAAATGAACCAAACCATTGTCTTGCAGTGGTTAGACTGCTCAAAAGAGCTACTTTTGAAGTTTTAAAGAATCATTCATTACTATCTCCAGTGTACCCCGACTTAAAAATAAATAAATAAATAAATCATGTGATTTTAAAATTTGATTAATTAACAAAGACTCTGAAGGAGAATGGATCAGTTCTTTGGACTGACCACATATCTACAAATCAGTGCAGTATTTAGTCTAAACCTGTAGAAGATTTTCAATATGGTTGCACCACTTCATCAGAGCGCATGTTACAATATGCCTCACACCTTTTAATAGCTTTTAGAAACATTTCAGAAGAAGAAAACTTTTTTTTTTTTTTTTTTTTTTTTTTTCTTCATTTCTTACTTCATTTGCTAGAGGGTATCACACAGTCTCTGGTGTGCCTATCAGTACTACGTGAAGGTAAGCAATGAAATCACAATAGACCTAAAAGCAGAACAAGCATAAGACCCACGTCACATAACATCACAGAAGATGTGTTCGCTTCCAGGTTTATTGTAAAATGGTGATATCTATGTCACACAACACAGCATGATTAAAAATACTGCCATCTCAGTTCTCTGCATCATTAATTCAAAATTCACTTGTTGCACTCCATCAAATTAGAAAGCTGCAAGTGTATAAATCTACATATTAAGCACAAAGGAGCTTCACTCTTCGTATCAGCATTATTTTTTCTTCTTTTTTTTTCTTTACCATGTAGCAAATGAGTACAGAAGTATGCACGCAACACTTCATATCAGGTTGTCAGACACACATAAAACCATAAAGACTGGGCCAGTGCCTCAGACTGTCCTTCTCTCTGGGATAATTCCAGAAGCGATTACCACTTTCTCCACAAGCCCAGTTTACAGCAGGAGAAGTTCTAGCACTGTCTGGCAAGGATAAGGACGAAATTCACAAAGGTGGCTGCAGTGTTAGCTACCTGTCAGAAGAGGAGAAAGATACTGCCAAGATCCATTTTTCACTTCTATTTAAAGACACTTCACTGGTATGGGGAACTCTGATCTCCCTTACCAGCAGTGGGATGATTAAGGGCTTATGCAATATCAGCATGGATTAGATTATTAATGATACCTAATAATGATGTAATAATGATTTTGCATTAATTGGATCAGTAGCAATTAGAAAAATTAGATCATTATAGACTAGATCAACATAAACTGATTTTTTTTTTTTCCTTTTTTTTCCCTCTCTCATTTCCTCTTATACAGCTACACGTGTTCTGGTTTATGCAGGACACCAGCTTCTTGTATTGCTCAAGTATTGGGCATAGAAGCACTAACCTAGGAACAACACACTCTCCTCAGGCCAGCTGTCATTCAAAATGTGTGATCTTGTTATTGACCTATAGGATCTGCAAATGTTGACAAGTTAATAGCTCCTCAACAATTTCTGTGTCAACCTCAGAATGACTGTTTCACAATATTTTTCTCTATTCTGGTCCCAGGAATGGAATCAACCTTCAGTCCCAGCATAACGCAAATGCAAATGAAAGCTATACTGCACAAAGTTTATTTTCCCACACTCAGTGTAATGACACGTCTAAATGCATTAAGTGTGCATTTATACTGTTCAGAAAGCATTCTCATTATGCCATCTAGGTATATGACAGGTGTCAAGAATCTAGAGTCACACTTACGAAACTGTGACAGTTTCTGTTAACAGTTAACTGTAAACTAAAGAGGCTTCTAATACTAAGGGTTTTCAATACAAAACATTCATTGGCCCAAGCTTTGCCAAGTGACAGCCTTGCCATTTGATCCAGAGAAGCACACAGATAAATTCAATTATTTTAACTGAATCTTCCAAAAAGAATATCTTAGTCGATACTGTCTTGATCCCTATATTGAAGGTGTTGTAATATTTCTTATTTCTTTAATTTATTCAGCTCCTCTCCCTGATGCACATTCTTTTTCTATTTGCAGTCATAAAATTAAGTACATCAGATTTTAGCAGATCTACCTCTTCAAAAACAAACTCAGCATTTCTCTATGAAACTGAAAGAAATTCTAACCATAGGTACATAGATTGATCTTTAAAAGTAAGGGAACAGGGAGAAAATGAAAAAATGAGCACCTCACATACCGATGAAATACTAAAAGCTACAAAATTTAATAGAATTGTTCAACTACAGCTTTTGAAACAGGTCCATCTCTAAATAAATGGTCACAAGATACTACCAGGAATCCTGATTCCACTGTTTTTTTTCATGATGTTACAGTGAGAAATACCACCCAGTTTTTTTATTCAGTTCAGTGCCAATTAGTCCAATTGGTTCTGTCCCACAGGTTATATTGGGCTAATGGCTCAGTATCTAGACCTCAGAGCAGCATGCAGGTCCTCTTCACTGAATACAAAAAACATGATTGCTGCAGTTTTAGCACCAGGGAACAGACAGAACTCTGGGTAGAGAGGATTCCTCTCTTCAGAAGCTTGAAGCATCAGCACAGAAAAAAAGGCAGAACCAGTTAGGCAGTAGATAAGACCACAGCTCTGCTTCTGGAAATCAAGGATCTCATCCTGGTGCTCCATCTCATGTGACCTTCAAACAATGTCACAGCTGCCCTCAGACACCTGGCTGGGAAGGGGGGGACCATACCGTGGGCACAGGTGCTGCCAGCTGTCCCTCAGAAACAGGCGAGGCAAAGTGCTGTGAGCTGGATTCCAGACACCACTTGGGTCTGTCAGCTGTGTGAAGCTTGAGAGATGCAGAAGAGAATTTGGCATAGCAGATATGTCATGGAGCACCAAGAGCTCACGTACTTAATTGCAGACACCTCTAACTTCTTTCAGGAATTAAGTTGTTGGGTTTTTTTATTATTTATTTTTCCCCCCAGTATCCCCCAGTATGGAGTACAGGTATTAGCTTTCATAAATTCCTAGTCTGCCCCAGAAGTACTGGTATATGCATACCTGAAATGGACAAATTACTGTCTGGTCCTCCATTACAAGCCCCAGGTGTGAGGATTTGCTTCATCTCAAATACAAAAGCGGAATCCCAGGAACTAATCTGATCCCTCTATCAACAACAACTTTAAAGGAAGATTATCTCTTCCTCAAAGACTCACTGTCCTTCAGCAAGTCTGTTCTCTGCTGCTTGATAGCCAAACAAGCTATTCCCAAGGTTCCACTGCAGTTCCTAACCAGACATAAAGAATGAAGCACCCATGCTTCCCAATCATGTGGAGCATCAAAAAAAAAAACAAAAAAAAAAAAACCAAACCCCAAACCTCAAGCATCCATTTCCTTGTCTGACCAGGAGCAGAAATTTCATTCTGCACTTCCCCATTTCACAAGAGAGAAAAGAATCACCCACACGGAACTTCCATATATACACATAATAATCTTTTCCTTGGCATTAAGAAGGTCAGACAATCACCTAAAATTTCTTAATTTGTTTGACTGAGATGTCCACACCACTGCCATCCATCACGAATTTTGTCAGCAATTCACTTCAAATAAAGCAATGACTAGTTGGGGCTTATTGTTCTTCAAAGGCTATTTCAAGGCTATCTCTTGATTGTAAAACAAGTGCACCTCCTAACTGCTGATTTATTGTTCACTGGTAACTTAATACACAGCACAATGCCCTCCTCCCAAACATCTGGAGCACAGCTGGCTATGCTTAAACTCAAAAGAACTGTATTCGGTCCACTCCTGACATACAGAATGTTGGGAGGCAAATGAATTCTCTATTGGCAACTATATCCCTTTTCATTTCAATCCATAGGTACACCTTAAAAAGTTTGTTACAGTTAGTCACTGAAAACCACACAACTCCACTTCATCCATACCATAGAAAAAATCCCTTTGTAGTGGCAGAATTCTCCAATGTCCTTTTGTTAATTCCAAACAATAAGGCTTAGTATTACAGAAAGGAAAGAAAGAGACAGCCCCCCACGCACACTTTAAAAGTGTCTTCCCAGTACCAAGCGCTCACAAGGTCTCCTCTTACAAGAAAAACATAATCTGTGAAGAAAACAACAGAACTAACTTCAAAGGATGGTGCAGGTTTGTATTCTCACATTCAGTACACAGGCACATACAAAAAGCAGGCTTTTCCAACTGCACTGCAATCCATCATTTGAAGCTTGTTTTGTTGCATCAGATGCTCATCTGTTTCAGGTGACAAGAACACACTGCTTATTACTTTATCCAGTCCGAAATCTGGCATACATCCCAGTGCTATGGGAAGGAGATAATGTAAATCTATCTTTTCCCATGTATGGGAAGCCTTACAACACACTCTCCTGATTCTCCTCATGTGTTTAGGAACGTATTTCTGCAAGAGCACTGCAAACTGTTTGACAGGATTAAATTAAAGCTACTGTCTGGACATACCATCATAATCATTAGTGCATGTAAATGCATTCTGTTCAGAATTCCTACAGGACTGCCAGTGAAACTGCTAGAGAACTGCTAGAGAAATACCCAGCGCAGGCAATGTTATTGCTCATGTCTCACAGCACTGCTATATGCAGACACACAACAGAAGACGCAGTCCTCCTGCAAGCCTTTTTTCCTCCCCTTTGCTTTCCCTGAGCCTTTACAGTAGGATTCCTGTACTTCATCATCAGATAAAAACAAGCTTCAGTCATCTGCATTGGCATGCAGAGCTTTACAGGCATCTAACAGCATATTTGGGGCCTGTGTCTTTGGCAACACATCCTAAAATTTACTAACAGCCAAGGCTTTGATTTACAAACCATAAGATCATAAAAGACCACATGGATGTTTTCAGCTTTTACTCCAATATCTCATCTAATCTGCACATAAAATGCTCCAAAAAAAATATGTCTTGCCCACTTCCCTTATGGAATCTCCAATGGCCAATTATCAAGGCTGTTTAAAATATTTTTGCTGTCTACCCTAATATTTTATGTCTTTAGTTTTGGGACTGTCAATACCTCAAAAGCCCAGAAACTTTATAATTTGAGGAGAAACACACAGTAAACATAAATGAAGTGTAATAAGTATTTGGAGATGCTATCTTTTTTCCCCTCAAACTAAATACTTCAGGCTGAATGGAGTGATTCTGTAAAACACATATTGCACATAGCAAAATGATACCTTTTATTCACAATTAACATTTACTTTTTCACCATTTATTTTACCAATAGAAAGAATTTCCTAATAAAAGAGAACAACACACACTCCCTCCCCTTCTCCCCACCCTCAAGGAATAGCAGAGCAGAAAAATGATTTAAAGAAAAACATCATTCCCTGGCAGAGGACTGACCAGAGAGCACAGTAGGTTAAATGCACTGATCATCCTCAGCATTCTCCAATTATACATGTGTATGGCTTGGCCTTGCCCAGTGTTTACATAACCCCTACAACTAACATCTTGAACTATTGTACTGCAGCAAATATCACTACAAGCATAAACAACTGCAAAAAAAGCATCCAGAAAAAATATTGACAAGTTTGTAGCCCACAACTGCAGATGGTGAGAATTGGTGGAACCTTTGCAATGCAAACAGTGCCCCAAATCAGTTCTTCATACAGAGAAAGTTTCCAGTGATAAGTGACACATTTAGGGCATGTTCCCTTAAAAAAAAAAAGGGAAAGGCCTGTCTCCCATCTAGCAGCTCATTGTTCACAAATGGAACAGTGTTTACACAGGAAGAAGTCCAGTTTCAGCAAACGGGAAGTCCAGCAGATGTTTCCTTCTATCAAAGCAAAACAAGTTTAAAACAAGTTTGTGAATTGCTTTTGCCCAATCAGAAAGCTTCAAAATTAATTCTACTGAGGGGAAAAAAAAAATACTCAACAGAATGACCTTGGAAAATAAAATCAGAAAAACTTTTATTTCAAAACTGCAGCTGCTAGAATCAATTCTTTTGAGAAAAAAAAAAAAAAAAAATTGGTGTTCTTTACAAATGCTTTATGATTCAGGTTTGGAGGAATAAAAGGAAAATTGTAATTTTGGTCTGTTCTGGAAAAGGAAAGTAGGGCAGATTCCTACTCACACGGCTCCACGTCTCAAATGCTCTCCAACCAATCAAACTAATCAACCTCTCCTCTCCAGACCTCTCCCAACACCCCCCAAACTTCTGGCTGCTCTTGACTTCCTCATTTCTCTTCAGATCTTCAAGTACCTCTTCCTTGGTACACAGCAGTTAAATAATAGAAGTGGCTGGGCAGAGTCTAAAAGGTACAGCTCTCATCTTTTTTTTTTTTTTTTTTTTTAATTTTAATTACTGCTACCAGTACACACTGGTTACACAGCAAGCATAAGTACTCTAAACAAAAAAAAAAAAAAAAAAAAAGAGATAAAAAAAATTTTAATTGCCCAAAATAAGTTCTGTTGAGAGCATGATGTTACCCATCGGACTGTTTCACTGATCATCCCATTCCATAATTTCAGAATTTGCCTGATGTTATTGTATCATTACAATGGTAAAGAAATCTTGCAGGAGCTGTTACTTTTTCTGTAGCTAACATCTTGCTCCAGAAAATCAGATGAGAGTGACAAAGTAGCACTGAGGAATTTTTCCAGTTCTTTAAAGCTTTTGTAAAATGCAACTGCAGAGTGCAGAGCTCCAACAAATTAGACTAACAGCTAGATAGATGTAAGTGTCAAAGCCAAGGATAAAATACTCTTAACTACAAGTACAGCAAGTGCAGTCAGTGCATGCAGCTTTCTGCACCCATCTTTGCCTCTCCAAGCCCATTCTTCTCTATATTTCATTCATCTCTTTTTCTAACTACTTTGTGAGTATTATACAAAGTTCCCAGCTCCACAATATTCATGCATGGCATGCTTGGCACTGAGGTTCCTTACCCCAGTGCAGGCCTCTGCACATCCTAAAATGTATACAACAAAGTCAGAGCTATAATATGGAAGCAGTGAAAGGCACCATTACTACAATTAACACGAGCGTTAGCCATCTGAAGTAGACTACGCCATGACATACTTCAGATCTGCCTATCAAACAGTTATGGCAGAAAGTGGAGGTGCTGTTTTTTTTCCTCATTCCTCCAATAATCCTTTTTGTCCTTTAAGCAAATCTTAAGTGTAATCTCAATCCGTCAGCAGTTCTGTAAAGAAATACCAGCTCAGATCTAATTGGATTTGTCAGAAAACGACAGCTAACCAGTTCTGCAAGCCCTAGCTGAAGGAAAATCTTCCAAGTGGGAACGTAGAAAAATATGAAAGTTCATTTCAAGAAGAAAACTTTCCTCTGAAAATAACTGGTAAAAAGATACAGTTCAAACCCTGTCCCTTAGCAACATAAAGATGTGGTGTGGCATAGCTAAGGTTGTGTGAGCTGTTCTATATAGATGATTATTTGCAGTTAACTGTTCAAACGTCACTTCAGGTTGCTTTGAATTTGATAAGATTGCTCAATGTTTGCCTATGCAAACTTGCTTTTGTTTTATACTTTTAAACCATGAATAAGAAAATGGGAGAAAAAAAAAACAGAATTCTGACAGGAATACGTAACAGTAGTATTTAAAAAGAAGTATCTATTACATTGAATGCAAATGAAAAATACTTGGAACACGCATTTTAGCTGAAGAGTTGAAATACCTCCTACACCTCTGGGCTTCTAGATGTTTTCTCACAAATACACGAAAACAAACATGAACCTGATTGTTTTGTTGATGATTTGTTCTGCACATGTTTCTGGCTCGAATAGTGTCAGAATAGTTCAAGGACAGTCTAGAATACAGTGGCCCAAAGCCCACACAGGCATCCCCTCCAAATGATGAGACACAGTGCATTACAGTGCTGCAGAGGTACAGGTTAAATACCTATAACAGGCCAAATCTTACAGTGCTTTCAATGCATTCAAACTGTGATTTCCTTAATGGTGACCAGATCCAGAAGAAAGAAAAGTCACTAGATGGCCTGTACATTGAGAATTGAAGTGACATTTATTTCACTGGCTTTAAAATGACAATCACTAATTTTTTTTACATTTATATTTAGGAGAATATCAACTTGATCACTTAGAAACACCATCATCTTCTATACCTGCACAGCTGGTAGGCAGCATGCCTATGACTCAGGAATAAAAGTTATCTTCACACTGAATTCAGAAGCAGGTTTTGATCTGGGGCAAATGCTATATGAAATGGTATGGTTCACTGTCTCCATCAATAATCAGGAGCTGCACACTCTCCTACCTGTTGGCTTATCCACACCAAGGAATCCAGCTTGGCCCAGGGTTTTAAACACTTTATGTGCTGGGAACTGTCCTTCTTCTTCCCATTTGTCCACAAAGGGGTTAATCTCCTTGTCGATGATCTAGATTTGAAAAATAAATTTAAAGTTACTGACAGAGACATTCTTACTGAAACAACACTGACTATTTTTGTCTAAATAATTAAAAAAGGAAAAGAAATACACAGGGAAAATTTTGAAAGCACCCACTCACAACTACAACAGCTGCAATGGGGTATATTCTTTTAGCAATTGCAACTAATGCAACAGGAATTCAGCAGGACTGGTTTAAGCCCAGGAAAATGGCAATTTCCCATCATCAGTTATTATCTTCTTGGATATTATTTCTAGAAAGCAACAGGAAGAGAAATCTGAATTGTCCTCAGAGAGACACAGCCAAGGATGGATGATGGCCTGTTCATGATGACCACACACAGCACACAAGACAAGCAAGCAAAAAGGGCTTCATCTCCCTTCTCTTTGCTCATCCTCCAAAGCCTCAGATTTTCATGGCCATGAAAAGGGAGCAGATTGGCAATCTGCAGTTCCGCAGCTGAGTTCTGAGGAACTGCTCAACAGAGCCAGCACCATGCCTCAGTCCCCTGCACTGTGGTGTTGCTTCCCATGCCCACTGACCTTTCATGAGGTAGATGGTTTCAAATAGCTTTCATAAAGTGTCTATGATATGGCGTCCACCCCTTTCTAGCTCCACAAGCCAAGCTGGGTGCTGGCACATGCTTCTGCTGGGCCTCCAAGTGCCTCGTGCAACTGAGTCAGCACACACAAGAGCATTCAATAGTAAAGCAAAAAAGCCACCAAACCACACCAGAACAAGTACCATTTCTCAATCTAATGTCCCTAGCTCATGACCACAATTTTACTGTTACACCATTCTACACAGAGAGAATTTATTATTTTAAGAACTTCTCTTAGTCTTTTCTCCACGCTAAATAAACAAGCCCTGTAGTGCTAACTGTTCCTTAAGCTGGAAATAGATCTCTTTTCCTCTTGAAGTGCCGTGCTCATGAGACCCTGTAGAGTGTTCTTCTCAGCTATTTATTGCACATTCTTCAGAGAATTTCAGACCATATACGGTTGCTTTCTGCTTCTCCACTGGTCACAGAAATACAGATACTTCACTGTTGGCTACAGAAAATTACTTTTTCTATTCTCCTACTAAATTCTGAGAAATATACAAGCTCAATGTTCATCTCACTCAGTAATTACCATCTCTCTCTCCTTCTCTTATACTACCTGATATAGACCTCATGGCCAACACTAACAAAATACTCACCAGGACACCAGGACAGCCTACATTTAACTATCTGTATTGCCATATCCACAATGCTCAGACAGCAGCATGTGTGCCCTTCATGCTGAGTAACAGGACGTGAAGCACGTTCTGGATTGTACTTTTTGTAACACGTGCTAATGCTGATCTGAAAACACCCAGGAAAGTGCCTGAAAGCGATTATGAAGCCTATACAGAAGGCCAACCTGGTGTTTTGACAGATCTTGGCAAAAGTTTGATGTGAACATACTAACACAATTCTGTATTTGTTATGGCTGGTATCAAGCCAAGTGTTTCACATAAGAAACTACCTTTGAAGTTCAACAAAGTCAGAAGAATGACGGAGGCATTCAAGAAGTTCTTTACATAATTCCTGGATATTATAACCTGCTTCCTTCTGTGCTTTTGAGCAGAGCTCAAGCTGCTTGACAGAACCAAAGTTTAAAAACTAGCAGGTGAAATTTGTCATGTCTAGTAAAGCAAGATCTACCTGGCATGACACACACACACACAACAAACAAACAAAAAAAAAAAAACGGGGACAGCCTCACTGCAAAAACTGCACTAGAGTTTATGTTTCCACAGTCAAGAAAAATGAACATCACAGTCCAGATATCAATATCCAGTTATTTCTTAGCTCCTGGACCATCCACTTTAAACTGTGTTTACGATTCGCAATCGTAAATAAGACTCTAAACAAATTAACCTACTTTCAAACAAGAGAAATAATTCCTTCAGAAGTATTATTCATGAAAATAAGACTTTAGGTAATTTGCACAGAATCAAAGGGGAGGAAAAAGTTATGGGTCAATCAGACAACAGGCAGCATCAGTTGGAGAGAGCACCTGGAGGAACCCCTCTCCTTTTGCTACCATATACAAACATGCTAGAGAACTGTGGTGCTGGTCAACCAGCTGATGCTTTAATACTGATCGCTGGATATTATCACTCTTTCATGCAAAAGCTGACAGAAAGAGACATTCTCTGTGAACAAAATAATCAATTACCAAAGGAATTTGCACACGTACAGAACTTGTACTTTAAACATTGCTAAAGACAGATGTATTTGGAAGCAGATCAAGTTTGCTGTATGTTTCATTTGCCCTTTCCTTTGGTTTTTGCCAAAATGTAATGTGTGATCCCAGAGAATTACATCAAGCTTCAATCAATTTATATGGTAAGTAATTAATTTTGAATTAACTTACATTTTCATAGTGCACACAGCTTTCAGAAGCAAACACTAAGCACTGCAGGCACCTTGAGCTAAATCATAAGGGATACCTGCCACATATGGTAATTACACAGAAAAAAACCTTTTAGCAGTAGCCAAGAAGCAGTTTTGTTTATTTTTACAGGCTTTATCACGGAAAAGAATGTGGAAATTGTAGCTGGTAACATTCAGAAATACACCACTAGGATAGTGACTACAGTAAGAACTAAAACACCTCTCAGCAGGTATTTGGGATCTAATGCCTATTTGGGAGCCCTATATTTTTTCTGCCTACTGATAGAGTAAGCCACAGCAGAATTCTGCTCTTGTCCTGGCAGTGAGGACATGGTTAAGTCTTGTGTTCAGGAACAGAGGTTTTTCAGGCTGCTTCAACAGCCCATAAAAACATAAAACTAAAGGACTCAACTCTGGAGACAGACTTGGCTCAGTCTATATCTCAGTGATGCAGACTGCCATGGTTGGTATAAGCCACGAATTATTTTTAAAAACACTGTGTGCGCATGTCCAGTCAGAAACTGATTAAGACAACACACTCACCTCATGTTCAATGGTAGTAAGAAAAATAAAAGTGCCTTATATTTCAAGTAGTCTTTACAAAGTGTTGTGAAAACAGAACCTGTAACTTTCTGCTCAGGAAAGAGAAAATTGAGCAGGGGAGTAAGGGGAGGAGAAAGACTGAAATACACTTCTTTTTTTTTTTTTTTTTTTTTGTTATGGATTATTTTAATCTCCATCTAGAAGAGAGAATGAGAAATATCTCCCCAGAACATTGCCAGATAGTTGCATGTTTTTCTTATTTTCCCCTGGAAGTTACTGTACTGTTTAAATGAGTAAGAAACAAAACCACACACATGAGGATTTTCCTTTGCATGGTGCTCAGTATTTTCTGCTGACATTGTACCAGCAGAAGCATTAGAGATTGCCATTTAATTCTTACTGTAATCTAAAACAAATATCCTATTCCTAGTGGTAACTGTAATTAAATCATTTTGGGTACTGAGAGTGTCTACAGATATTCTTTACAACCACTAAAGATTTCTTTCCATTATTCACCATCAAGTTTACCATTTAGCAAACAATTCAAATCTGAAATTAAAAATAACATTCAATACACAATATCTCATATCTGTCTCCTACAATACTGAACAGTGGTAGTACAATATTTCAGCACACAATAAGTAGGACAACGTATAACCTTGAGTCTTATAAAAAACAACAACAAAAAAGAAAAAATACATTAATATGCATTCCTACAAAAAGAAACTTTTACTAAAATGTCCTGAGAGTTACACCTGAATTAGGCTGACTTACTAGAAAAGCAAGAGAAAATGTCTGACAAAAAACATACCCTTGTATTTAGAAAATTACATGGATTTTGAGTTTGACAATGGGACTTTCTATGAAGATTATAAAATTAGGTAGGGATGAGATTCACCTGTCTAGAAGAGACAGGGCAATCTTTGGCAGCAGGCCGGCCAACCTTCTGAGGTGGGCTTTAAACTGAAGGAGTTGAGGGAGCAGGGTCCTAAACGGCAATGGTCTTTTCAGAGGTGCCCAGCCACAGAACAAGGGGCAAACTGAAACATAGAAAATTCCATACAAAAATGAGGAAAAACTTATTTACTTTGAGGGTGACAGAGCACCGGAACAGGCTGCTCAGAAAGGTTGTGAAGTCTCCTTTTCTGGAGATATTCCAGACCCACTTTCCTGTGGACATTTTCCTGTGCAACTACTGTTGTGAAATTGCTTTAGCAGAGGGCAGGACTAGATGTTCTCCAGAGGTCCCTTCCAACCCCTGCAATTCTGTGATTTAGAGGTGCCATATCATACCAGGGTCAGAGGAGTATTTTTGTTTTAAATCAAGGTGAGATAATGATTAAATCTTGAAAGTAATATAAGGAACGAGTAAATAAGCAACAAACCACTAACAACATTTCTTCCTTGATTATATCATGACAATTAGCAGAACGCTGACTTGAAAGAAAGGAGGCAACAGACTACAGAGCCCTTTGCCTTTGATACCAGCCATAATTAAAGGGAATAATGAACAGCTCATAGTACGACATTTCTCCTTGTAATTGAATTCATAACCTCTGGCAGCAATGAGTGCAAACAACATTGCACAGCGCAGGCACTGGTGCTAAGGACAGGCAGTGCTTTCCCAAGGCTAAGAACTGAAAGAGTCAAGGTGGCCAAATCCATTGCCCTGCCCATATATGCTACCAAAACAAGCCCATAGAAATCACCATGGGATGCACCAGCAGCACCAGAACATGCTTTCCATCTGAATATCCTGTTAGCCTTCTTCCTGAATGCAGCAGGAGCCACGAGCTGTTGGGGGCTACATCACCCAACTCAGCCTGGCCCTGACAAGCATGGCAATGACGAGCCCAGGCCTGCAATGGTTGGCACCCAAAAGGAAGAGGCCATGGCTTGGGTCTGATGAGATCACAAGCAGAAGCGGAGGCAGCGTAGGACATCATGGACCACAAGAGCTACAGATAATCCCATCACACAAAGATGACTTAACTGCACAGCCACAGAAATGATTCCCTGAGTGTAAACCTTGTTTGCTTATGCCACCAAGTTACCTAGCAAGCTTCCTTCCGGCAAACAAAATCCAGCATTCTGAAGTGATCTTGACAGCAAGGCTACAACCCTCTGTTTCCTCTTCCAGTACCACTCAAGCAGTACAGAGTGATTCACCATAGATTTTCAAGCAGTTTTGTATGCCCTTCATCTGAGTATTGTTTCTTTTAATACTAATTGCTGTAAAGGTGCTAGCAACCCAAAACTATTGGTTCCTTCTCTCACTATCTTTTAAAACATAGACATTTTTATTGGCATATCTCAGGACTCACCTAGGAAACCTATGTGAAAACAACTCACCACCACACAAGGGTCCTATCAACATGGGACATATCCTTAGAGGTTGCTCTAATACTTCTGCCTCCTTGCATGAGGAAGGCAAGATTCTCTCGTGTTCAGGTGGAAGATTTGGCATTCAAATTCAATCTACAGAGTTTACTCTGTATTCACTTAGGGCAGCTAAACGTACATCATAACATGTGAACCTGCAGAAGAGTTTGTCCTACTTGAGTACACAATTTGGAAACTTTGCTATGAGCGGTCATCAGACTGCTGGGAACAAACTGGGAGAATATTTTTCACAATAATACAATTTTGAACTGTGCTTGACAGAATAAATAGTGGCACATCAACCACATTCGTCAGGTATGCTACATATACCCCCTCCTGTGCATGTGGGCAAACTTAGACATAAAACATGAAGATTTGAGGTCATTCAGCTTTCCCCTTTTCTCTCTCCCAATAGGCAGTACATTAAAAGTTCAGGAGAAAAAGCCAATCCAGTTTAGTGCTGTGAAGGTGGCTGAAAGGCGACTGATAACACATCATTGCTAGCACCTCAAGATGTTAGGATACTGCTTCTATTTTTTTTGTCCATTACTGCACAGTGAGAGTGAACAGACCCGGCTCATGTCCACCTTTCTCTGCTGCCTTTAGACAGCTGTGACCAGAGCTGAGCTTCCAGAGAAGCTGACAGTGGATTTAAAAGCAATACTCATTAGGTTTATAGAAGATGAAAATGGAAAAATTCCCCAAGTGCTCAAAAATAAATGTCCAAAATGGGAAGATGTGTTTAAAATTTATTAATTATAACGCCACAATTCCTTTTTGTACCTTCAGTTATGCTGTGCCACAGGCAACAAAGGACTCACGCAGTGTGCTACAGCACTGGCTACCA
The DNA here is from genome assembly GCF_019232065.1 of Centrocercus urophasianus. Taxonomy (NCBI): domain Eukaryota; kingdom Metazoa; phylum Chordata; class Aves; order Galliformes; family Phasianidae; genus Centrocercus; species Centrocercus urophasianus. The sequence continues at coordinate 24,920,597 of NW_024884711.1, forward strand.
AAGACTGCGAGATCAGCAAACACAAGAACAAATCGTTACTAAATTAAATTTTCCCTTTCCTAAAGGGGAAGGAGAAAAAAAAAAAAAAAAAAAAAAAAAGCCCACAGGGAAAAAAAACCAATAAGTAAGGTTTGGCAGCATCTCAAGATACAACAAAACATACCTGTCCTCATCCATTTTCCTTTCAGCCGAAAAGCACGCACATTACAAGTATAATGCCATTTCTTCTGCTCTATACATTCGGCCATAATTGGACATGCTTCTGTTTAAATCATTGTGTTTCTTTCCTGTCAGAGACACAGTTCTCTGCCATATACATAATACATAAAGCAGAGCTGATTATTGCTTCAGAAAATTAAGTATTGCAAATTCTTTATTCCCATACATCTGGCTACAATTTTTTCTTTGGAGGAAAAAAATATATATCTGAATCAACCACAAAGCTTTTGTCACTGCTTGCCTGGAACTTAAAAACCTACAAGTCCTATAGGTTGTGCAGGGCTGTGCAGAAGCACGTGCTGTCCCTCTGCCTGTGTGGAGCAGAAGGTGGCATTTGTCACTCTGGCACGTATCATCACCCGATGAAGAAAACAAAAGGTCCAGACCAGGATGTGGGAGCTGAGCCCAGCTTAACCTTTCCTGAGGAACAAGATGCTGAAAGACCAGCTCTGGTTGGGGAGACGTGATCCCAGCTGACCCTCCTCCTTTCTGGCATTCTCCTCCCTGCCCAAAGGGATACAAACACAAACAAACCCCTTGCACACTTGGGAGCTTTTGTAGTCCCTGCTCACTCCCAGCCACTCCTTCAACAGCCCCAATCTATGAACACAACTGAAAATGAGAGGGTCCCAAAATTGCTTCTCACTCCAAGACTCCAAGAGTTGCAAATACCATGCCAAAACCATTTCTCCAGCAAAAGCAGGAAAGGAATATGTTTGCAAAGCCCCCCAGGATCAGGCAATCATTTAAGTGTTTATGTTTGGTTCCAGCGAATTTCTCAATTTCTTCCCTTTGACCACAAACTGTATTTATTTATTCCTCCGTCTCATTGATGGCATCTGCTATCTGCTCCATTCAACCACACCACAATGGGCAAAGCAATATGCTATCAGATGAGCATTTCTCACCCTTGATACTCAACACAAAATGGTTTAAGCCATGTTGGGCTCCATGTCCTTCTTGGACAAGAAATTCTGTTCCTTTTACCATGATATTTTTGCAAAAACTGTGAACTAATCTCTTGAGATATAGAAAATACATTCACGCTTATGGTTCCATGGTATTCATGGATATATATACCCCAAACACAAAAATGTAACCAGTGGATATCATCCAAGGAGAGATTATTAAAAATATGATTTATATTGGGGCAGAAAATATGGTTTTTTCCTCATTACTGACAGTATTTACCCAATGCCTCTGCACACATCAGGCTCCCCTGAATCTCTTAACTTTAGGAAACAAAACAGCATTTAGTAGAAACAGAATGGGTCAGGAAACACAAAAAGATTTGGGAATAATACTTAAAATATCAGAACTTTGATCTATCTAGCTACTCATTCAAAAAATGTGCCATCCCTGTGACTTACAAAGCTGCTAATGCACAAAATTTGTTTTCTTTCCCTCTGTTAGTCTGTAGGACATTTCGTGCACACATGGTATTATTATGGCAAAAAACTAGATTAAAAAAAACTCCCTTTTCCACCTCCCAACAACTTTACTAAGTTCAGACTTGGCCACAGTGACCACAAATTATATTCTTAGGAACTGTGATTATTCATATTTGGTTCTGGATTATATCCCTGTGCGAACAAAGCAATTTATCTCACTGTGGCCATTCCAGACCTCCTTTCCACTGCAAGTCATTAGGATGTCATGAAATAATATGATGGGATCCAACATGAAAGGCAAATGCCCCCGGCTTTTGCCCATCTTTGCCACCTACACACTGTTACCCATGACAGAGCTCAGCATTTCATGCTATTACTAGGTTGAAGTGCAGCCTGAAATCTGGGTACCGTTGGAGATATTGGCTGTTTTGAGCAATGTGGTATGAAGCGGTGCCTGGGCTGATTTGTCCAGGCTAACAGACATCCTTCTTCAAGATATTTCAATTAGCAGAGCTTCCAGACATACATGGTGCTTTTTTAACAGTCAACAAGTGGCAACAAGCATCTCCTGAAGTACTCTAGGACTTCCCAGAGCACCAGGGGGCCATGTTCAGATATTGTGGCCCACATCGTGACTGAATCCTTCAGATGAAATGGAAAATATTCAGTCCTAAGAACTGGCTTTAACCTCACTGGTGCCTTCACCTTTTCTTTATCTTGTGTCACTGAAAGAGGATAAATAATTCTCTGGAGCTACTAAAAGAATGGCTCTGTACATGCCAAACAGTAAAGGCAAATGATGGAACCCACCAGAGACTCACAACTTATGCCATTTTATGTACGTCCTAGCACTTAAACTACGCTCATCTCCACATCAGCTGAGTGCCTAGTAAGCCTGGGGTATCCTCACAGATCCAAATAGCTGACCTCACTGAAGGACTGCTAGTCCTGAATGCTGAATCAGCAACTAAAGATTTGGACTGTCATCTCAACCACAAGAAGCTTACACAGAATCTACTTACCACATTGCTCCAGCATCATGGGAAACATTTTTATTCATCATGCTCTTGTTCCATCTATTTTCTGTTCTTTCGTTTTCCTTTTTCGTGGCTGGGATAAAGCTAAGCTGAAATAAAATGTTCCATATTTCTCTTTGGATGAGGTGATCAACAGAATTTTATTAGCTTCCCCTGGGAAAGGGCTGGTTTCTTTTCCAGGGTAGAGGAGACATTCCTAGTCTCCACTTCTGTCTTTGAAAATGCAATTATGACACACATCCTTCTGCTTATCCCACTGCAAATTTCTAACTACAATATTTGTGACCCTCCCAAGTCTGCCTGAGGAGCAGCTTCATTCTCAAACAGCGTAGCATGACACCCATACCAGTTTTCCCTGTCTCAAGCTAGCTCAGCATATTTTGAAGGCTAAAGCACATAAAATGGCAGATTGCAGATAAGCTTGGCCTGCCTTACTGCTACAGACAAACCAAGGCTCTAATTTTTTTATGACAAGCTATAAACTAACCACTGAACCACCTGAGGAAGGACACACCTCTGGTGGTGCTATCAGGGCAAGAGACCTGGGACCTTCTGCTCCTAAACAATGTTGATAATACAACAGTTGTTGACTAGGCACACAAGCCTGGCTGTAGGACAGAAAATAATTTTAAGTAGTACACCAAGAATCTCAGAAGTCTCCTTGCAGCAATCCACCAGCGCTCATCTGTCAAACCTGACCTAGGCTTTCTTGTTACCTTTGAGACTAAAGAAAAAAAAAAAAGAAAAAAGAAAAAAAACATTCAGAACAAGTTGAAAGAACAGCTTTCAGAGCACAATGACACCTAGCTGGGAGCCGCCATGTTCATCAGTGTGCCCGTGCAGCAGAAGTAAAGATTACTCACACATTTTTACACTACTAGGACCTAAAACGATTTAGAAAAGCTACATTTCCTGAACAGCCATGGCACAACCTGTGTATATCACAGGCATTCTCTCTGTCACAAGCCGCTTATGAAGATACAATTTAAATTGTCAGAAGTTCATGCCTGCACTGCCTCCTCCAATCAGGTGTGACAATGATAAAGTACTACTGAATGTCTTAAGTGGTATTTCTTATTACAGTACTATATCCCAGCTGCCCTGATAACAACAAAAATCAACTGTGAACACTTTCCCTCTGTTAAATTACTGCCCAAAATTCTATGCAGTAGGAAAGGATATTTCTGCATTCGTCTACACCAGAAAGGGATCTGGCCTTAAAATGTTATACAGTGTTTCTGTTAGACACAAGATGACAAAGCTACTGCAAATATCCCAGAATCTAGGAATTTTGTTTGCCTTACTTGTCTGTACAAAAGCTGTGAGGTTTACTAACATCATATTTTTTAACTGTCTTCCTTCTCAAACTTCTACCTCAAATGCATGACAAATACTGTTTCAGAGATCCAAGTCACATCTTTTGCAACTTCTGCTGTGTCTTTCCTTTCCCATTTTCTCTTTCAATTTAGTAAGAAAGTATTTTATTTATTTGTAGCACCAACAGCCAATGACTTTGCTGTTTCAATACTGTTTTTTGAGATTTGCTATAAAAGATCGACAAAACAACTCCAACTACAGTGCTCCAGCAGTAACAGTAGTTATAGTATAGTTCAGTAATAATCAGCAGACTATCCAAAATAGCTGTATTATTTTGACAGATTTTTGACAGATTACAACAATTTTAATGGATATTTATAGTGAAAATTAGTATTTAATCCAGCTCTTTTATGCTCTAATACAAAGAGGCTCTAATTCCTCCATGAATACATATATATTAATGAACAGAAATTTGTGACACTGTTAATAACTGAAGCCAGACATACAAGCCAGGAGTGGCAATAAACAGTGGTGTTCTTTTGTACAGTCCATTTTTACAGGAATCCCCCTTATTCTACAGAGATGTAACACTGTGTAATCAGTCCAAGCCATCACCATGTGTAAAATGAAACTTTTTTATATTAGATGCAACTCCATCAAAATAGTTGCCAATCCTTCTCAAATGTATTTCCCAAAGCTTCTTACTACTACTGCCTGATGTATACAAATAGGGACATGCTAAAGTACATATCATATATGTATATGCATAGTTACACATGCACATAAAGTAGCTTAAACCCTCTTTCCCTTCAAGCCTATACTATAATATAATTACTGCATCAAACTGCAGGATACCAGTGCACTGTAAGTATTGTTAACAAGGTAAAGAAAAGTTATGTTTTTCGATTTCCAAGAGGAAGGGTGGTGACCTATGAAGTAGTAAAGGAAACCACTCATAAGGTTATTTCAATGCCTTGCTAAAAACAGCTCCTGGAATTACAGGAGTCTCTTCCTCATCCTGCTCAGAACAATTGGAGAAGTACAGATCATTTAAAATATATTAATTTAACAGATTAAAAATAAAAGGAATGCAGACAAAAATATAACAGTTCTCACTAATGGAATTACACCATTTTCTTCTCTGATTTCACTGGCAACTGCACCTGGATTAGCCTAGTGAAAAAGTGCCCAAAATTAAATAATCATTACATTTAAAATGCATTCCAGATACTCAGTGGTCATTCTCTGCCATAGTGTTTACTTTTCAGTTTGTCTTGAATTCACTGGGGTCAGTTTTAACTTAGGCCAAAATAAACACTGACTGATGGAAGCTTTGGAGTAAACAACACTAGACTGGATCTGATGTAAACTGGTGAAGATTATTTTTTCTGTATGATCAGAAACTGAAATAAGAGTTACATAAGTATTTTTTAAATTCTAGGAGTAACGGACAGCCCAGGACAGTCTAGAGGACAGAGCAAGGCAGGTGACTCTGCAGACATGCAGGCCTGTTACTGCAATACAAGCAAAACAATCCTGTATTATTCACCTGAGTGACAGAAGAGGATTTATCTTCAACTCTTTTACTGATCCTTTCCCTGCCAGCTCATTCCTGCTTTGAAGAATGTCCAGGAATTTAAATGAATGAAACTAACTTATAAGGAAGTTGGTCAAGCACAGGTTTCTTTGTATAACAAAGAAAATGAATACACTACTGCAAATGTTAAAGGATAAGAGGCCTAACTTTTGCCATAGAGAACTTGATGAATTAAACGGCCTTTGCAATATCCTGCTTTAACCCTGGAAGTATGAAAGCTAATTCCAAAACAAACAAACAAAAAAAAAACCCAAAAACCTGAAGAACTGTCTAAATCAGAAGTAGCCCCAATATCCTCTCTCCACATTAAGTGTGGAAAAAGAAATTTGGAAAAAAGGTAATTATCCATAAAAGTTTAAGATTCTTCAAGTCATTTTAAAAAGCTTCTATCAAATTCTGGACATTATAGCTCCAAGGTCATATAAATGATCTAACACCAGGACACCCGGAGTGCACTGCTTTTAAAAAAAACTACAGTGCAGCACCAGCCAGGAGCTGAGCATTCACTTATAGGCAAATCAGGGGCAGTACCTCACACTCCATCATGCCCATCTCAGAATGCACACCCTGCACGCAGATGAACTTGAGCACATCACAATTCAGAGACAGATTTCTCCCACATGCAGCTTGTCTCACCTTGCCTTATCCTATCCCAGCTTGCCTGGTTCTGTTCTGTATCATTTCATTTCATTTCATTTCATCCCATCCCATCCCATCCCTTCTCCTCTCCTCTCCTCTCCTCTCATCCCACCCCATTCACTCCACTCCATCCTGTTCCACCCACTGGCCCCAGACCATCCCTGCCAGTGGGTTCCACACCAGAGTTTTCTAACTTAAAAAAAAAACAAAAAAAACTAATTATCCAACTTTGACAGGTGTTGCTTAATTATACCACAGCTTTTTGCAGGTGACACTGATCTCACTGCTGGGAACACAGATAATTCCCCACTGCCACCATTATTCACAGAATGGCATTCAACTTCCATTTGACCTTACCCAAAGTGTCTCTTTCTCTCGGTTTATTCTGTTTCAAAGGAACCTCCTGTTACGGCCCTTCTAGAAACACCACCGTAACAGACGGACTCTGTTCCGCCTGCCTTACGCTCGGTGTCCACAGCCAACCCTTACCCTGCGCTCTGCAGGAGCTGGGAGGGAACTGAACGCTCCCCCGCTCTGTGCCCCACTCCTTCACGTCGCACTCGGGCAACCCAAGTTCCGCCAACACCCCGCTTGTGCTCCCTCTCCACGCACAGGCAGCACGGCAGCTCGGCCCCACTCGCAGAAATCCCCACAGTCCCACCACCCGACTTTTAAAGCGAAACGGGGAGCCACGCAGTACCAACACGCCGCACGCAGCAGCCGGGGCAGCGCAGCGGGCAGGCCGCGCAGGCTGCTGGGCTGTCCCCGCGGTACCTTCCTGAGGGCCGCCCGCAATGCGCCGTGTTGCGGCGCGTCGGCTACGCGCCCTCTGTCCCGCCGCCCGCCGCCGCCGCGCAGTGCCGAGGCCCGCAGCACCCAGCGCCCTCCGCCCCGCAGCGCCATGGCTGCCGTCGGCCGCTCCGCTCCGCCCTCTGTCCCGGGCCGCCGTGCCCTCTCGGGTTACCGGTCGGAGCGAGCGGCGAACAGGTGAGGAGAGCGGCGAAGCGATGAGACCCTGCTTTCAGATTCATCTATTTATTTAAGAAAAAAAAAAAAAAAAAAAAAAAAGGACAAAATTCGCTCCTGCACTGCCGGCGCAAGCCCAGCAGGCTGGGGTCTTCTTTAGGCGATGACACAGCCGCCCTTCTCCTTGAAGGGGTTCTTGTCCTCCGGGACGCCCTTCACCAGCGGGTCCTCTCCTGAGCGCTCCTCGATGTAGTTCTTGATCTCCTCGGAGCACTTGGACACCTGCGGGGAGGACACACATGTTGCCAGAGCTCACGCACTCCTCAGCAGCAAGGTGCTGGGCTCGCACCTTTCCCTGTTTGCCCGCCCATTGGGTACCACAGGCCAGCACTCAGCCCATTGGCTGCTACACTGCTGTATTAAGCACATCTTTCCCGATGTGACTTATAGTCAACACCCTCAGGATCAACATTTCAGCTCCACAACATGCTATCTGTCTACAACACATCCATTACTTCATACTTTTTTCCCAAACAAAACACTCCATAATGGTTTTTCAGTGATGATACAAATCCCCATCCCAAGTTCTATAGCAGAAGCCACCCGTCTTCAATGACAGTCACCTAGGAAATCATTCACTTACTGGCACGTGGCATTATGCCAAACAACAGCTAATAAAACACTGCACGAAGCAGGAACACAACCCACAGGCCTCCTTGCATGACGGCCCCACACAGAGGGCCCCCACAGGAACCTGCCCTGGAGGAGGACCGGGGCTGCTCTGTGCCCCGACCACACACACCTCTCACTTCCCTTCCTCTGGAACAGACACTGTCCTCAGGTGCCTGGATAAGGGACGCCTCCAAGCACAGCTCCCTGCTCTGTGCCTGCCAACCCACAGACACAAGAGCGCAGTCAGCAACAGAATCCAGCTGCTGCCAGGCCGACAGGGGCCATTATTTCTAATTTAAGGCGCGCTGCTTTCCTCCATAATTATATCTTACTCCATAGGTAAAGTTATGCCAAGTGAGATGGTGAATTTACCCGCTGTGTCACAGCCTCTGAGCCATCAGAAGTAGCTCAGGGTTAATCCTCAACCACAGGGTGTGCAGAATAAGGCCTAACTACCTCTAGCTGTGGTACAGCTATGACCTGCAACACAGACTCCATTCTCACTGTGAAGCTTTGGTACAGTGCAGAGGTGAAACTGAGGATGTTGACTGTGCTTTTCTGCAGATGGTTTCAAAATACCCATTTCCCCAGTCTTTTGGTTTATTAGAATACTAGAATATATTGACTAAGTATTAGAATATTTAGACTATTCAGAATATTTAAATATATATTTATTTACATAAAGAGTTTTAAACTCTTTTTAAGAAAATCAAAATCTATGCATTCTACAGAGTACTTCAGGAGCTTGGGAATGCTCTGAGGAATGACCCAGGTGCCTGTAGTATTCAGATGTGCAGTCCTTAATACTTCTGGATCCACAACCATAACATCTACAACCACTGACATTTAACTGACACATAAAATGCAATGAGGCATTGGCACTGCTGTTCAGAGAAGCTGTGGGTGCCCCATCCCTGGAGGCATGCAAGGCCGATCTGGATGGGACGCTGGGCAGTCTGATGTGGTGGGTGGACACGAGCCCTCAGCAGGGGGTTAGAACTGCGTGGACTTTAAGGTCCCTTACAAGCCAAGTCCTCATTCATTCAATGAGTCTGTTATAATTGTGGCATTCTTATTTTGTTGGCTATGTACCTAGATCTAATACACAGAAACAATTCCACTGATCCCCTAATATAAACTCACTTTTAGTCTGAAATAGTTTTTCTAGATGTACTTTTTTTCCTGCTGGCATATAGAATTAATATAAATATAAATATGGAGCAAGATCAATTGTGTTCTTCCATTTACAGAAAACGTGCAATAATACAACAGCAATAAAAACCACCAGAAACTATTCACCTGTGGAAAGAAATTACCAGTGTGACAGAAAGTATAGTGCTCCCACTGAACGCAGCAGGACGGAGCTGGGCTCTGGGGCACCGGCCCCTCAGCTTCTACCCTTCTCCCGGGGGTGTCCCGCGGCCACGGCACCCCCCCACGCCCCGGTGCCTTTCACATAGGAGGGGAATTCTGCCTCTCCCGGCACGGCCGCTCGGAGGGGGATCTGGGCAAGAGCCGTCGGGGAGAGCACAGCGCTCCTCTTCCCGCGGCGGGGCCCCCAGCACCCCCGCGCTGCTCCGGGACGGAGCCCTCCCGCTCCGCCCCGCCGGGCTCCGCACGGGGCTGCCCGCCCGGCCCCGCCGCCGCCCGACGGCACCGCGTCGGGGCTGCCCGGCCGCCCCCCGCCCCTGCCCCAGCCCCTGGCCCGCCCGGCGGCCCCTCGCTCACCGGCTGCCTCTCCAGCTTCACTTCTTTCCGGAGCTGCTCCACTTCCATTTTCAGTTTGTCCTTCTCGCTCAGATCCTCAATGTTGATCGCCGGCATGGTGTGCGCTGCCAGAGCGCGGAGAGAGGGAGGGGAGGAGGGAGAGAGGACGAAGTGTTACCGCTGGGCAGCGAGGCCGTCGGGCCCGGAGCCCCCGGTAGGGCGGTGGGACGGCGGGGCGGCCGCCCCCGGCCCGCCCCCGGCCTCACTCACCCGGTGCCGCCGGGCTGCTCCGCGGCGACCGCTTCCTCCCCACCGCGCCGGGCACCCTGCCCCGCGCCGCCCGGCCTTTAAACTCCGGGATAATCCCCTCTAATCGGATTACGGCCCTCCCGGCTCCGCGCTCGGGACCTTCACACTGCGGGGCCTCAGCACCCCGCACCCGGACTGCTGCCGGGACCTGCTCCCCTCCTCGCCCCGTGGGGCAGAGGTGGCCCGGGGCTGCCCAGCGCTCAGCCCTCTCCTCCTGTACCTCAGTGCTGCGTGGTCGTGTGCCGCTGGCGTGCTGAGAGAGGTGAGCTGGTCGCAGCAGGTGTTTCTCTTGGGCTCATTCCCCCAAAAGTTCTGTGTTAAAACTACAGGCAGATCAGACTGAAAGGCAGAGAGGAGAAGGAACAGCTGTCAGGTCAGGCTGTCAGTGGGACACATAGCTCTGCATGCCACAGCACTGCACAGAGCATGTAGGGTCCTGCAGCTGTGCTGGGTGCTGGGGATGGGGTACACTTGGAGTGGTGGGTTCAGAAAGCACAAGAAGGACTGATGAAAGCCCTGTGTGCTTGCATACATACACTGCTGAGGTCCAGACCCTGAGCAGAGGTCTCACTCTCTGCAACAAGTGTCCCTTCACCCTGTTTGCGCCCTGGCATCTCTGCTCTTGGCAGCTGCTTTCATATGACGCTAGCAGATATGGGATCAGCACAGCCGCAGCCCTTCACACCAAGCAAAGCTGCAGGCCTACGTGCAGTCCTTCGAGTGGGAGTGTATGAACCCATTTGGTTTTCAGAACCTGAAACGCCCCTGTAGGCAGTCATCCCCCTTCCTCCTTCCATCTCTGGCTATAGCCACAAGGACACTACCTGCCCCTCTCCCACCCACCGGATGTAAGCAGTACAGCAGGATGCCACGATTTACACCTCCTTCCTCTGCCACTGCTCCAATAAGTGTTCACAGGGTTTACAACAAACAGGGTTTGTTTGTATTAACAAACAGGGTTTGCTAATCAGATTTATTTCAGTTCACTAAAATCAGCTCCTCTTCCCCTCCATCCTTTTGGATACTATCCATGTGCAGTTCCTAATCCCTACAACCTACGCTGTCATCCCCATGCCCCTGCTGGCCACAGTGCTGCTCAGAGCAGTGCCAAGGAGCTGCTGGCTGGGCAGCACAGCCCTTGCTGGGAGCATGGAGTGGGTATAGAGAATGGTGGGCACAGGGGGGCCAGAGCTGAGGGCTGCCAGTGGGAGCAGGGCATCATAGCCCAGCAATGGAAAACCTGCAGCAGCCACCTGCAGATATGACTACTTCTGCTGACTGTAGCTAATGAAGGCTCTCACCACTCGCTGTTAGTTGCTCCTCAGGTTCGTATGTTTTTACAAATACCCACCTAATCTAAGTGAACTTTGTTGCTGTTACAGCAGAGGAGCAGCTGAGTAAATGCCACACCGTGCTGCAGGGTTGATGGATAGACAGGTTTAATCCAAACTTTGTTTTGTATGTGTGCATGCACAGAGGAAATGGAAAATGGTATTAGTGTGACAGCACTCATTTTGCTGCTATTGTTTGAAGTGGCATTTCAATGGCTTCCTGTGCAATTCCAACAAAATCCAATGAAAGCTAAAGGCCATCAGTCCGACTGTATAAAAATCATCTGTGAGAAAGATGGCTTTTTTTTTTCTTTTTTTTTTTTCTTCTGGAAATAGAAAATCTGGTGGTTGTTTTTTTCCAACTAGAGGAACCGAAGCTTTATTACAATCACTGCGTTTCACAAGTTTACCCAAAAGTGAGGGCATGCTATTAACGGCCATAGTAATAAGATCCTGAAATATAGCAGATGTGTCCCATGGTGATGCCTCACATTGAACCAGGATTCTGTTTGGTTGTTGGTGTAGTTTTGCGTGTGTTTTTGTATGTTTCTGTGTTTTAACTAAAGCAGCTTCTTATTCTTGAGCAACTGGGAGATTTTTGAAGAGAAACAAGAGAAACCATAAAGGTTTTGGGGGGTTGAATTTGCTCCTCTTTCTTGCCTTTGTAGAAAGCAAAATCCTGTCAGAAGCAGCCAGCAATCACGCACGGTACGTGGAACACAGTTTCCCTCGGGGCCTGCATGCCTGCTGGGGTTATCTTCAGGATAAACCAAGCCGTGATGCCTCCTGAGACCCATCCAGAGGTTTCATCCCTTCAGCTCTCGGCGCTTCCAGGCCCCGACGCCGGCTCGTTCTCTAGTGCCCCTGGTGCCGGGGCAGCTGAAGGCGGCCGGCTGTAAGGCGGTATGGCGGAGCCTCGCCGGCTGCTGCCGCCCCGCGCCCGTCTCGGGCTCCGCCGTACGCGTCCCGGATCCGTCATTAACGGGAAATTCTGTTCTGGCACCGTCCCGTAACACGGCCGTGGAGCCCCGCCAAGCCCCCCCCCGCCCCGGGGAAGCCCCCCCCCCCCCCCCCCCCGGACCCCGGGGCTCACGCAGGCGCGCGCCCCGCCGCCGACCTGCTGCCCCGTGAATCACCCCTTCCCCTCCCACCACACGCGCAAGGAGGGAGGCGGCCCGGTGAAGCCGTGTCGGCGCATATAAAGCGCTGCCGTCGGGCCGGGCAGCGCTGACCGTTCCCGGGACCTTGCTGCCAGCCGTCCCTCCCGCGCGCCACCACGACATGGCCGCTGGCCGCCGCCTCCCGCTACCCGCGCTGCTGCTGCCGCTGGCCTGTGCCGCCCTGGCGCCGCGCGGCCTCACAGGTAGGAGCGGGGCGCGGGCGGCGCTCGGGGCCGGGGCCGCCGCCGCGAGGGTGCCCTCAGCCCCGGCCTTGTGTCTCCGCAGAGAAGCAGCGCGCCTGCCTGCTGCCCCCCGACGACGGGCCGTGCCGCGCCCTGGTGCCGCGCTGGTACTACGACAGGTACACGCAGAGCTGCCAGGAGTTCAGCTACGGCGGCTGCCACGGCAACGCCAACAATTTCCTCAGCTACGACGACTGCGAGAAGAGCTGCTGGACCATAAAGAGTGAGTCCGGAGCACCGAGAGCCCCCGGGGTGTGGGGGGCGTGCCTGGGGAGCTGCACCAGCCTGTACGCCGGGCGCTGTGTCAGATTGGAGTGCACGGGATGTACCACCTTCCTTAGAATCTTAGTATTATAACAAGCATCTGTTTAATGCATCGGATTCCTCCTGTAAAGCTTATCCCACGTTTCTGTGGAGTGCAGGTGTTGGGACAAGCTGGGTCTTGCTACAGCCGGCGCACCCACACTCAGTGTGCAGCGCTGTGCTGTGGGGACAAGGGCACGAAGGGTTGGTTTTACTGAGGATGCAATGCTGTGCTGTTGGAATGAGGGCATGTAGGGGTGGTTTGGCTGACTGTGGAACTGTTTTTGTTGCAGAGGTGCCTAAACTGTGCCGGATGGAGGCTGACACAGGGCCCTGCCGAGGACACATAAGAAGATATGCCTTCAACTTGAGTTCAATGAAGTGTGAGGAGTTTGTCTACGGGGGCTGCTACGGGAACGGCAACAACTTCAAGGACCTGCAGTCCTGTGTGGATCACTGTCTTCCAGAGAAAAGTAACGGTTGTTCCAAATCCTTAATAAACTAGATGGTTTGAAAGCGATATGAAGATGATACTTTATTTGGTATTTTGCTCTAGATACCTGCACAGTGGTTTTTTTTTAAGCACAGTATGTTTCTGTAGCATAGATGCTTATTATTGTCTTCAGGTTGTGGTGTGTGGCTGCTCTCACCTGCCTTTTACCGAGAGCACTCTATTACTCTGATATGGTGACTTCAAATTTGAGCGCAGCTACACCCAGCCAGACTCTTGCCTTCTAGTGAACTGTGCACCTGTTAGATGAAGGGCAGTGAGATGGGAGACCTGTGCTGGGGCAGATGTCTAGGGTGCTATGGCTGTCATGGTCAGGAAGGTGATATCCTGATATATGCAGAGGTCCTGTTATGAATTCAAGCCTGAGGGATGCTGTTGGGAGTGCTGAAAGCTCCACACCACCAAATTCAACTATCGATGGAAGACTTTTTGCCTCATCTGGTGTGGCTCTTCCCTGCCTCTCCGTACCAACTTTTAAGACGAGAGAGGGTAATTATGAGGATGTGACTGTAGATGAATGTTTTCATAAACACCATCTGGTTAATACCTATTGCAGGACAGTGCCTTTGAAGAACAGAGAAATACCAGAATAGTGTTGCTGCCTGTGCTTTATTAGCGCTCAATGAGATAGTTATTTTTGGTTGATGAGAGACTGTCACCATTTTCTTAAGCAAACAGAAAATTATTTTTAATTTCTGTTAGTAAAAAGTCTATAGCAACAGAAGTAAGGTTTTGTTAAACATTCTAGTAAGAAATATGGTGAGGTTTTGTACTTCTTGCAGCAAGTGGGTAGGGTTTATTAGCAAAATTGTAGCAAGAACAGAGTAAATGGTACCTTTCTCACCTACAGAGGTAATTCCACTGGAATTGCTATTGTGTTCCTATAAACATGGAATCAGACTGCTGTCTATCTCCCATGAATATTTCTGCGCTTCCAAAAACAGCACTGCCTTTGGGAAATGAAGATGAATTTCACTTGTGAACTAAGCTTGTTTTCTGGGGCTGCCTGCTGCTTTCTCCCGTGTATAACTCATAGGAATAGGATGCAGTAACTCTCTGAAGTCATTGGTAGCACTCATGTCTGTTCAATGGGAGTAATAGGTGTTTAACAACCAAACTGATTGCAGAGTTTTAATATGGTAGGCATAGAGATTATATAAATCATCTCCTTTTTCTTTTTCAAGCTGGCCCCTTGTTATGCTATAGCCCAAAAGATGAAGGATTGTGCTCCTCTTCTGTGCCCCGTTATTACTATGACACCACAAGTAAATCGTGCAAGGAGTTCAAGTACACTGGCTGTGGTGGAAATGCCAACAACTTCGTTACTGAAGTAGATTGCTACAATGTCTGTAGAAAAGGTAAGATTCCTTGGTATTTTGTCAGTCAAAAGCAGATAAACCAATCCATATACCAGTACTAGATGTCCAGTGTGTTCTTTTACTCACCATTTTTTATATAAATGTATGCTTTCTACAGTTTGGACAGTATTCTCAAAGAAAGGGAAAACTGAGATGCAATACTAAATTGTTCATACAAGAAAAGAGTAATGTGTGGTGGTTATACAATTTTTAATTTTTAAATGAAATGTGGAGAAAGGCACACGAAAAGACATTAATTTAGTAGGGCCCACAAGGAATCAGTATTTAAACGGTTCTAAACACTAATTAAGGTTTTACTTTCTTCCAGACACTTTAAAGTGAGATTAAAGCAAGTTGTGAAATCAATTTACTTTTTTCTTTAGCATTTTTAGCAGCTAACATCCTCTCTTGATTCTCTGCTGCCCGTTCCCATTTACCATTCCCATTGCTAAAGATTTCTGCCTCATCACTTGTGTTGAATCTGAGGCCATGGGGGGAAGGGTTGGGATGTTTTTTTTTCTTAATGATTTGATATAATGAATAATGAACCAGCTTCTTGTACTTGTAATTCAAAACATGTTGTGCTGTTAGCTGCAGTAATATGTCTATACCCACTATTACAGATCTTATACTCTGATTGATTTGATATGTAAATCTATGAGAGAGAGAAGCACAGTTAATGTAAATCCCCAGAACAGTTAGGAAGCAGACATAGCACAAAACTTGAAAAAAAAAAATTAAAAAAAAAAATTATCCTAAGGGGGAAAAATTAGGGCTGTCTAACATATACTTCACATTCGAAAAAAACAAAAACAACAACAAAACAACAGAACACCAAAGCCCATCTCTGTTTTAAACATGAAACATTTATAGTGCCCAAGTACAGCTATATTTAAGGTATGTGGAAGGCTTAAGTCAGTAGAGGATTATCCAGTTCTGGGCTTGAAGACCATGGCTGTTGAAGCTGGTAGTTGAAGAGCTGTGACTACTGTCTTAGGAAGTAAAAATATTGCCTGCCAGTTACTCATGGCAGTACTATTTCTGTGGCATACCACTCTGACTGTGTCTCTGCCATTCTGGCATTATAAGGGAGATACTAATGGTGTGCTAAGTCTATCAGAGATGCCTATGATTACCTAATTTGCATCTATTACTCTCTGGAAGTGGTAGGGACAGGCTCCAGCCTAACCATGCAAAAAGAGAGGAGGAAGGAAATCACCTGTTCAGCATCTTGCCTTCTGCCCCTGCATACTCAGCCACATCCACTCTGGGGGCTCTCCTCTACTCCCTCTTCACAGGGAAGAAAGGCATGAAGAAAAGTTATGTCTTGTTATTAGTGCAACAGATAGGAAAACTCAAAGGATTGGTAATAACTTGTGCATTTCAAAATTCAGTAAGGTGTGGTCAACTGAAGCTCATAGTTAAGGGCATAATTAGTGTTAATTAACGTACATATACATTTCTATAGCTTGGGAGTGTACAGCAACATTAAGTAAATCTTTAAGGCAACTTAATCTACTATTCTCCCCTTTCCAAGTTCCCCTCCCTAGTATCTTTCCTGTAACCTTTTGGAGTCTGAAGTTGTAATCGGTTAACTTCTCGTATGTATATATGCAACTGCTATTTAACTTGATCTGTAGCTCTTGAAAAGACAAGGTACCTGAATAATTTCATTTTAAAAAACTAGAGTAGGAAACAGTTGCAGTCAAAGCAGATGAACAGGAAGCTGGATGCAGGACTCTGTGCAGATAAACAGGCAGTGCGGCAGCAAAGATTTCTCAGTCGGCATTGTCAAGCACTGGCTTTCAGGACTATACTCACATGTTTCGTGTGGCTTTTGTAAATTCTTCTGGAAATAACCCTGACTGCTGCCTTGGAGCATTCTGCAGCATCTTATGGAAAGCCTGTTCTCTGCAGGAACTCAGATAATTTTACCTTTTTTTCCATCTCCCACAGGCACTGGTTATAATTAGATTTTGCCCTTTTGTTGATCAAAGAAATGAAGCAATAGTTTTCTTTTTTCTTTTGCAAGTAGTGTAGAGTGTACTTCCATTCTGGTGCTCCTGTGGGGCAGCTAGAATAGACTTGCATTCTTTCTCAGAAAAAGAACAAACAGCAAAAACAGAGAACAGTGCCATAGTGGATGCACTAGAAACCTTACTGTATGTGAGAATAGAGTGTCCAGAACTCATTTTACAGTTTCTGACATGGCTGTTATTACTGGGTTCAACTGGTTTAACATCATAATAAATAATAAAAAAAATTCCAAACAGTGAAGAGTAATAATAACTTTGTCATTCTGCTTTGCTGACTACTTCCTTTACTTTCTTAGCAGGGAGTCAGAAACCAACCATCAACAAGCCAAGAAATCTACTCCGCAGAAAAATGATGAGAAAACTGATCAAAAAGCCTCAGACACATAACCTGAAGTCTTAAGTCTAATGTGCCTTTGAGTGTTTGAAACACTTTGACTCTTTTTTTTTTTTTTTGTATTATAGTTTCCACCGATTTATACGTTGACATATAGTTCTGTCTTTCAGAACTGCTTGTTTTCCAACTTACTTTTTATAAAGGACTGCGTTTAATAGAAGCAGAATGAACCTAATTATGGTTCTTCTACTCTGTTGTATTCACAGTAATACTTTGCCAGACATTTAGATTTCCATGTTTTTATGGGGGAATATTACTACTGCCTTGGGAGAATATTTCAGCTGTTAAAATCAGTTAAGACTTGAAAAAAGTTGTCTTAGTTACACTAAGGAGAATACAAAGCAAAGTCTCTGCAATGGAATTTTTTTCTGTTTATACATCTTCTGCTTGCTAAAGAAGATGTGTGAAGAGAAGTGTGTTCGGAGGTTCATAGCTCTGCCATTTCACATATTTTGACACTGTCTTTACAGTCTTTACCCTTTACAGTCGCACTGATAGTCAAAACCTTTCAGCCTTTGTAACAAGAAATATAAACATAAATCTGGTTCATCCCACAAAAGAGAATTGGAATTAGGGATATTATGCCAAATACTCCGACAAAAACAGTGAGTAACCTGCTTGAGTATTAAAAGGAAAATGTAGATGTTACTTAGTTGAAATTTCAAACACCATGACAAAGTCATGCTCCAGATTCTCTTGTGACAGAAATCAGCATTTTTCTTCTTTTTTTTTTTTTTAATTAAACACACTGAACGTATCTGTTGAGGGTCTTGATAGTAATGTTTGTGGGATGTGCTAAAAAAAACCAGAAGCTTCTGCAAATCTCACATAATCTGAGGCACTGTTGTATTTCTTATGTTAGATTATGCCTGTGGCGATATTATTGCACTTTTATGTTTTGTGTTTGAGCCATGTCTGAATTTCAATTCATTTCACCTACAACGTTTTCTAATATGGATTGATATGTAATATCAATAAATTTTTTTGAAGAACAACTTGTTTTCTTTCATATGATTCTGTTAATTATCCTGAATGACTTGCATGCACCAATATGTGTTATGGAGCCTATTATCTACTAATTATGACTAGTAAAGTTTAGTTGGCTCTTATATTATTTCCTTATGCTGAAGTCTTCATGTGAAGAAAGACATCAGACTGCACTGATGCCATTCATTCGTGAGCTTTTATGGCTCAGTTGGCTCCAATAGGAGCTGCTGTGGAAGGAAGGGCTGCTTGTCTCAGATGACTGCTGCTGGGTGTCCTGTCTGATGCTAGGCTGCCCGATTAGCGTTTGTAAGGATGGTGGGCTGACATGTAAAATTCCTTTTTGTTCCAAATAGAAGGTTTCAGGTGCCTGCTTTATCTCCATTTCAGTGAAGGAATGTGGTAGGAAAACTAGCCAAGATTTTTTTTCATTCTGATTTTTCTCTCACCCCTGTGCTTGCAACTGAAGCAGTAAACTGCTATAGTCTTCCTACCACACCATTTCTGCTACTTAGTCTCAAAAGAAACCACCTTATTCCAGTGGATCTTTCATCCTAGCCATCTCCTGTGACTCAAACCTGAGCTGAGGTGAATCTGGGGTGTGCTGGCACTGCCAGGATTTCAGCTGGGGCTGCTCTGGCCTAGGGAGTTATTACAGCTCCCTAGGCAAGATGAAACACACTGTCCAATGGACACTGTCCCCATCCCTTTCCTCAGATTGTGAATTTTGGCTGCTTCTGGCACAGGCAGCTCTGTGTCCCTCTGAATGCCTGGTACTATGGCATGTGAGGCCCCAGCTGCATTTGTTATGACTTGCAGACTGAGTTGGAAAAAGAAGCTCATTTCAGAAGTTGTAATTCAGTTTAACTGCCTCTGCAGTATAGATCTCCCTGTGCTCTTTCTTTCCATGCAGGAAACATTCAAAGTCCAAGGGCCTGTTTCTAGGCTACTCCATGAAATATCAGAGGCTTAGGTTTGAATCTCCTACCTACCTACTACCAAATATTTTAATCAAATCATTTTTTATTCTTGCAAGGTTCCCTAATAGCGCAAGATAACAGCTGTGTAAATTTCTTTCAGCCTCTCTTCTACTATTCTACCTAATAAAAATTGTACTTTCTTTTCAGGTAAATGCCTTAAACTCTCTCTCTCTCTCTTTTTTTTTTTTTTTAAGAATTTCAAGAATTTCAGCTGCCAATGTGCTGCCTTGTTTGATGTGCTTAACTTACTCTGGTATCCCTCCAGCCTCCTGCTGTGCCTTTGACTAACCTAAATAATTCCCTATTATCTACAGCATTTTATATGACTCATGATTTACTTCCTTTTTCAGCTAGCTGATGAAACAACAATGGCCCAAGGTTGGGTCAACTGTTAGCATTTTGCCATGCTGAAAATTAATGCTGCTCACACCATCCTGCAAATTAACTTTTATTATAGTAGCCAGTGTCCAGCAGCTGCTATAGTGTGTCACAGCGCAAATTTCTGCTGCAGAGGAGGGAAGCAGTGATTATAATCAGTTGGGTTCATCTTGTCTTGCGCAGGTAGACTTCCACGGAAGCTCATGACTAATGATTTACTTGGGACAGTCATACCTGCTGCTTAACAGCAGCTGCTGAAATAAGCTGATTTGACTAAATGCCATTGCAAATATGATCACTGATCTTTAACTTTCCTTTGCAATCCACAATTCTGGTTCTTTTCTTAGTGGTATCTTGTGAAGAAGTGCATCAAAATTCCATAAAAAAGAAAATTTGCATTGATTCTTTATCCTTAGTCTGTGGCAACACTCAGGGAATGGCTTTGAAAAGTATTCCAGGAGGAGAGGAGCTTCTTCATCTTTGTATGTCAGTAGAACTTTAAATGTCAAAAAGAGAAAAAAAATCCATGTGGAAATATGTTTTTTTTACTGATAGGCTGAATGATGGCAGGCTAAATTTCAGTATGCCTCATTTTGACAGTGACAGCCCTAATAAATTACTTTCTCACAATTACATACATCAAGATCAAAATGGCAGTCAGTTGCCATGTTGCTGGAGTTGGATTTCCTACTGCCAGAAATGTCTCCATTCCTCTATTGATCCTTCAGCTGAGGAGGTAGAAAATGTGGAATGTTTTAACGAACAGTTGTTCACTAGACACAATGGGCCAAAAAAAAAATAATCTGTGAACTTGCATCTCAATCACAGGTGACAGATTTGATCCCTAAGCTTAAGGTCAGCCATATGCTGAGGGCAACTCTGTTATCCAAGCAGTGACCAGAAATCTGTTGCACTACATAAATGTACTGCAGCTGTTGTGCAAAACTGCAAGAACCACAACACAAATGTGCCAGAATTATTGGGTATTTACATTAATGTTACTGAAAGCAAAATCTACCTCATTATCTTTCTAGAAAGCTTTGTATTATTATGCATAACTATCACTGTTGGTAATTAGCTCAGAGATACTTGCTTCTGTTGAAGCAAACCTCATTTTTTATGGAGGTCCTGTATAGTAACATCTATCATCTAATAAATTACTTAATTGCTGAGATGTATTAATCATAATCTATAAAGCCTAATGAACAGCTGTGATATTAAAAAATCCAAGTAAACAAGAAGTCTGAAAATGTGCTGCTCATGATATTAGGCAACTGATGCGATCATAAGCTGTGGTCCTCAAGCTTGTGAGTATACAGCAATATTAACCCTTATTTTTTCTCATGCTTAATCCTCAATGAAGGCCTTACTACATTAACTATGGGTAAAATTCTCTCACACAGCTGGCAGCAGAGTTACAACTTTTTTTGCTTGGTGAGCTTTCTGTGTGGTGAGGTATTGCTTGCTTAGTGAAGTGCAGCAGCTTTTCTATGAGGCCAGTGCCCAGTTTAGATTTTTTAAAGCTTAATACAGAGCATAGTACTAAAACTCATAGCAACTTATAAATGCTTATGAGTGCTACTCTCTCTGGGATATTTTTTTCTGAGTGTGGGAAGCCAGATAAAGAGGATAAATTATACTAATAAAAGCTACTTAAATAGTCAAGAGAGCAAGTGTGAAAAATATACCTTGTTATAGAGCTTCCTATTATTGTAGTAGTTTTCAATAAGCAGAAATCTTGATTTTTTTAGCAGTGTCAAAAAAAAACGTACTGTATAAAAATGCATCCAGAAGAAAGCAGCAAGACTAGCAAGAGCTTCTGAGTTTTTTCTTTTTTTCTAGCAAGACATTTTCTCATTTTTTTTCTCTCTGAAAGCAGGAAGAAGTCAGATGAGAAAAACAGTGATGACAAATGGTATTTATTGCTCTCCCCGGAACATGAGCTGCCATGCTGGAGTACAAGGAGTCTGCACAGCTCCCACTCTGCCAGCCAGAGGGACACTCCCATGATTTCAACAGGACCTGAGGAGAGTCCAAGCATTGCAACAACCTCCTTCAGCTTCAGGACAGTGGTCTAGCACTGAGCAGTGTTCTCTGAACTGCAGCAGCAGGTGTACCTGCTTTAGAATCATATAATCACAGAAAGACTTGGGTTTATCTTAAGATTATTTTAAGATTATCTTACTTAGATTATCCAGTTCCAACCCCTTGCTGTGTGCAGTGTTGCTGCTCACAAAATCAGGCTCCCCAGGGTCCCATACAACCTGTTCTTGAGCACGATCAGGGATGGGGAATCCACAGTCTCTCTGGGCAGCAGTGCCAGTGCCTCATCACTCTCTGAGTAAAGAATTTCTTCCTATTATCTGACCTAAATTTCCCCAAGTCCTTCTTGGCAGGGCTGCTCTCTTTCAGTTCTTCTCCCATTATGTATACATATCTGGGATAGCCTTAACCAAGTGCAAAACCTCGCACTTGGCCTTGCTGAACCTCATTAAATTCACATGGGCCCATTTTTCAAGCGTGTCTAGGTCCCTGTGAATGGCACCCCTTCCTTCTTTTTATCAGATTTATCAGCAGTTTTATCAGCTGCACAACTCAGCTTGGTGTCATCTGCAAACTTGCTGAGAATGCACCAGATCCCATTGCCTATGTCACTGATAAAGATGTAAAAGAGTAACAGTGCCAAGACAGGTGGTGTGGGGTGCACCACACATCACCAGCCTCCACCTGGACATGCAGCTGTTGGAAACAACACTCTGGCTGTGACCGTCCAACCAATTCCTTACCCACCAAATAGTCCACCCTTCAAACTCATGTCTCTCCTATTTAGAGATAAGGATGTGGTGTGGGACCAGCATGAGGCACTTTACCTGTGTTCTTCAATTCTTATCCCTCGGTGCAAGCCAATGAGCAAAAATCCCAGCAAAAATGTTCCCTACTTTTATTTCAGTGCCCACACTAGTGTTGGATGCTTGATATCAGTGACTGTGTGCTCTGGTGAAGCAATTGGTCTCTCTCCTTTGGGAAAGTACTCACTAATTCATTGCTTTACTCCAGTGTGTCTCCACATAAGATAGGCATTGAAATTTCTCTGAAGCCTATTATAGGAAAACATTGAAAAATATCTGTCCTAATATTAAAGGCATTGATTTGACTAGGTTTTATTAGGAGTTGTTCTTTGCAACTTTGAAAGAACTGGACTTTAGTATCATTTTCAAGACCCTCTTCTGTCAAAATATAAAGCAATAATGAGGTAAAGTGAGACTGATTTATCTTGAAGAAGGAATTTTAAAATCTTCTTAGTTAGACTTAGAGTCATTGGATAGCTTGGATGTTCTTCCTTCAGACGTATTAAGTGCTACTGTAAACCTAATCCACATGTCATTTTCATACTGGCAATTAAACTGTGCTCCTTAACTGATCTCATGTCATTTTTGCATCCTTTTATTGTTAACTAGACTAAGCTGTGATGAAAGAAAACTGTACAGTGTGAATTAGAATAAATTCTAATTTCCACAGAACTATTTAAAGTTGCAACACCTGGAAAATGTAAAAGCAGCGGTGAAGTAAAACCTGTTTTTGGTTTTTTTTTGTTGTTTTTTTTTTGTTGTTTTTTTTTTTTTGCTTGTTTTTTTGTTTGTTTTGTGAATTTTGAATCTTTTTCAAACTGAGACTGGGAAAAAGATTACAGACTGCACTCTGTGGTTATGCTGATGGAAAGCTGCTCTCATCTCCAGATATACAACAAAGCAGATCTTTGTAAACCTATTGAAATGGAGCTGGCAAAGCATTGTCAAACTCTTACTGCCTTGGTTTCGAACAGACACCTGTATTTAATGGTCCCATTGCCAGCAGACAGAATTGTGCCTTTAAATGTGATAGCAAGCACCTAACAGCGTTCAGAATTGAGATTTTATCCATGGCAAATTGCAGAACCCCATGGAAAGCAGCTCAGAGGGCTCCAAAAGGGAGGCAGGGGATGTTTCCAACACGTGTAAAAGGTAAATGAGCAGAATATAAAACTATCATGACTCTTACGGGCTCAAGAGATGTCTAGAGGTGTGTGGTGTGCTGATGCTGGTGCCTTTGCTGGTAAATCTTCAACTGGGAAAGAGGAGTGAGGGTCTGGAGTGGCTCAGCAGACTTCTCCTGCTGTGCAGTGGCAGTTCCTGCTGCAGTGCTCCTGAATGCAGCACCTGGCATCTTGCTCTGTGGGAATTAGCTGGGTTGGAGCAGATGATAGGTGGAGTTTGAATTTATCTTAAGTGAAGAGTAACATAGTAGCAGAAATGCAAATCAATTCTCTGAGGACACAGCCAAGAAACTAGGGACCAAGCTGAGTCTAGGCATCCAGGGTTCTTCCCATCACCACTGTTGGGGGAAATCCCTGTTCCCAGCATGAGTCACAGACCTTACTGGGTTTGGGGAGGATGCTGGAGCCAGTGCTGGGCACAGCTGGGTAGCAAATCCTAGCTGGGCAGGGACAGTGCTGGTGTAATCGCTCCAGGCTGGAATAGGGAAATGACTGTGGGCAGAGAGAGAGCCTGAGGACCAAGATGTACTTACATCCTTCAGCATTACAAGATGACCTTTTTGGCCACACAGCAGTATTACAGCACTACCATGCATCATCTCATTTACAGACAGCAAAAAGAAATAGGAAATGGAAACAGTTCTCTGTCCTCTCAGGTGGATCACATACTAATAACAGACCTTCGAACATCACTGTTGTTGTGAGCAGCAGCCTAAGGGTAATACTTTTCTCCAACTTTTCTCTTTTTTTTTTTAATCCAAAATCATTAAAAATAAAGAATATTTTGTTTTCTAGCTGATGAAATGTCTCAGTAGCACTGGAGCGAATGCCCATAAAGCACAGCAAAGCACAACTTCCATACTTTCTCTGCTGCTGAATGATTGTGACAGCTCTTCCTCTATTACATGGCATTTGAACTAAGCACATGTAAAGAGAAGTTATAATGCAAAAGTAAATACATGAAATACCCAGGAATAGGATGCATTATGACTAGCATTCATTTGCGGTTTTAAATCCTGTTCATATTTTCTTTCAGACTCTTGGATAGTCATGCTCCAAAAGATGATTTGGACTCAATTTTTCTGTTTGCTTTGGTCATTAAGTTTCCATTTAGCAGTCATTCAATTTGCAGGAATAAAAAAGGTTTTCATAACCAACAACTCAACAACTCTGGAAACTGTTTTGTCTCAGAGAGACCTTAATGGAAAATATTTAGTCTCTACAATGTCCCCTTCACCAGTAAAGCTGTCATTTCCTTGGTTTTAGTGATAAGGGAGAACCAAATGAAGGTCACAAGGAAAGCAGCTGTGCATGCTGTATCTGCAGAGAGTGCTGGCCGCACTGAAGTTGGAAAAATTGGAACTAGAAAGGATTGGGAAACAAAGACCACATTTACAGAAGTGTTTGGTTATTGGTACGTAGCTACCCAACTCCAATTGATAGAGTGGGAATTTCCCAGACACTTCAAAAAACGTCTAGTGCACCTTATCTCTGCCCCTAGACATATATTTCTATCTCTATTTATTGAGGCAAATAGCTTCAAAAATCTGGCTACACCTTTCATTTTCTGAATACCAGGTTGTTTGTGGCTCATTCAATTGTCCTGCTCAGAACTGCGCACGTTGGTGTGGCCCAGCATTCATACTCCTTCCCTACTTGTGTGCCAGCTGCCAGGATCCCACGACACTCAGCTGAGTGGGTTAGAGGACCAAAGAATGCACAATTCGACCCACTGATGGGCAACTGCCTGGAAGTAGAAAAATGAAAACCAAGAAAATAGGCGAAAATATACATGGACATATAAATGCTTGACTTAGTGTAGCTGCTTAGGTGACCAGCAGAGTCCTGGACCAGACCCTACTCCCTGCTGGTTCCTTCTGCCTTTGAATGAATGAACTGAAGTTGGTGAATTTTCTGCTATTAAAATTTTCTCCAAAGCATAACTAATTTAAATAAAGACAAAAATATATCCTTAAATTTCCTTAAATGCTGCAGTATGAGAAGATATCAAGACACGAACCACCTGTGGTCTCAGTTTTGCAAACCAGAAACCTGTCTGACATTTTGAGCAATCAAAACCACACCCTATTTCATTTGGCTCTGATTTATTGACTAAAAAGCTCTCATATCATTCCCTCCCTCCATGGTTGCTGGTACTAACTACAGTTCCAGATAACATGAAAGAAAATTTGCTCTGCCAAAGATGGCTGTGGTTACCATTGTAATTTTCTAACATGGTTATCATTTCACGTTTCCACTTTCTGTGTTCCCCAGTCCAGAGATGAATCATACATAGGAAAAAAAAAAAAAAAAAGTGCTCATATTAAATTGGTTTCAGAACATTAAGAAAAAAACATCCACCGCACCCTGTGATTAATTCATTAATCCATCTTTCAAAACAAGTAATCTAATTAGCTTGCAAACAAGAACATGACGCACACGTGGCTCTTCAAATGGTGTTGACATACTGAATAGCTCAGATTCCTGAGATACACGGCCTTTCACTTGATGCTTCCAGTTCCTGTAAGACCCTGGCCAAAATGCTTCTCCACTCAAACATTACTGGATGCAGGACATGGAATGCACTCATCTCCAATGCCAGGTCACACAGAATAGGTCTCATCATTTGGAGAAAACTGAAATTACAAGTGCTTCTAACCAGCAATCCTAAGCTGTTTAGGAAATAGGAAGATTTTTAAAGACCTGGGAGTTATCTTTTGGCCTTTTCATAAGCACTAAAAGTCAACCAAATTTCAACAGCTCATGCATATAGATACATCTTTATACACTAAAGAGAAGGTCTGAAGAAGTAGACTGACCAGCGAAGAATGCAAAGAGAAGTCTGTTAGCTCTGTTATGAATGCTATGCTGTGGCAAGAGGTCACAAAGTATAAAGAAAGGGTGGCGGTGGTGTGCAGCAGACTGAAGCTGAAAGTCATGTATACCTATCATCCAATTAGAAGCCAATCCAGAAAAAAGTACCCGGCAAAATATTGCTCTTCTATTCTTAATGATACAATTAGCTTTAAATAATTCAGGAAATGCAACCACAATAAACAGGCTTGTAGGTTTTTAGCTTTCATTGTTCAGTATTTTTACTTTTTTTTTTTTTCATGTTTATGTCTATATTGTCATGTCATAAAATGAGATTTTTGTGAGGATGTGGTAGCTGTCAAGGTCTCTGTCCTTTCGGCTAATGGAGTTGATACAGCACCTAATTCATCCTTGATGTCATCCAACAAGGAAGACTTTATTTTCTGTTACTGACTTCCTGATTTTTTACAAACAATTTTGGGGGATAAATTATAACATTACTGGAAAATATTTCTCAATCATCTTTCAAAGTTTAACCCAAAAGAGTATTAAATGCTAGCTATGCTGTTCATTACCATCTGTATCCCAGAAATCTCTAGGGAACTCAGCCAGTTTCTGAGAACTCAATTAATTAACTGCTGAAAAAAAGGAGGAAGTTGTAAATGTGAAGATGAAGACAAGGAAGGCGAATGACTACCACATTGACCTGAGTCTAACAAGATGTCTTTTGGTACACCTAATACTTGGTCAGTGGCTCAGATGGGTGGAGATTGACATGGGAAAATGCATATATACCTTACATGTTGTGTAATGGTTCTTGCACTAGTTCCTTTTGTATAAGCTGAATCAGAAGGCCTTTTTGGGGTGGCTTTGTAGCAGATTGTGGGAAAGGCCAGAGATTTGGGTTCATGTGGATGCAGTCATGCAAATAAAGGAGCAGGAAGGTTACTGGGTACACTGACATTTGCCAGTGATCAACCTAAGAGTAAACCACAGACTGGCAGAATTCATTCTACGAATGCCACCCTACAAATGCCACCCTTAAGAACTTCCAAGAATTCAGTCTGAAATCAACCAGTGCACTCAGAAAATGTGAAGTGTAGGCCTAATAAGCACCACTGTCTGTCAAAAACAGAATTTCTGTCCTCTGTAAAGTTTGAAGTTCTTTTGAATTTCAAATATTTTCCTCCATTGTTGGTCTGGAGCAAAAGGAAAAAAAAAAAAGTAGAAATATCAGACTTACAATGAAAAACTACTTTTGTAAGATTTAATTACATTTCAAACATATCATTTTTACTAAAAGAAGTATAAGAGTAGTCAAGTCAAAACAAAATATGATGGATGTCAGAAAAATGCTTTCCTCTTTTCTCCTCTAATGCTGTTGACAGAAACACGTTCTCACAAAACAGCCTCAGTCAGACTGATATTCCCCAACAGAAAGGTTTTTCCTTTTGTAACTGTGTGGCCAAGCCTAGTCAGACACTTCATGTATATCTTGTTCATCTGTACTTATCACATCAATGAGAAATACTGGAATCCTGGCAGGTGAAAAATCAGTATGAGTATTTGACTGAGAAGACCATGAAAAAATACAGACACAAACAGATGTTACATCATTTGAAGTTCTACAAAGCCTAGGAGTCCTTTCAGGATGTAAATTCAGCGTAGTCGTTTGTGATGCTTAATCTTCAAATGAGTTTCCATTTTGAGGCAGAGATTCAGTGGATAATACAGTGGATAGTAGTACAGACAAAGAATGTCTTACAACCAAATACCAGCCCAAAAAGCTCTGCGCAAATGCACCAAGGCTACTTCTGGCCTGAAATGACTTTGAAACAACTATAAAGCTGCATTTGCTTGACACTGCACCTGAGCTAAGAAATCTTATCAAAACTTGAAGGCACAGTCTCCCAGATGAGGGTTCTTGAATCTTATTATGCTCCTCTATGAATGAGATTCTTTCACGACCACTTTGCAGAGCAGAAAGGAGTCATTTCCTGCAGGCCAGCTAGACACATAGCTCTCATGAAGTTAAAAAAAAGTTACTTACATCTTAGAAGACTTGACTAATTTGCCTAAAACAGCACAAAAATATGGTCATAGCAGGCAAACTTCATCTTGGATTACTGAAATCCTAGAAAATCCTGTGAAACAGGCTTCCCAAGCTCCATATGATCAAGGCAGTAATTAAATCCCAGATAGGGCAGTGACATGGAGTGGGTTCTCTCTGAAATGCTGACCACCATATGACCTCATTCTGGAAGGGCTGTATCCCCGTTGATGTAATCCTCATGTCTACAGGTGCATAGCAACATCTTGCCCAGAGATTATACTTTGTGTTGTTACCAACTTCATTTGGGAATCATTATTGGCAAGTCAGGACTATGGCTGAAGCAGGTGGTCTAAAAGCCCATCTAGGATTAAGTTCCTGTATTGAAGACAGAGGGAAGACCTGGCACTACTTTGGATACACATGGTATCTGTTCACTGTCATACAGTATTAGCTATATCTGCCTTCCCACTGGCAGACTCAGCTAGCCAAATAATTTGATTCTGGTCTCCTAGAGGATCTCATAATACATACAAGGCTTTATTTGCCCCCTCCCCCTAGCCAGTGTCACCTCTACCGCAGGTATTTTCAGCCAGCGACCTTTGGAAAACAAAATAAACAAGAAGCCCTCTTCTTTAAGAGAGCCATATCATACTCCAATAACTGCACTGTCCAAGCATCAGTGAGAAGTCTAGCACAAATACAGCAAATGCCTCAAGTAACACAAAAAAAGAATTACAGCAGTTGTAACAGCAGTTATAACTGCTGTACAAGTCCTTTGGTGTCTTGGCTGCCTCAAGGCACAGCTCTCTGCCTTGCTTACTGTTTTGGGCACACTCTGCCCATGCCCTAAACAAACTCAGCAAATGGCAGCTCAGCATAGGAATAATTGTATTAGTGCTAAAACCAATAACTAATTTGAGACACTGTGTTTTTTGGCATTAGGTGGTGTTGTGCTCATGCATGAGAGATGAGTCACATCCAAAAAAATCACAGCACAGGCCAGACAAAGATGATCTGAAGAAATCAAGATGGATATATTTTTACTTTATTTTGTCATGTGTTTTCTATTTCCATCTTCAATGTTAATACAATTTTATTTGATACTCAGTGTGCTCACACACATTTCTTATGCTCTATGTTGAGTATTTGTATTCTTTTCCTTAAACTTGTAAATTTCAGTGTCTGCCATAAAGGAAAGTTTTGTAGCAGTATTTGGCATACGTATCTTGGACCCATTCTCATACTTCATAAGTGTTTCAAAAAACAAAATCCTGCCACCATTTACAAGCTGCAGATATAACCAAAACCATTTTGCCAAATGTGCTTGGCAGTTTGTATTGCACAAGGATAACCTTTTATATGTCCCCTAAAAGTTTGTCAACTAAAAAATAGATACACAGAACACAAGTTATACAGAGTAATACGTACATTTAATGAGCTTGCTTTAATTCCTCTTTCTAATACTATATAAATTGCTCTGAAGTAATGTCTCCTGTTTATTTCTATGGAAACTACAACAGACACAAAGAGCTTAGTAACAATGCTTGATCAAACAAATTCTCAACTACAAATCGCTTCAACATAGGCAATCACGAGCCAGTTTGCACAGATGAGGTGGTTGAGATACTCTTCATTTCATGATATGACAGCTGTGCATGACCATTCAGAATATGGCTAATCTTTCATGTCACTATCATCAGTGCTGGAATGCACTACCCACCACCTCACTGTTCCCACATCCACTGTCTGGGCTCCATATATGTTCAGCAGTGTCAGTGGGTGCCATCCTTTTCTGCATGGAAGAATACAATTCCACACATTTACTTCATATGCATTTCCATGTCAGATGCCATTCTGTCAGATTGCCCCTCTGCTGCCATCTGTCATATGGCAACAACATGTAATAGAATATTGGTGAGAAGGTTCAACCTTAACCGTATCACCACCATCTGTTTCTGACGTTGTGGGCCAACATGATGAGATGAGCTGCAGTACTTTTAGAGCAGACCTCATAAAAAAAAAGTCCAGAAATCTAAGTGTGGGTAATAGGTTATTCCTGTAAACTCAACATCTTAGGAGCAAGTATTCATTTTATCCAAACTAAAGGTTATTAATATGCTGAAGTGTGAAAGTAGCTATTGTCTCCCTTTCGGTTTCCTACAATAAATACTGGCCAGTTAGAGGGATTTGCACAAAATGTAGACTGTTCCTTCTTTTCCTAAGTCACATTTTCCCCCACAGTTAAAATAGAAAGATTGGTTTTATAGAGTGTTTGCAGTTTGGTTTTATTATATACCTCTGGTTTTATAGCCCAGTATTTTATGATGTTCCATAAAACTAACCCAGAAGCATCCCACCATTTTCTTCGAATCCAAATGCCTAACCCTCCAGTCTTTTTCCAGGCAATACTTCTAGTGAAATTCTTTGGAATTTCAGTTGAGCACAGACTAGCTTCATACCATAGGATTTGTCATTAGAACCTTCTTAGCTAATTTGACTTTTCCATTTGCCTCAGCAGTTTTAATTTCAAGCACGCCCTACCACAGCCAAATATGATGACAACATCTTTCAGAAAAGCATACTGGCTTTGCTCTCCATTCATTTACTTCCCTAAATCCTTGTACCCCCTTTTAACTCAGTCCTTTCTTTATCACATTTTACTATTGATAGGCACTACTTAACAACTCTGCCTGCATATTCTTGGTAAAAAATGAAAATCAGCTAAGAAATCCAATTAAATCAGGAGATATTCTTATATGGTAACAATCAGAAGAAATGCTAAAATAACTCCTTTGGTATTGCAACAAGACTTTTTCCCGAGCCTAAAGAGTCCTTTGAACTGTTCTGAGGTCTACTCATTTTCTTTTTTCCTTTAATCTTTTATGGCTCAAAAGGACGTAATGAGTGGTCTTTGAAATATAATTTTTCCTTGTGTGAAATCATTCTGTTTCATTAAAATTTTTGAGAAACCATTTTTATGGCTCAGAAGGAGTATAAAATCATTTTCTGAGATATTTCGGACAGATTTCCCAGGTCCTGCTGACACAATGCAGTGAAGCTCAGCTCTTGTGTTGCGGCTTTTGTTCCTCTGTGGTTTGGCAGAGGAGAGCACAGAAAAAGTGATCACCTTGTGTGTTATGGGAAACCAGGTCTGAATAATGCCAGGCTGCACTTGGGCAGGCGATCACATGGCACTGTGGGACAACCACACAATTTGAATTTCCACTGTGGAGGAGACCTCATCCCATTCCTGATACAATCCCTTCTATTATTTCCTTTTAGTTCCAGTGCCACATGGAGATGACATATCCCACCATGAAATGAGATACAACTTCACTAATTACTGGAAAGCAGAACAGGACATTATGCTCAATATTGATGAAAATATTGATGAAAAAGGCTTTACAAATACAAAATTGAACCCAATCTGAAAAAATATTGTAAGGTCAGGTTTATCTAATTGCTCAATGCAATCAGAGATGATTGTCCTTTGAGGCTGAAGTATTTCCACAATGCACAAGTTCTTTCTTCTCACACCTTCTCTAGAAAAGCTGTTCCAGTGCTCCACTACCCTGTCAATAAGGAATTTCTTCCTAACATCTAATCTGAATTTCCCCTCTTTTAGTTTAAAGTAATTCCCCCTTGTCCTATCACTAACTACTGTGTAAAAATTCAGTCCCACTCCTGCTTATAAGCTCCCTTCAAGTAGTGGAAGGCTGTAGCAAGGGCTCTCTGGAGACCTCTTTTCTCCAGGCTGAACAATCTAAACTCCCTCAGCATTTCTTCACCAGAGAGGTGCTCCAGTGAATATAGCATGTTTTTGTGTGCCTGCTTCCCTACTTGCAGGCATGCGTGCCATGCCACTGAGGACCACACCTGGTGGACACCTTCTGGTAGAGCACACTGATAAGGGGATTTAATAGCATTAGACTGAAATTATACCAAGGTAGAAATGTTTTTTCTCTTCCCCTTTCTGCTTGTTAAAAATACTAAGGAACTTATCTTCAGAGCTCCCAGATACTTTGGGGCTGTTTTTACACAGATAATGGAACAACCTTTTTTCATGTGAGGGATATTTAGCTCTGAATAAATGAATATTTCATATTAATTAAAATTTACCATAAGTCATATTTATGCCCCCTTAATGCCAGACAGTGGATGGCTAATTGTGCCTACCTAACAATTACTGGGACAAACCCCTGTTAGACTGCAATGAATGCACCCAACTTTGCTTAAAAATGCTTAAAAATCTGCTTAAAAATTACAGCTAAGTATTTGTGACCTTTCACACCTGCTAATGTTATTGCTATGAAAAGACTCTTACCTGCTACAGACCAGCCAGCTGGATGAGTCAGCTGAGTGAATTAGTAATACTGATCCATCATTTAGCAAATTTTCTGAGTTCATTGCCATCTTTCATATAGGAGCTGATGAGGAAATGAATGACTTGGTGGCTTAGTAACAGAAGGAACAGTTTAATAAGGCAGTGAACCCTTTTAAATTATTTTGATCTCTTCTGAATTGGATGCCTTAAATATTTGGAATAGCAGCTGAGCTCCTATCTGATCCTTTTCCCAGATGCAAGCAACATTTGCTTTTGATTCATGAACTGCCTCTTTTCTGAGTAACTGCATCTACTATCTTGAGAAATACCATCAGGATAGACAGGTAACAGGATTTCTCCTTGCTCCCCCTAAACTTCAGCCTCTCACATGCTTGTATGAGATGAGTTACAAGGAGAGGGAGGGAAGCACTTCAGTAAGCTGGGCTAGAGTTGCTCTTTTATCTAATTCCACCTGTAAATAGTCTACCTGAAGAAATTCTGCCTGTGTAGCGAAAAGCCTGTGCCTACCTGCAGAATGCTAAGAGCAAGGGAGGGTATTGGAGAATATTAGGTTAGAAAGGGCAGTGACTGACTGGGAAGAGAAATGACACTCTCCTGATCAGTGCCATTTCGCCCAGAGAAAGCCACATGGGCATGGCATTTACTCAGAGGTGTTGGCTGCACTTCTGTGACTTAGTTTAGTCTCCTCCTTGTCTGTAGCATTTAACCCCAGATCTCATTGTTGTACTGAACAGATAAATCAACACTGAAAAAATGTTCTACCTAAAATGGTAGAAAACACTTCAAACTTCATAAAGTTCACGTAAAGCGTTAAGACAAACAAGCAAGAAATACTTTTGGCTGAAGGGCCCTGTGGAAGTGTCCCCTAGAAGGTTTCCCTTTCTGAGACATCCTCAGATATCTGTCCCCCCTGCCAAAGAATTTGGGAATACTTCAAAGACAACAGATAATTTCTGGAGAAATGATGCTACGGCATAGCCAACGCTAACCAAGCGTTTAATGAAGCCTCTGAATGGTGCTTCTGGAGACTTGGCCTGCCCCAAGCTCCTGCTGGTTGGCATATACCATGGTGCATGCTCATCCGGCTGGAACTGAAAGCTTCAAAGTGTACAGGAAAGTTTTAGCTATGTTCAGAATCCTCATTATTAGTTACAAGACGATTTACTAAACAATAGCAAATACATCCAGGTTGAGATCCACTGAGGATAACCACAGACCAGATGTAGGATGCCATACTCAGATGACATTGTTAAGTCTCCTAATGTTTCAGGTAAACGGTGGACTGCCAGTGAGCAGTGGGACTCAGCCAAGTCTCATCAGAATATTGGTCTGTTAGTGGGGAGATTTGGATTAGATGTTGGGGAAGGTTTTCACTGAGAGAGTGATATGGCATTGGCATTGCTGCCCAGAAAAGCTGCGGTTGCCCCATACCTGGAGGCATTCAAGGCCAGGTTGGATGGGGCCCTGGGCAGTCCGATCTGGTGCATGATTTTGTGGTTGGCAATCCTGCCCACAGCAGGGAGTTGGAACTAGTTATCTTTGAGGTCACTTCCAACCCAAGCCATTCTATGATTCTACGATTCCATTTTGGAGTCTGAACTCCAACTCTGAGCCCTTCCTTGGAGGGACATAAAAAATCATAAATATTATTAGTCATTCTGTTTCATCAGTTACCTCAGTGGTTACTGCCCTTACTGAGATGTGGACAGCCATCATCAGTTCGTCCCTCCGTTCAGAGATTATAAATCCACACATCCTTCTTAAACATTCCAGTTTCACAATACAGAATATTTTTAGCTGAGCTCCTCCAAATCTCTACCTCTGGAATTACTCAATATTCATTGAAAGTGAAAGATGTCAGTAATGCAATTAAATTTCAATAGAATACACACAAAAAAAGAAAGACCTGGATGATAGAAACCTGCTTTAAGGAGAATTTTGTATTAGAAAGTTAAGTATCTGCCATCTGAATCTTCACCACTCTAAAAAAAACACCTTTACAGCCCTAAGATCTAGTTCACCTCCCATCACAATGGTCCCTGAATGTATGAGGCTTTTGTCATTCCATGCTCTCGGAATGACAATGGTGAGGTGATTATGAGACATGAAAGAATTACTACTGGGTAGATCTCATTAGGGTAACAGTAAGTGAGATGTTGGTTTAATTCTGACCACCGCTGAAAGACCTTTTTTCACTTTAAGTCTTTGGAGGGAAAAAAAAAAAGAATTTAGAATCTTTAAAGCTGGCTGGACATCTGACGACTTAAATTTTGAATGCAGGCACTTGGAGAGCAGTGTCTGATAAATACACCAAGTTTCATGTATATATGCTTTAACTCTGTCCTCAATAACAGTTTCCCAGGATTCTTTTCCTAATTCAGTGTTGTTACACTGATATGCTCTGCTAGAAGTGTCTGTCACACTGCTCTCTTGTTTCAAATGTACTTCTTCAGTGAGCACCTTCTGCATCAAACTCTTTCTTACATTTTCAACCTTTATTCGTTACTGGCAATCAGTCAAATAAGCCCTAAAAGTGCCTGTAAAACAAAGAGGTTTTACTGAGAATGGACTAAATTATAGAGATGCAATGTTCCTTGTGCCAGAATTACTTCACCCTAAATATTTCACACATATTTCTCAGTAACTGCATGTTCTCTCCAGAGAGTATCTGAGTGATGGCAGTTTTCAAGCGCAATAAATCTGTTAGGTGAGATAATTGCAGCTGCTAAGCAATGCTGTTTTATCTGTTGTAAGAAAACATTGCACAACACAGACAAATAGCCAGGGAAGCTGTACAGCTCCTGAACAGTTTCCAGTGGTAAGAACACCTATGCTAACCTGAGGACTCCTTATTTGGCTTTAAAGATCTGTTTTGGCAGCAATATTTCCAGATCAGTTGCTAGACCTATTCACTGTCCCATGGGAAGTGTCACGCTGTCCAGCCATTTCAATTGCCATAGGCTGTCACACCGACCCCCATCTTCAACTGTGCCACTGCCTGCTTTAAGAAGCGGTAACAGCTCCAATGTCATTTGGGTTGGATCAGTGCAGATTCCTGTGTGGAGACACCTATTTAACATAGAATGCAGTGTCTTTTTAAAAAATGTTCTTATGTTTGTTTGTTTGTTTTGTGGGGGCGCATGTAAAATACTGCTTTTTCTGTCATTTTCCAAATGATCCTTAAGTCCCAGCTGTATTCCCTGGACAAATAATTTTTGAGCTAGACAGAGAAATCACAAAATACTTAAGAAACAAATTCTGGTGAACAAAATACCAACATGATGAGTTCATTCCTGAGTATAGAACAGATTATGTCCCAGTTAGCTTGTCCTTAGATTAGTTTTAAAATAAAGCTTAATAAAGAAATGAATACATTCATTGCTACAGTCATATATGAGATCTTGTTCTTATGAAAATCAGTGGATGGATGGAATTTGTAAACCTGGGTCTTGTATTTCATCTCATTTCTTTGGACTTCTAAAAAAGCTGAGCACCTTATCTGCTTAAGAAATCTCCAAATATCTTCTAGACTAAATTCATTTTCATACTAAAATGATTGAAATTCACAGCATGAATTAAATCCATAGGAATGATTGATCTAAATTAAAAGACTGATTGATTCCTACAGTAATTTTTGAAAGCAGATGACTATAAATGCATGTCAAGTGGCTGTGATGGACAGACAGCAGTTTGCACATGGCAGCGCGGGGTTGCAACTAGGTAATCATTAAGGTCCTTTCCAACCCCAAACCTTCTATGATTTTATGATATCTTGATAATCACAGCCATAGGGATGTTCTTCACTTACAGCATCTGCTCTGTTTTGTTCTGGGGCTCAAATAAGTGGCACTCCACACCAACCTGACAGAACTATTCAAATACTTGTCATTGCACCTCAGCTGTTGCCCCTAATATTGCATGCAAAATACAATTGGAATTACTTTCTCCCCCTTTATTACCACTGTGTAGATAGGATACTGCAGCTTCCAACAGTCATTTGGGTATTAAATTTGTCCTGCAAGGAGTCTAGCCATGCCCACGTGTAAGGAGAGGTCTTTCTTATTGTCACTCTAAGGCTTATTTCCACAGCAGTGCTGCCTTTCTATCCCACTTATGTCCTTAAAATTTCTTTTGCAATGCCATCTTGATAGCAGTTGCACAAATAAAGCGCTTGGATTTCAGGCTGAAGTATGAGGAGCCAGCTATTTCGTCTAACAAGTTCATAGCTAGCACCATGAGAGACTTTGTTGCCTCATGTGGGACATATGTATTGGTTTGTCTTTTATTGTGAGTGTGTGATAAGCAGGAACTCTCCACAGACAGCCAAAACAATGAGAGTTGTTACCCCAGCAGTCATATCTATGTCGATTGCTAATGGCTTACTGTGTGATTTGGCTTTGCTTTTTTTTTTTTTTGGTGCCTGTTTTATTTGGCCTGTTGCTTACGCAGTGCCTCCTGCGCCCTGCACTCCCAAGCATCCCAGGGTCCTGGTAAACAAAAATGTTCACAACAATATTGGCTCTTGGATTGATTCTCATGTGACATCCTTAGGCAATTCTTCTTTACACTTCATGGACCTGTGATCATTTTTCTACTTGGATTGGTCTCCTGAAAAAATCCCAGCAAACTGAGCTAAACGTGAAGGATGTTTGGTGAGCTGTTCGATGCTGCCCTAACAGTGCAGGGAATCAATAAGAGGGAAACTGTGGGGAAGTGGAATAACTTTGCAAAAGAAAAAGAAAGAAATCATTAATTTCATCATGGTAGGTACAACAAATTTGCTTCCTTCTACTGAGTAAAACTGAGTAAAACTCATTGCCACTGTTGAAATAGTGGAGAATGATGGCATTTTGCAGACTAAGTGGATAGTACGTCAATACCCAGAACAGAAAAGAATGTACAGAGGTGCTTTTGTACAAGCCCAGCAGTTTTGTAGAAGCATGTTTATCAGTCACATCACTTGGACAGCATCTACAAAAGCCAGAAGAGCAACATTTGCAATGGCAACAAGAGTTATGATCTGTTGAGCACACCAGGATCCAGCAGCTGGGGGTGTTGTGAGGGAGAAGTACATGCTCAGAGGTAGGGAGCAGCTCCGGAGATAAGAGAAACTCCAGCATAAGGGGTGGAGGCAACTGGGAAAGGAAGGAGAGGTGGTGGGAGCTGCTGAAGGCTGAGCCAGAGTGCTGACACTATTTCAGGAAAAGCTAAGAGTGAAGATGACCATATTTTGATGCATTTTCTCAAAGGAAATCTCAGAACAGTTTTTATTTTTCCATTTCAACCTGAAAACATCCAGATGTTTTCTGATACGTTCAAAGATGTTTATTTTTCCAAGCGGGGAAAAAAGTGGCCCTTCTGATACTTTAAAAAGATTGGAAGTGATAAAAGCAAAATAAAATCATCACTACTCCTCTCATGCTAACATTTCAGGTTTTCACAGAAGGGAGCAGAGTCAGAAAACCTCATCTTTTACATCAGCTATGAGCCAGTGCCAGGCATCATCTTTAGGGGCAAATAATTTGCTGACAGAGGGAGGTGCAGCTACAGAGCGCAGCTGCCCTGGGACCACAGGGCTAAGTTGGCTCCTCAGCTGGAAGTATGGGTGTCAGAGGGGGTGAGAGGGTGGGGCATGTGTGACCTTGCTGCTATGAATCATAGAATATCCTGTGTTGGAAGGGACCCATAACGATCATCAAGTCCAAATCCTGGCACCACGCAGGACCACCCAAAATCCAAATCTTATGCCTGAGAGTATTATCCAAATGCTCCTTGAACTCCTTCAGCTTAGGGCCATGCCCAGTGCCCACTGGTGAGGAACCAGTTCCTGATTACCATCCTGAATCACTTCTGTTGCAGCTCCATGCTGCTCCCTTGGGTTCTATCATTGGTCACCAGTGAGAGGAGATCACTGCCTGACCTTCCACTCCCCCTCCCTAGACAGGGCCTTCTGAAATATTATGTCCAGAAGTTGGCTAATTCCAACACAGCTTTCACAGTCTTTGCCATTAATTGCAATCTGTAAGGAACCACTGGTTTTCATTAACTAAGAAGTGAGAGCACTGGACTGCACGAGCATTTTACATTAGCAGCATGCATTGTGTCATCAGCCCCACTCATCAGTTACGCATGGTTCTTCCAATGAGCTAATTTGTATGGATTTGTTTTGGCCACTAAAATTCACTCATAGGTGAAGAACAAAAGTTTTGTAAGTGGAGAGTGAGTGCTCCCTGGAAAAGCTCCCTGAAAACAAGAAACCTTTTGAAGACAGTGAAAAACTGGAGAAATTCTGCCACATTACAAAAAAGCTGCAGCAAGGCTGGGTACAGGGAGTGAGTGGGAAGATTTGTTCCCCTACCTGGATGCAGCTGAGCCCACTGCCATAGACCTGCTGAAGGACAAGCCCAGGTGATAGAGAGAGGACAAAGAATAATGTAATGCAAGTCTTGTGCATTACAGTGCAGGTGCAATTTTTAAAAAAAGTATGTATTTCAATAAGAACAAAATATTTGAACCAAACCAATAACAGCCTGGTATTTACCAGTAGCACTGAATAGAGCTAGCGTGTGCCTGCACACCATGGCCAGTCGGCCCCTGCAGTGGCTGCCAGAGGGGTTGGAAGACAAATTTGCTCCACATGGCAGGGGGCAATCACAGACTTGATGGCTTGGAGGAAACAGAGTGCCAGAAGCCACATAGGGTTGTTCTAGATGTTATTTCCTGTGCCTGTGATGTTTATGAACTTAAGCTTAGTAGTTATCACACAGTGCCTGAGAACACATAAATAAAATATAACGTGCTCTTCATTCTCACCTCAAAACTTGATTTTTCATTCTGTGCACAGTATTATCCATGCCCAGCAGGTTTGCAGAGCTTTCTCTGCTTAGCAGATGACAAACAGCACAGTTTTCATTTTCTGCATATATTTTTCATGCGGTTTCAACTATAAGAAAGGCACTTTCCACTGCAAACATAGACCACTATACTACTATTAATTTGAAAGATTGTCCCAGATAGTTTTTCATCTGCACAATGATAGGATAAAATGTTTTCAATAATCTAATCAAACCACTGCAGAAAACCTGCTCCAAACATTATCCAAAAGAAGATCAAACATTTTATTTTAATTATAGCAAGAGCAGAAAGGAAATGAGAAATTCAGAGCTGTTCCACTGTATGCATGACGTTCATGTGAGCAGGTTTTTATTATATTAGTGATTTCAGCAAAAGAGGAGGAAGATCTTTAAATGAATTGTGAGTCTGCTATCAAAGGAAAGTAATTTTACTGGGCCATGGCTTTGCTGTGCTATTTGGAAAAGAGGGTCACAGTCTCTGGGAAAGATCATCTTCATGCAGCACTGCGCTTATGCTGTGCTGAGGTAGTGCTTTAGTGCTTCATATCCAGCAACAACTGCCCTGCACGGAGGCTGCCAAGTGCCCCACAGCTCCCACTATGCAGTAGTTTCATGATATCTGAGGATGGAGAAATAAAAGAGGGTGCATGTCAGAGCGCAGTGAGGCCAGACCTAGCAGATGAGAAGTTCCTTGAGAGCCCACAGTTTTCTCGTAGCACAAACCACCAGTGTTAGTCACGTCCTGGCCAGTGCTGGGAATAGTGTGAAGCCACAGGGACTTGGTTTCCAATGCTGTATGCAATGCTACAAGCCTTCAAAGAGGTTGATTTGTTTATTTTCATTCTGCTAGAAGGGCAGTGTGAGGGCTGGCCTCAGTTTCTTCATCCTTCAGGAAAGCCAGTGAGGTTCACTGGAATAGAGTTCCCACCCTCCCTGGAGTTCACTATTTGACATGTGCTGCTTTTTTATCAGATGCACAAAAACACAAGAAGAAATTAGCTCACCACATCAAATAAAGACCATGGTACCTAATGTGTTCCCTACTGGAAACTGAACCTTGACATTCTGAGTTGAAGTCTACTGCTGGGAACTTCTTGTCACTGAAGAAGAAGCAATTTACACTGAGGAGCAATTTATGATGAATCTGATATGCCCTTCAGTTGGGAAAGATCTTCCTTCCATGCTCTGCCTTCTAGTTCCAGTTATTAGGAGCAAGTCATTCTGGTTTGCTTTTCTGATGCATTCTTTTGTGTCTCGCTGCTCACTGCTAACACTAGTGGGAAATTAGAATTGTAGTGTCACCACCTCTTCAATGATACTGAGCAGCTCTGGGACAAAGCCTGGGAATGCTGCTGTTCTTGAAACCACAATCCTTTACCACTGTGCAGTGGGGATGAAACACTTCAACCCAGCCTGCATTCACGTTTCACTCTGCAACAGGCTTAAAGGAGAAGAATCAAAAATACAGCTACTCAAACTGTTAGACACTTGATTTGTCCTGGCATCTCTGTAAAAATCTTCAGAAGTAGTCTGTAGTTGGGAAATAATTCTACATTGAATATGGAAATTCATATTAAGCATGGCATCAAAACCTGCTGGCTCAGCCTACAGTGCTCTGAAAGCCTGAGAATGTCCACAGCACTCTGAGCACAGGAATATGCACTTTAGCAGCCTGATGTCTTGAGGCACAGTGCTCCTTGCATGACACGATGCTTTGGGCTACAAGGAAGCTTGGCTCTGTTGCTTTGCAGAGATTTCACCTGAACATCTTCTTAAAGGATGGAATGATTTAAATTTATTTTTCCATTCAGTTTCAGTGCTTTGCCAACACCTAGCCTTACAGGCAGGAGTCCAGTTCAGGTTGTATTTGAATCCAAGCAAGGCCAGCCTATGCCTGAAACACAGATATGTTCTTGCTTTGACTTGCTGAGTAGTTATCTGGACTTCTGAGTGCTTTCTTGGAACATCACGGACTCAAATGTGGGAACAGATTCTCCAGCTGCATTTCAGAGGACTTGCATTACCCACATTTTATCTCAAAAGCATGATGAGATGTTATGATTATGTAGGTCAGCCTAACTCCTCCGTTTTTCTAGTTTTCCAAATGGTTACATTAAAAACCAACTGCGTCTAACCTCCACTGAAAGTTATATCTAGTGGTGGAATAAAGAAAAAGCTGTAATATTTCAGAGCAGGAAAGAATACGGCTTTGCAATTGTAACTCTGTTTAACAATTGCAAAGCCGTATTCTTTCCTGCTCTGAAATACTGAACTGCTTTGTTTAAACCATGATTTACTAAAAAATTAAAGCAATCCCCTCTTATTCAGAAGGAACTGGAAGCGCACAGAAAGGGTAAGAACAAGCAGTAAGGAAGCAGAAATTGAGTTTCCAGTTTTGCCATCATGAACCCAGCTGATTCACAGTCCTGGCCCTTGGTCTCTGGCAATGGTCTGTGCATACCCTACCTGTCACAAGCAAAGTTTGTGACACTTCTTGAAGAATGATTTGAGAAATGAGCTGAAGTGACATGCACAAAGTTTGGACCATTTCACACAGACAGCTGTCAGTCTCTGCACCATTTGCTGGCTGTCATCAGTGCTTTCTGCCACTGGATTAAGACATCACCAAAAGCAATCAGCTGAGTGCATAGAACAGGAAATATACAATGGCTCTGCAAAGCTTGCTGATTTATCTCTGTGTATGTATGTTATGCTCTTCTTTCCCCAAGTTTTAACGAAAGAACAAAAACACAGATACACTCTCCTTTTAGGCAACTTATAAGAAAAACATTGTTAGATACTCTAGACCAAGCACACTGTCTTTTTTTTTTTTAATTATTAAGTTAAATGTTAAGTTTCAATTCAGAGGAAGGCTTTAAAAATCCAGGATTTGTAACATTTACCTTGAGTCTTCAGAAAAATAATTTCACTGCATTTGCAACGGCCTTATTTCTGTGGTGTACCAGTTTCAGAGGTTGATACATGAAATCAGATGGCTTTGTGTGAGTTCACTAATTAAAAGTACCTTTGGGTTTCAGACACACCAACACAGTGCAGCTCCTTCCCTAGAAGTGAGAGGTTTGTGACTGAACCTAAGTCTACCTGAATGCATATAGCTAGACTTAGGAATACATTATTAGCAGACAAGTGTGAACATTCTAGAAATGTAAAAAATGCTGCTGGCTAGAGATAAAGACAAGGAAAAAATGTGAGATTTGCTGAAGTCATCAGAGAGATGTAATTGGCACAATGACCTTATAATTTCTTGGAAAACTGTGTACTGATTCTGCCTAAATCTTGTAGTGATACACAGTGTGACAGGAATGTCCTGTCCATAGGATAAAGCCAAGGGCCAGAGAAGAACATCATGCTTCCTCCTCACTGATTTTCCTGGGTGCCAGCTGTCCAAGAGAAGCTAAGAAGCAGACTCAGAGACAGGGCAGAATAGTTTTTTTTCCTCTGTTCTCATTTCGTTTTGTCAGTTTGAGGGTACGGCACCCTCCATCCCTCCCAGAATTACACACTGCTCCCAGTGTGCACACTGGATCAAATCTAAGCTAAACACATCCTTTTCTGGTCTTCAGCTGCAGGACAGGGACTGCTGCCACCACCCTTCCTGGGTCTGGGAAAGGCCCAGAATAACCTCAGCCCAAATTTTTTTCTTGATTTATCTCACAGTAACCTCCAAGAAAGACTGGATGTTCTGTAAGCACTGTCATTGCACAAATGCTTTAGCAGGGCTCTTCAGCTCAGTGCCTTCCTGGCTCACAGCTTCAAGTGTTAGGATGGGGATCATGAGTCTGTGCATGGCTCCAAAATGATGGAAGCTTGCCTTACTCCAATTAAAAGCAAAATAAAGCCTGAGACAGGATGTGATTTATCCCAGGCCATGAAAATGTAAAGACAACATTGGCCTAACAACAAATGGAATAAATCAGCAATTTAGAACACAGATTCAAAAGCAGCGCTGACCATAAGAAACAATACTGTCCATAAAAGCAGTGAGGTTTAGAATAGCTGCTCAGGAAAAAAAAAGGTAAAATGTCCATATGAGTTTTAAGAGGCACTACAGTCCTTTTATAACTAAAAGGGGAGGGCATTGATCCCCCAGTTCCCTCCTTCAGAAACTAGGGACTTCCCCTAGGCTCAAGTCTGACATTAGTAGTTCTTAGCTTTCTGATGCAAGACATACAAGCACTGTTCCTTCTCACCTCCGTCCACTCCCAGTGGGCACTCAGTCCCATGGTGAAGTTTGTTGCTGGGAGGTGAGATTAAGGAAATTTCATTATGTTCCTTGGGGACCTTCCAATTGCACTCTATTTTGAAAATGACAGTACTTAGGTATATTTATCATTTGCAAGTTTCTCCTAATATCTAAAATACTGTGTGCTCCCCTTTAGACTGATTTTTTGTCTTGCTCTACCCCCACAGGTGGCTTAAAAAACCACCCCAAACTCTCTTTATATTGTCCAATTATGTCCTCAAATAAGTCTCATTTCTACACTAAATTAATATAATTTTCTTCTTTTTTTCTAGGCTTATATTTTCTGAACTTCAAATAATTTCTGCTGTTTTTTGAATGCAATTTTCTCCATAATCTTTCTGGGTATTGGAACTAAGCTGCCTAAGCTGCAATTATTTAGACTACAATTTCTTCCACATTTAAAAAAAATATTTCTCTTTATAATTTTTTTCTCCTCCAATCTTCTATGAATTCATTATTTTTTGTAACTGCAATTTTTGTTTTACAGCAAGCAGATACATTTTGACTGTTTCCATAAGGAATCGAGGATATGTTCACCTTGTGCTTTAGGTCCACATATATCACTGTCCCAAGCAGTCTTTAACTGCTATTTCCCTCTCCTAGTGTGGATTTGCCTTCTCAGTATTCATTAACTGCTTAAACAGTGATTGCTATTAATATTTTTGTAACAGCTACACCAGAGATGTTCTAAAAAGCTTCATCAATTTTCTGATGTTATTTTGGCCTCCTTTTCTCATAAGATATATGGGTGCAAATATGTGTTATTG
Source organism: Centrocercus urophasianus (assembly GCF_019232065.1). Lineage (NCBI taxonomy): Eukaryota > Metazoa > Chordata > Aves > Galliformes > Phasianidae > Centrocercus > Centrocercus urophasianus. The sequence continues at coordinate 24,965,258 of NW_024884711.1, forward strand.
CTCAACCCCCTCTGCCTGTGGACAACATAGTTTTCAGTTGCAATTTTTTCTCCTTTCTCTTTGAAAAGAATTTTACCCCTCTCTCCTTGCAGGAATCAACTATAGACATCTTCTTTCAATTACCAGCTCTGTTTTCATTTCTATTACTCTTTGATTTTTTTGTTTTTCAGGTACACTCCTCATACAGCCTGATGAGCCACTAAGACATTGTCCTGTTTTTGTCCCAAAGAAGGGCAGAATGGCTTTGTCTCTTTGATGCCACTTCATGTAGGTATTGCTATTTCCCATGAATTGTTTTTTCCCCGGGATGCTTCTCCATGGCACCACTCCTGCTTCTGGAGTCTATTGCTTTTGCCCTGCTGAAGCCTATTAGAAGTAGCTCATCCATTCAGATCTGTGTGAATCATGAGCTCCACTAGCACAAGATCATTTTCCCTCCGATTTCTTTTTGTCCATTTTGTCCGAAGTTCCAAAGTGAAAACCAACTAGCCACAGACCCTATTAGAGCCTCCAAGTGCCAAGACAGAGATCATCCCCTGGGCAATCCAAGGCATTGTTGTGCTGTCTGTGTTGTGCCATATTGCTTTTACGGCGACTATCAGGAAGAGGAAACATGCCATGAAAGCTTCAGTAGGTGCTCTTTCTTACAGCTGTAAATGTGACAAAGACAACACATAGCACACATGCTGCCTGTGGGGAGGACATTCACAAACACGATCCCAGCTCTTGGGATGGACTATGAAATGCAGACATTTGTGCAGATGGAGGGATGGCACCATGACTTCAGCAGCAGCAGAATCTCCCTTCCTCACTGACTTCCCTGCCACATCTGACAAGGCAGGCAGATTTGCCATGGCAGCACACATGTAAATGAACAGTGCTCAGTATTGTTGCCCTTTTTCTTCTTCCTCTGGTCCCCTTTCCTATTCATCTACCCTCTTAAAGTAAGGGATTGCTTATTTCCCTGCTGTCTTTAAACAACTGCAAGAATATAAGGAAAAAATTCATTCAGAAAGTGTGGCAAACAGCCAGAAGATAAACATGGAATAAACAGTAACAAATGATTTGCAAATTTCCTCTTCCCCAGCTGTCTGCTCCTTTCTGCTCTTCCACCACCACATCTTACCTGCTGGGCATGGGCATTGCGTGTTTTGTGCTTCCAGGCAGCAATTCAACCACTGACAGTATGACTCAAACTGTCTCCTGTAAGCATGTAGAGTACAGCCAAAACACTGAAAAACAGTGCTGTTATATCTATTATAGTTATATCTAGAGCATTTCCTAGAAGCTGTAGGAGATTAATATGTAGACATTAAACAAATTGTTATTTTCTGTTTTCAGCTGTAAAAGCTGTCTCAGACAAACTCTGTTCTCACAGCATCCTCACACAGGGCCATGTAAGCAGGTCCTCACCACCTGCTCTTGAAAAGCCAGTAAGTCTGACTGAACTGCATCTGCTTGCAGAAGTGCCAGCAGCCAGGTCCCTGGCAGTAGAGGCAGATACAGCTGATCAGAGTTTAAGGAAAAACTTGCTCAGATCACCCCAAAGAACAGTGAAAGCAAACCAGGGCTCCTTTGAGGGTTTCTTTCCAGTGTTAGTCAGTTCATGGTGACCAGAACTGGGACATGTCCTTCCCACCTGCCTATGATCCAAAGTGCCCTGAACCCCTGCATTTATCTGCTATTCTGCTAGCAAGCAACCTCAGATAATTTTATATTCTTAACACAGCTCTAGAAATCTGGGAGGTAGCTCTTTTTAGCCATTTATGAAGAAAGAGATGGAGGCTGGATACGTGCCACGCCTTACCAAGGCAGGATGCTGTCCACACATCTCCCAGCTTTTATTTCTGTCCCAGTGAAACCTGCTACTGACACATAGCTTCTCAACATGAGTGCACTGCAGGTATTTGTCTTTGGTCCAATAAATAGCTTGTGCAACCATGCACATATACATGTGTACAATACACTTATTGGGGTGGTTGCTGCTGGTATTTGTTCTGCTAAATATTATTAAAACTTTGTCATAAGGAAGTACCCATTACAATCTTCACGTCCAACTATATTAGAATAAACATCCTGACATCCAGAAGAAGAAAAGCATGCCTGTGAATATAATGTCATTGTAGACCTTAGAGAAAATTGAAAAAATTTAAAAGGAAGATGAGCAGCTGATGTAAAGAGAAAAGGTGGGAATTTGTTCTTTTTTACATGATTGCTTCTAGACAATAGGTTCTAATGTCACGTCTGCCTTGATTCTGCACTAGGCTATTGATCTTGACATTGAGTGACTAGCTCCCAACTGGGTCTTGAGCACTGTTTATAATCCTTATGTTTAAAATAGCTTCACAACTTGAAATGAATGTTCCTTTTTGCTCCCAAAATCCCCCCTAAGTAAAGACAGCACGAAAGTGTACAGTTATGAAGACAACAGGATATTGCAACAGTATCAGGAATGCCACAGAAAAGAACTCACATCCAGAATACATGATATAGAACTTAATATTTTCCAGATGGAAACAAGTAACAAAACTCTCACAAGTTTCAAAAGGAAAAGAGTGAATTTTAAAATCACGTCCATCTGCACCTCCATGAATCCTGAAGAGACACAGGATGCTCCCACTGGTGTCCAGGCTCCTGCCACACAAGGGGCATCTGCGTGGCAGTATTTTCGGGACTGTATGGGCAGAGATCCATTCAAATCACTGAATTCTTCCACCAAGCGACAGCATGCTTGGTAAGTCCTTCAGAGTGTGACATTCCCAACACGAGAGCCTTGATGCTCCCCCTATCAGTATTTGCACTGGCCCTGTCACATTTTATGCAGTCTCCTGCTTTCCCCTTTCAGCCATTCGTATACACTTTTTTCCCCACACATTCTTCGCTGCATAAGTCACCTGTTTTACAAATATAAATTGCTGGTGCTGATACCAGATCGCACCTGAACACATATTATCCTTTGAATGCATAACATACACTGAATGCAAGTAATCTTTAATCTTTAGCTTTCTATGTGAATTTGTGCAAAACTTAGAGAAGGAAGTTATTTATATGTGTGTTTGGGAAGACAAAAGATTCCTATTTTTGAAGAATGGTAGATCTGGGAAAATACTGCTTCCTTTATTTCATGAACTATGCACTATTAACATGCTGCCTGCCACTTCCTCCCACAGCTCTGCAACACAAGCTCCAAAGCTTTGACTCAGGGTTCTTCTGCCTCTCATGCCTTCAGGTTATGGCTGAGATTCCAGCCCTTGGAGAATGACTCAGTCATGTGGGGAAAACAATAAAAGGCCAACCCAAAAGGCAGCTGCATGTCAAAAAATGAAAAGCCTGAAGTGCAACTGTGCACGATGTACACTGTGAGATGAGACACGAAGTCTTCAGCTCAGGTCCCTCATTCATTTATGTGACAACCTGTGACAGCAGAAAGTTGGTTTCAGAAGTATATCTGTTTCAGCCCAGAGAAAGAGCAGAATTAAGACCTGGTGTCAAACAAGCACTTTTGCTTGATGTGCAGCAGAGTCTAGACTCCACATTCGGGATTTATTTTGATCTTTATTTTATCTCACCTGTAGAAGACATTTGAAGTAACTTGCATAATTCACCAGATCAATGACTTCTGCTAGTCTTATTCGTAAGACATTGCATTGAGCTACATTATTCTTTCTAGAGATTATTCACATTCTTGTACAAGTGCAATTTTATCTCCCAATGTCACATACAAAAAAAAAAAAAAAAAGTGATTTTTTTCACCTATTTTTGTTCACTCTTACCTTTTAAATATCAGGGAAAACAACAACAAAACAACCAAAAACCCAATTACAAACCTCATCCACGTAAAGTTTCATAACAAAGCTGGCACTTTACCCAACTCAACTGCAGATTTTCTCCAGACCTGCAAGGCCGCCTTGTGTCCCATTAAATACTTTGTGTTGGCAAGGGCATGTATATGCCTGCTCTGGGCACTGAGAAGTTAGCAGCATCAAGGTCTGTGAGCTGCTTTAAATACTGCAGAAACATCAGATGTCTCCCCTCTATGCAACTCAATTTTCCTTCCTGGTTGTACTAACTCGTATTCACTACAGAGACCATATATATTCATGTTCTTATTTCTGAACTCATTGTGATTGCTTTATCTTCCTTCAATAAACCTCATTTTTAAGTACACACGCAAACACACATACACACACACATATATATATATATATAAAATCAACGTATATATGATCAGTTGATAAAATTAACAAATTGCCTCATTATAAGGAAGATGATCCCCAAGGTAAAGGAAGCAGAGCTAATGAACAAAAACTACAGATATGATAAATGTGGGCTGATAGTTATTTCCTTGTATTTCCTTGTACCATCAGGCTGGGTACACCAATAAAAAATTAACACTCCTATGTAAAGGCAGCTCTCACTTTCCTGCAACACTGCTCTAAACAGCGCAGTAGTATAGAGCATTTTAGGAAAATAAAGCTAAAAGAAACATACTCTATCTCTAAGGTAAAATACTCCCGGTTCAGTTCAGAACCCATTCAATATTTGAGAGTTGAATGTATTTCAGAAATTTATTTATTTAAAAAATATTTTTTCTGGACTTCAGCATAGTTTTGCACTTTTTCTCTGCAGAGAAAAATAACAGTAGAAAGATATTGCTTCTGAAGTTTTGTGTGGGGGGCTGTCACAGGCTGAATTTTGCACTTCGCATGTGCAAACAATATGATTTTTGTGGGAAATCGGGCACTGACTGCCATAATCTAAACTGGGTTTATTGTTCAGGGTGAAAACAAAGGAGCTCTGTGAAACTCCTGGGCAGACAAAGAGTTTCTCTGCAAATAGCATAAAGTATGTATACATATATACATATGCTATATATATATATGATTCATCCTGACTTCCAAGAAAGATAAAATGACATAATACACTCATTTTGCAGGGTTTCTACTTTTCATCAGCATTAGTACAACCTCACAGACAATCATCATCTCCATTAAAAGTAAGTCATTCTAAGAAAATCTGTATAAAACACTGTTTCTCTTGGACAGAAGGAAACAATTCCTCACCAGCAGCTCTGGAAATCTTCCCAGAAAAAAAAAAAAAAAAAAAGTCACATTAGTCCCTCATCCTGAACAAGACTTGCTTAAAAGTAATACAAATTTTCTTTCCCCATCTCTCTCCTCCACATTAGAAATATTTGACACATCTCTGAAGTTTAGAAGTTGCTCATTATACAAGCAGCTCCAGGTTCTTGCATTCCTGACAGCAAAAACTAATTGTTTCATGCTGATCTATGCACAAAACTCAGTTTCTTATTTGATTTTTGTACTCTATAGCAAAGCTGGTTTAAGGAGTTTTTGGACTAAGGTGCTCCCATTTCTTCTCTGGGTATTTCACAGTTGCTGTTGCACCACCCTGTACCTTCACATGTACCACTACCACTGCTTGGAGGAGGACTGCTGGGGAATTGATCTGGCTGTTGAGCTATGAAAAAATTAAGCTCATTGGATACTTTAACACATTCCAACCCCTCCTCTGCTTCCTGGCAGGACCACCAGTGAAAAGCAGAGTTACAAGGACCACTCCCAGCAATAAAGGGCTGATGTGAGAAGAAATCTTGAAGGTGGCTGCGAGGCTGAAAGTCAGAGTGCTGGATGGCCCCTGGCAGCGGGTGGAAAGACACATCAGGAAACCAAGGCAGGATATGATTTTGGATTAAAAAGTGGGTGCCCACAGTTATATTCAAGGAAATAGATTTGTCAAGTGTTAAAATGATCTCTTGCTATGATTCCTCTTTATTGTACCATGGGAACTGTTTTTGACACCTGTCTATTTAAAATAATGTACTTGTTAAACAGGAATGTGCCAAAGTGCAGCATTGCTAAAATAATAGTATGATTACTTGAATACCACTTGAATACCAGAGACTACAAATCATGGCGGAATTTCCATTACAATCTTCCCAATAAATGATTACACATTTTCTTTCAATATTCAGATTTTGGGTAAGGTGGAAAATTCTTCCTCCCATTCTCCAGGCACAGGGATGATGACCTGCAGTGTAACAAGTTTCAGAGCTTTATAACAGCTTTGCTATGTAAATTGACTTTAACTCACTAGTTGGCTCAGCAGTATCTGCTGGGGATATCTTTAATTTGATTCAGGAGGCAGAGCAAAAAGCATTTGCTGAACAGCCAGGCTCACCTGAGTGCAGTGAAAGACATTACAAAGGAATATAGGTAAATTAGACCTCGTGTATTCTAGTAAATGCTCAGCACATAAAATGAATTAGATGGGAGGCATATTCCAAGTATAGCTTTATGTGAGTCACTGTTTCGTCACGACTGATTAGCACATTCCCAAGGCTTTTCGGTGCCTTCAATATATCCTGCATCATTCAAATAGAGAATAATAGCGTTCATTCTCTTCCCCATACATCAGTGCACAGCAGGAGCCAGTGGAGTTACAAGGAAGAAAGGCTATTAGCTCTAACTCTCAGATTTTATTTTACTTTTTTTAATGAATAACTTGCTATGGGACTTTTTAAGTAAAATATATTATATTCAGGTTTCATCCAGAGGATTATTTCCTCAGATGCCCTTCTGTCTCTCCAAGAAATAGTACTACTCAGCACAGATTCGAGCAGGAAAAGACAAACTTAAGCAATCCCCTGCTGATACTGTCTGGATAGGTATAGAAAATCCATTGGTTTTCTTTGAAAGCACAGTCAGTATGTATTAGTACTGAAGAAGAATCTCTAGGGGTTACTAATGGTTGAAGTCAAAGTGGAAATGGTTAGAAAGTCTGCTGATGAGCAGGAGTCAAAAGCTAATGACTTCCTTCATGCCAGAAAGGACTTTCTGATGCAGGGATAGATGGGGCTGTGCCTGAAGATCACATTCCACTTCAAGTGTTCTTATTCCACTTCAGCAGTCTCAGTAGTCACCATTAATAAATTCTTAGAACATTCTGAGTTGGAAGAGACCTATAGGGACCATCTAGCCCAACTCCTGGCTCACACAGCACCACTCAAAATGCAAACCCTGTGTCTGAGAGCATCAGCTAAATGTTCCTTGAACTCCAGCACTTGGGGCCCTGCCCACCACCCTCTGGTGCAGACCCTTTCCCTGACCCCCAGCTGCCCCCCCCCCCCCACCCCGACGCAGCTCCACACCGTTTCCTCGGGCCCCGTCGATGTCACACAGAGCAGAGCTCAGCGCTGCCCCTCCGCTGCCTGTGAAGAGCTGCAGGCACCATCAGGACTCCCCTCAGCTCCTCAACTCTGGGAGGAGCAAACCGAGGGACCTCAGCCAGTTTTATACACCTCTCCCTCACGCACTCTTCCTACTAGATCCTTCACCATCTTTGTAGCCCTCCTTTGGACACTCAAATAACAAGAAAGCACTCTTGTTGCCCCAAGACCTCATGGTCACACACGTGCTGCCATGGGTTGTGGTCCAATATTATTCTGCCTGAAAGTGACTAGTGCACATCTGGAACATCTTGTTTTTGCAGATGAACGAGTGACTTGTTTGATTTCGGCACTGCTTAGCTGGCTGAGCAGAGCTCATCTCTGCTCCTGGACCTGACTTAGCACCTTTGCACAGGAGACGCTGGGTGAGACACAAGAGAGATGTTTGCATGTGTTCCATCAGCAGCTCTGCCCTGGAAGAGCACAACACCAAAGGTGCTTTTCAGCTACATTCTTGCCACATGGGATCTCCCGGGCTTGTTTGAACACTGGGTTTGTCCTCTAGGATGTGGGTACAGTTCTCAGCTGGTTTCATCACTTTGCTGCCTGTTTCAGACAAAGTGGTAGCTGCTGAGAAGCTCATGAAGAACAGATACAATGGTGTGAACTACAAGCCCATGAAAAGAGCTAACAGGTGCTGCTTTGAAGTCACAGATCTGATAAAAACATTTTGTGCATGCCAAAGAAAGCATGCCTGAATGCAAAGCACATTCATTCTCAGTTTTAATAACTTGTAAGTATTGAGATATTAGCCTGGCTTTGTTATAAAAAGAACTGAAACACTAAAGCACAGTATAGAAGATGAGAAGATTGTAAAAAAGAATCTTTTCCAGTTTTCTGAATAATGTCTAGAAGTCTGTTCATTTAAATAACCTTGTGGTTTTTTCCTTCAGCCTTCATTACGTTGTTTTAATGTGTTCTTAGTATTTCTAGAACTAAAAAAAGGGCAGGAAAAAAAAATCCCCAAACTCTTAGAAAAGATTTTCTCAACTGTTATGAAGAATTAGATGTTAATTGAGACACCGGTGTTGCAGATCCCATGATGACAGCAAAAAAGCAAACTGAATTTTGTTTATCACATACTCATGTAGAATATATGTATGCACACATATATGTATACAGTAATACATGCAAACTATATTTGTTTCAAATAGAGAAAGTTTTGAGATCTATGGCCACAGGTGCTGTTACTGTTCATAATAAACAGAAAATTATGGAAAGGAAGATGTCTCCACTGCTGCCCCAAGCAGTTCTATGAAGGGCGCAGTGCTGAGAAAGTATCTCCTCACAAGTACACAATGCTGAAAGACTCACAGCACAGGAAAGTAGTTAAATGCACTGTATTTCCATTGTAATAATAATGATAAAGCAGGATAATCAGAGGACACGTTATTATAATAACGTGAACAAGTGAATAAAAAATAGTCAAAGGTTTCCAATCTTTTTTCTAATAAAACCTTCTAACTTGGTGCTTGATACAGTGCTCTCAAAGAGTTAAAAGCTGAGACCATATATATGCTGTGCCCATGAGTTTTGTCTAGACAAGCCAACCACTTCCTTTCCTACAGGATGTTCATGCTACAGCAGGAAAAGCCACAAAGACTTGGTCATCTCCTCCCATGTGAAATCCTGCAGCAGGAGTAGGACTGGAGGTGGGGAGAGCATCTGCTGTTTTCCCAATTAAATACTGGTGCTGGAACTTGCCTGTGCAGACCCAGATACAGAGTCTTCTACGTACAGCATGTCCTCCAGCCAAGTTCACCAGTGTAGCTTTCTGCCAGCTGTGGTCCTTTCAAGACACCACGTCCAAATTATACGAGCTACATTAAACTAACATTGTCCATAGCATACACATGGGGAAATCCACCCTCTCCACTTTTCAGCTCCTCTTTCCTTTATAAACCTTGCATCATCTGTTTCTTTAGGTGTAGAGATGGGGCAAGAACTTTGAGTGTTCTGCAGTCTCTTTCTCTTTTTTTTCCATGCCTTATCAAGAGTAAGGCTTTCTTTGGTGTATAAAAATTTAATATCCCTGGTTTTAAATGTTGTTGCTATCTTCTATCAGCTGTATTTCATTATAACCGAATGGGACCCAAACATGAGCAGCAGAAACTGGTTGTGTGTGATAAAAGTATGTCACATAGCAAGGATAGAGCAAATACACACTCTGCTTTTGTCCTGGAAAACAATGGAATGAAATAACATGATTATAATAAATGTTTTTACATTTGTTTCTTCTCATAAAAAAGCAGTTCTCCTTACTGGCACACAGTGATGTCTCATATCACATTCAGTGCCTCTGTGGAGATCTCAGCATCTCAGGCACCAAGGTGAGCCCACTCTCCTGCAGCAGCTCACAGCTTTGAGGCTACGGAGATTGCAGATTCCCTTGCTGCTTATTACTCCATTATTTATCAGTTCTAGCACCCCTCCTATCCCAAAATCACTGAAAGAGGAAAGGCACAAGGGTAAATAGGAGTGAAAGCAATTACCTAGAACACACCAGGTAGCACAGCTGCAACTGGTCATATAATTGAGCTCTGTGGCTCCTAACGACCAGGAAAAAGAATTCTTAATGGAGAAAAGACAGAATGCCAAAGTCTCGGGTAATCTGCTAAAGTAACACAGAACAGGTAACAAAGGACAGCAGGTTCATCAGCATGGCCCAGGTAGGACAGATCTGCCTTCAGATGACATTTCTACTTAACACATGCTGCTCCTCCAAGAAATGTGTGGCATCCTCCTTCAATTAATTCGAAGTCATTGTGGCCTTAGCAAGTAGAAGGTATCAGCTCATGCTCTCCTTGGTGATGTTTTCCTCAACATCAACCTTTTTAGAATAAAGGTTCTGCTTCTCCATTTCCTTTCTCTGCTACACTATTCTCAGTAGACTGAGAAACCATCCACATTTATGAAAAGCCAACAAAGAAAATTAAGGTTAAAAAGCCCATGAGTTATCAGTCCAGTGCCCTGATACTGTTTTATGTGCACAACATTACAAAATCCTCTTATCACTTAATAAACAATTAACTATGCCAGGAAAATCAGTAGGTAAGAAATCCAAATAAATAAGCCCCACTATCATGAGTAGGTGAGGGGCTGAAATTATGCAGCTCACCATTGGAGTGGCTTCACTCTTTGTTATGATCAACTCTGTGCCTGTGCCATGTCTGTGTTGCTAGCTACTCTGTGCTAGTATTTTGCAAATGGATCTAAAAGCCAAAGGCACAGAGTTCAAAGATAATGCAGATATTGCACGAACAGATACAGCTCTGAATGTAGCACAGACCTTAGGACGATGACTTTTATGAGTTTCTCCTTCCAAAATAATAACTGACTACAGAACTTGTAACATAAATGAAACTGCAGCAACGACAGCAGATTAGCAAGGTTCTAGGCTGCAGCAAGTGAGAATGTGCTCAGATGCAACAACCGTGGGCACAGAAATAAAGGAAAGAAGCTGCTTACCTTCAGAAGGCTTCAGACACGCAAGGATCTCTAGCAAGATGGCCTTACCTCCCACTAACCCTCCCATGAGACCTGACTGCATCCCTTCCAGTCACTCAGAAGCATTGCATGCACCTGAACTGCCTTGGCTTGACCCCGCCTTCCCACCAGGTGCTCCATCACTGGTTCAAGCCCTGACTCAACATTTTGATAGAAATGTAGAAATGTGGATGTGAGTGTAAGGACACTTGTGAGCATGGGGGTTCTTGCTGGTCACCAAGTAATACAAGAGAACTGTTAGTGGCAGTCTTGAGTTCTGATGCTTATGAAAGGGTCTCTTACTGATGTGATGCTGGTTGTCTTCACAGCAAAGCTTTTTGAGCTTGTCCCTTATCTGAACATTGTTAATAGCTGTTTTGGGAAATGACTGGAACCCTTGGAGTCAGTGAAGAAAGGGAGTTCTACCAGCTTCTGTTATCTTCTCCAGCACTGGAGAGCTGACCAAACACCAGAACTTAGAGTCATAAATGAGAGGAAAAATTGTGTTTATCACAGGCATCCTGATAAACATGCAATTCAGACTCACAGATGGGAATGAACAGGTCTGATTTGTTGTCTTCTGCAGCTGCTTATAATCAGAACTACTCACAGAGAGAATAAATGTTATGATTTTATATTCTTCTATTAATTAAAAATGAGCAACAGCAGTGAGTCATCTTCAGTTACAGAAAGCAAAAAATAAATTAATAGTTACTAAAAGCAAAGCCACTGCTTGTCACAGTGACACCTTTTACATTTATTTTGTGCCTTCTTTCTAGAGCACTTTGCTGGTTTCCTTGAAGAATTCCCTACAGCTAATGAGGATTTTACTCTTCTAGGATTATAACCTCATTGAACACTAAGCAAATAGTAAGAAGTGAGATACCCGTAGGCAGAAAAGATAATATTTTCATGGAAGAGGTGAAAGAAACAAAACAGCTTCAGAGTTCAGAGATGTAAATGATCAGCATCACAGGAGAATAACATCCATGCATGTGACCCATGACCAGCATCAAACAGGGAAGCTGATGGCAGATTTAACCTAGTGATGAGCAACCAAGGCTTTGAGGCAGCTTGGGCTTTATGTACCATGGATCTTCCACTGTTACAAATACCTACAGTGGGGTAAGAGCACAGGGGGAAAACTACCCTGCTCCCTGACCTTGCCCCAAAATGGCTCAGATGCCTCCATGTCTGTCCACAGCTTGGGGAGAACAGAGGAAAGGGTCACCACCTGTCTTGCTCAAAAGAGGAGTGAGAGGCCATTCAGTAAGGAAGAATATACAAAATTCACACTTATGGAAATGGATATGATGTTTTTTAAAACACTTGCATTTGTTGATGTAAAGTATGAGTGTTCTGTGCTTCCCTTCTGAAAGGAGTTAGTCCTCTTTGGTAAATGGATGGGAAAATGCACTGAATACTGAAGTGTTTCAGTAAGTCAATTTTCTTTCATCTATGCATCCCCAATATTATAAAGGATAGTACCAAAAATGAAATCTACCAACATTTCTCTTAAATGTTCTAAGTTTTCCAATTGGGTTTTTAATATATCTACAGTACCTGAACTTTACTGGGAAAGTAGACAATAAAGGTAGATTTCTGGCTGTGGTGTCACCATTTTTTCACGTCAGGACAAAAGAGTTTAAAAGAAACTTATTTACTTTCCTACATAGCACATTTTCTGTTGTTTGTTGTTTGCAGTCTAACGAGCATACTGGCTTCCTTGTTTTCTGTGCTCCATCCAGAGTAACAAAAATTTTTGCAGTGAGTTTTGACCTCAGTGCTTTTCCTATAAACTGATTGGATATGTGAGCATCTGAACACCTCCAGAGTTCCCCCAGCAGAACTTGGGGAGCAGTCATCTCTAAGCAACAAGAGGTCATGAACACCTCTAGTTCTCATTGATTTCTACGGGTCACCATTGTCATGACACTGATTATATTTTCCCTCTAAACTGACAGTCTTCATAATCTGATTTAGCTTTAATTACATGAACCAGAAGCTCCATGTTTTATGAGTGGAAACCAGGTTGGCTTGTAAATAAGTGTATTGTTAGCTGCAGTCACTCTGAGGTATTATGGTTATGTATTCTCAAGTGTCTCCCTAGCAGAACATCTGCTGCCATTTGATATCATTATTCTGCACACCACTATTTTGATGCTGGTCTTTAAAGCACAGTGGATTCAGAAGTTTGTTTTCAATACAATGGTAATAAATCTACAGGGGATATTCTGCATACGGTGAGATTAAAAAACAAAATGTTGATTTGTTGCTAGAGTTAATAATTGTAATAATAACTACACTGATAATAATAAAAGCCTGTGTATGCTGTTTTTCCCCATCAGCCTCCAAGTAGTTTTACAAAGGCTGGTAAAATGTTTCAGCTCTAGCATGAGGTAGAGAGTTCATAATTGGCGGCAAAACATCCACTCTTCCCTATCTAGCTGGGGTCACAATACGTATATTTCTCTTTCATTGAATTCGGATATCTGTTGCTTTTGTCTCCTCCTGTCTGAAAAAGGTAGGGGCATACTGCATGCTCTGAAAGTTCACACTCATAATGCATTGTATTTACTGGCAAAGCACAGTCCACAATACAGGTAGCATTAACAAAAAGGAGGTGGTAGGGTTTCCATAGAAAATTTGTAGCTGCTTAAACCTCTAAGTCATGGATATGAACATCTTGCAGCAGGGTTGATCTGTATTGACTGTTTTCTTATTGTTTATGTTGAGTGCCCTAGAGCTAAGGATGTTATGTTTACACAGATTGTACAAAGGCAAAATCAGTTCTGGGGACATTTGCCTGACCTGATCTCACTAGGATAGAATGGCTGGTTTGTGTATCACATTGTGGTCTTTTGAGGTCATCACTCAGTGCTCGTGCTAACACTACTGAGGATACAAACTCCTGAAAAGCCAAAAGAGATAGCACTTTTTTCCTGATAGAAAGTTCTAGGGAATGTGCAAAATTCCTGATACAATTGGTCTGAAGGAGATACACTCCTCCATTGCTTTCAGATACCTGAAAGATCGGCTGCAAGTCCCACCCAAACAAACCATCCACTTTGCCCAGTGCAGGTGGTGGGGCTGGTCACACTGATGAGATATGACCAAGTTTCAGGGCTTGCCCTGCAGCGTCAGAACCACCCAATCTGTCACATTCCTGCCCATTCCTCTCAGCGGAGCCACAGACATCAGGGAGTCCTGGAGCCAATTAAATAACTGGAAAAATAGTTTTAACACTATTTACAATTTTTGGTGTTAGAGCAGCACCTAGAGATCCATCCTGGGACTGGTGATCTTCTGCCCTGAAAGTATGCAAAGGAGACTAAAGAGAGTCCTTTGGTGAAGTGGATGGAGTCTAAATGGTGGATAAATTCTGGAGGGGCACGCAGATGAGCAGCAAATGGAGCTGCTGGGAGACAGCCTGAGCTACACCTGGAGTAATGTCACCTAAACACAGGGAACCTGCAGCCTCCTGGTGGGTGGGCTGTGCTGGCTGGCAGTGTTTTACACGCGGGTTTCGTATACAGGATTACATTGGGCTTAACTTGTCAGTGAAGTTGTTACTAGAATTTGCTCCTACTCAGTAGTAGTGGAGGGGTGAGTTATGACGTAACTAAAATCCTCAATGTCTCTTCATTGAAACAACAAACTTCTGGCTCACTGAAATAGTCTGATCATTGAAAAAGCAACAGCTGAGGACTTACAGAAAGTAAGTATTAAGTTAGCAGTGTTGACTGAAATCAGCTGAACTTTTTGTGTGGTGGTAGAGCACACTGGAAACCTGCCCTCCTGGGTTTTATCCAAGCTACTGTAGTGATCAGTCACTCTTTCTGCCTGTTGCCTGGAAGGAACAGATGTTCATCAGAATGTTTCATCTTAGCTTAATTAAGGAGATAAACAGAAAACCCAAATAATGCTCTGTCTTACATGGAGGCATTTTGATACATGATAAAGACACAGACTGTGTTTTCTTTATTTTCAATGTTAGCGTGGTAAATCCTCATGTCTAGAAAGCTAAACATAAAATTGGAAGCTTAATTATAGACATCCAGGGAAATACTGGCTTTATTTCAATTCTGATCTTATGCTCAATTCTTGAAAATTAAGTTTGTATCCTACCACCAATAATACAGCTTTGTGGGAATTTATCGAAAGGCGAAGAAAAGCATTTGGCTTAGGGTTTATCAGTGCTCATTGGAAAGATTATTTTCCAGTTTCCCTGAATATGGCTTTATTTAAGTTGGGAACATAATGGGACTTAATGGAAAGCGGCCATATCCTCTGTCTAGCTGACAATGCTTTCAAGAATCAGCATTTCTAGGGAGAATATTTGAAATGGTTTTTTTTTTTCCTTTTTAAATAAAAAAATAATAATATCAAAAGAAAGTGTTTACTGTCTTTATACTTCAGTGCCTGTGCATGGCTAGCAGTGCTACACAACAAAATATAAACCTTATTGAAAAGAAGTAAATCCATGAATGCTTCTCTGTTTATCTCCCGGAGTAGTGCAAAATTAAAAGATGATAAAGAGCAGGGTCTTCTCTGACCCTTTGGGCTGTGACATCCTGTGCTGTGGAAGCGGGTGGGCAAGACTCCGCTTTTCTGGGGAAATCCTCTAAAAAAAAAGCTGTATTGGTGCCATGAGAGAGAAAGAAAAAGCTTTTTTTTTCTTTTTTTCTTTTTTTCTTTCTCCTTAATTTTCCTTTCCTAAACATGCTTTCCAATTCTCAGCTTGACAGGCGGCCCTCCAAGTGTGATGGAATAAAATAACTGTATAGCTTAACCACAGACAGTAGTTTCCCAAATAAAGCGTTCCCAGGATGTCTCACCTGCCAAGCCTAATGCTCAGCTCACTGAGGGAAGTCCTCTGGAAAGAAGCCTGGCTCTGCTGATCCGCAGCTGGTGTGTAGAGCGTGTGCTTCTGCTGTAAGCGCTCCTTCTGACCGCCTCGAGCCGCCACCAGGTGTCCCTACAGAAGGCACCGAGTCCCCTCTGTGACATCCCACGAATCCCGCTTCCAACAGAGGCGCCCACTGAAGCCCAGCTCTGTTCCAGTGTGCAGGATGCTGCTCAGCTCATCCCTCCGTTAGTGTTCAGTAGCAGTTCTAATAAACAGAGAATGGAAACTTCTATTACCTTGAAGAAAACCAAGCTCTGGGTTCGGCTTCCTAGGTGGATGTTGCTCAATGCTCCTCCCTCAGTCAAAGGGAACTGGGCATCATAGAATTATAGAATTATTATGGTTGGGAAAGACCACTAAGATCACCAGCACAACAGCCAGATCACTCTCACCATGCCCACTGACCATGTCCCTCAGTGCCACTTACACATATTTCTTAATCACCTCAGGGACTCCACCACGTCCCCAGGCTGCCTGTGCCAACGCCTCACCACTCCTTCTGGAACCTCATACTCTTTATGTAAAATCTGACTTTATTTATGGTTTCAAGTGAATAAACTTAAATTAAATCTGCTTCCACAGATTTAATAATTGTCAGGTTTGCTTATTATTTGCTTTAAATTCGCTTGCTCTTTCTCTTTTATCTTGGTAGTTTTTGTATTTATTATATTATTATTTATTTTATTTATTTGCTGAATTGTTTTGACTATCAACACCAATTGAGTTACAGTGTGAATTAGTTCTTTAGTTTGTAAATGGCACAAAAGCATGAACTGATGTATGTTTGAAAGAATCCTTAGAAGTTTGGTTACCCATATATAACTATTCCTTATTCTTCGTAATGTATAGAGGGTGTGCCCTAAGATAGCCAGGTCAGACAAGTAGAAGAATAGAATCATAGAATCACAGAATGGCCTGGGTTGAAAAGGGTCTCAAATATCATCTAGTTTCAACCCCCCTGCTATGTGCAGGGTCACCAACCACTAGACCAGGCTGCCCAGAGCCACATCCAGCCTGGCCTTGAATGCCTCCAGGGACAGAGGCATTCCTCCTTGGGCAACCTGTTCCAATGCATCACCACTCTCTGAGTGAAAAACTTCCTCCTAATACCTAACCTAAATTTACCCTGTCTTGGTTTAAAACCACTCCCCCTTGTCCTACCATTATCAACTCGTGTAAACAGTCATTCCCCCTCCTGTTTGTATGCTCCCTTCAAGTACTGGAAAGCCATAATGAGATCTCCCCAGAGCCTTCTCTTCTCCAACACCAGTTCCCTCAACCTTTCTTCATAGGAGAGGTGCTCCAGCCCTCTGATCATGTTAATGGCCCTCCTCTGGACCCGTTCCAAGAGCTCTGCCTCTTCCTTGTGGGTTCCCCAGCTCTGAATGAAGTACTCCATATAGGGCCTAATAATGAAAGAAATAATTCCTACAAATTAGTTGCTGTGGGCATTGTTGATCCCTTCCCCAATAAAAACTGAAAGTGAAAAAACTGGAAGCTGCAGACATCCACATTATGTTCCGCACCAAATAGTAATGGGGAGTGGGAACACCCAGGGTTTTCACTTGACAGTAACCAGGAACCCTATAAAGTCTTTATCACAGTCATACATAAGCAGGAGGCCTAGGAAACAACTCCCTGTTAGTTAGGAGTTGGGTGATATTCTGTAGTGGAGCAGAAATCATGAAGTATGAAGCAGCACCTGTCTCACTGGTGAAACTTTTCTCATCCTGCTAATGCTCACTGCTCATAAAACAAAAGATTAGTTCTCTGAAGAGCTAAAGGTAAGATATTCTCAACTGCCAGTATTTTCTTGGTTGAGTGATATCCTAAGGAAAGGAAGGAAGGTGCATGGGATCCAGATGTACAGAATGAGATCATTCAGGACAAAAATAACAGTGTGGCAATGCCATTTATCTGCTACAAAGACATGGTTAGGAAGATTATGTTACTTCCTTGTGAGAACATTCAAAAGCTTATGTGAACAGTTGGCAACCATGCCCATGGCAGGGAACCTAATGATATGTAAATTTCCTTCCAGCCCCAGCCTTTCTATAATTCTAGGAGTGCCTCAAAACAGGTTGGTATCAATCAGGTTGCACAATACATTTGTTTGTTAAAGACATAGAAGTGACACAGGACAGTGGAAAAAAAAGGGAAGCTGGCTTCAAGTGAGCTCTCTTTACTGTAAGAATATGATTTACTACAACAGAGAACTGTGCAAAATGAAAAAAGGCAGATAACACACAGACATAATGCAGAATCTTTGAGAGATCCAGGCAATGGACAGGAATAATGGGCAGTAGTTGAAAGGGCTAGGAGTCTTCAAAGGACTGTGTGATTGATACCGGCTGGGATCCCCGTGGAGCAGTGATAAAAAAAAGCATTAGAATTGATTGTAGGAATAAATAAATAAATAAATTATTAAAAAAAAAAAAAAAGGGAAAAAGAATGGTTTGAAATAGATTGCAGGAAAATGTCTGAGATTGGTATAGAGCAAGACTGTAGCCTTCGGAATCAGAATTGAAATCTGGATAAGAAACACTTTGAATTAAAAGGGAAAACTGTGAGGCTAACCATATAAGAAGAAAGGCAATATTCCCTTGGCTTGGGGAGAAGATGAAGTAAGATAGCAGAATTAGTAAAATAAACACATCTTATAAGAATATCAACGCATGGGTAGAGGATAGTAACCAAATCTATGTCTGATATAGAACAACTAAGGGAGCCTTTTCATTTGAAAAAACTCAGCTATAGAAGAGCAATGCCTCCATGGCAGGGAGATGGCTGAAAGTGAATAAACAGCTGTTTTCCAGACACATTTGCTATTTGTGAAAGAATTACATTTTGAAGTGATTTGAGAAGCAATCAGGAGCTCAGGAACAACAAAGCACCAGGTGCTGATAATGTTGCCACTGAGTTGTCAGAAACAGAAAGAATATACCAACTCCTTTTCATGATGTAGAGGTTTGAAAAAGAATTCCAAGGGTGCAGAAGCAGGCGGTCAGAGTGCTGTTGTGAAAAAGGGAAGAAGTCAGGGAGGAAAACAACATCTCCATCTTCTCATTTCATCTGTCTACAGTGTCCTGATGCTGATTTTTATTTTTGTTTTTTTTTAATCACATACATTTTACTGAGAAGTATCAGTGTATGCTTTGGAAAAACATGTCTTCTTGTGAATTAACTGTTTTCATTTTGTAATCTAAGGGAGAATAAAAAACATGAAGATGATTAGAATGCCTGTATAATTTTCTTATATTTTTAAGGTAGAGCCTGGGCTGAAGTGGGAGTACATGGAAAACATGTTGCAATTAATTACGGCAGTGTAACTGAGTGCTTGGTGTGCAGCATGCAGTGTCTAAAATATGGAATTTCATCTCTCCCACTTTGGATATCTAGATGGAGCAATAAAGTGACATTGCTGGTGTTTTATGTGTTTCTGGAAGGGGGTGGTGCAGTTACAGCACAGCTCCCCAAAACCCACTGTTTGCAAATATAGTTATGCTTTGATTCATTGAAGGGGAAACAAACTTGAAGAACATGATGATAAAATTGGGATCAAAGGACAATGAAAAATCAAGTCAAATGCATAGGGACACCTTGTTCAAACAAACAGCACAAGGAGAAATATGTCTTTAACAGAAAAGAAAACACAGAATTTGTGGGACATGCCAAGAATCCCTACAGCCTTTAATGTTCTGATTTTACTGTAGAAGGTTGGGTTTTTTAAAGATTTAAAGGTTCCATTAGAAGAAACGAGGGAAGACAACAGAAGATGTGGAGAAGACTCTTTGATGATGACCTTCTTTTTCAAAACAAAACAAAACTCAATTTCTCAAAAAGGTTGTGAAATTGGATTTATATGTTATGTGCCCTCCTTTTTCCCAGTGAAGTGGGTGTTTTATTCTCACAGTATATACCCAAGCAGATAGAAAGAAAAAAAATGCCCAGAAGAGGGTTTTGAAGTTATGAATAATAATAATTGAAATAATTGTAACAATAAACAATAACTATTATATTTCTATAATGTGCTAGGATGCTCAACTGCATCATCAGCAGGAGGGATAAGCCTTGCTGGCCCTCAGAATCAGAAAATGGGGCAAGCAGGCTCTCACAGTATGACTGAGAGTGTGCACTGCTAGTCCCCCTTCTGAGGACCTTTACCTCCCTTAAGGGTAATGTGGCTGTGGTGGGATGCTGGGTGTACTCCTCTGCTGATAATCACAGTGATTATGTGGAAGTGGTACTGAGGGAAAAGAAAGCTTTTTTCTCTTGAGCTCAGAGCCCTCCCAGCACAATCTGACAAGAAGGAATGGAAATAGGAGGGGAAGCGAACTACCATCAAAAGTGACTCAGTAGAGATAAATGCCATGGGAGCCTGGAGGCTAATGTGAGTTTACATTATCAACCTGGGGAGAAAGTGTTCCTGTGCAGGGAGCAGAACTGTTGCAGCACCTCTGCCAGGGCTGGTGCAGGTAGAAGCAGTTGCTGCTGTTTTGTGTTAACTTTAGCTTTGGTTATATTCATGTTGAAAAGCATAAATAAGTACTGCTTTTCTTGCACAAAATAGAATTCTGATAGCAGAAAAAAAAAAAAAAAACAAATGACCAAATGAGTCTTTTTTTTTTTTCTCAGTGGAAAATTCACTTTTACATTAAAAATAATCCTAGAAAGTTAGATTCTAGACATATTTTTGGATGAAAACTAGAGTCTCTAAGTTTTGTTTTGAGGAATAAAGAAATCAAAGTTACCTGCAGAATGTGAGCAATAGCGGCCGATGCAGCTGCCAAGCTTCTCTCCATTGTATTTGAGAAGTCATGGCTGTCAGGTGAAGTCGCTGGTGACTGGAGAAAGGGAAACATCACTCTTATTTTTTAAAAGGGGAAAAAGGAAGATCAGGGACACTACAGACTGGTGACCTGACCTCTGTGCCTAGAAAGATCATAGACTGGATCCTCCTGGAAGAGATGCTAAGACGCGAACAGGATAAGTAGGTGTACAGACTGAGATAACTCCTTGAGGGCAGGCCTGTGGAGAAAGACTCTGGGGCTTGAGTGAATGAAAAGTTTAATGTGAGCCAACAGTATGCGCTTGCAGCCCAAAAGGCCAACAGCATCAAAATAGGGGTAACAGCAGGGAAAGTAATTGTCCTCGTCTACTCTGCCCTCATGAGGCTTCATCTGGAGTACTGCATCCAAGCTCGCGGCCCCCATCCCAAGAAAGATGTGAAACTACTGGAGCAGGTCCAGAGGAGGACCATGAAGGTTATCAAAGGACTGGTGCACCTCTCCTACAAAGAAAAGTTGAAGGAGCTCAAGGCTTGTTCAGTCTAGGGAAGAAAAGGCTACAGGGAGTCCTCACTGTGGTCTTCCATGCATAAAAAGAGTTTATAAACAAGAGAGAAACTGACTTTTCATACAGAATGATAGTGATAGGACAAGGGGGAATGGTTTTAAACTAAAAGAGGGGAAATTTAGATTAGATACTGTGAGGAATTTTTTTATTCAGAGAACTGTCAGGCCCTGGCACTGCTGCCCAGAGAGATTATGGATCCCCCATCTCTGGAGACACTCAAGGATGAGTTGGATGGGGCCCTGGGTAGCCCAGTTCTGTGGGTGGCATGGAAGGGAAGGGATCTTACAGATCTGGATTTTAAAGACCTAGTCTTTAAGATCCCTCCCAACTCAAGCCATTCTATGGTTCTATGATTCTATGATACTTACTGTTTCACATCAAAATCAATTCTGAGAAAAGGTAACTATCAAGATGTCCCATACACCAGTCACCTCCTCAGGATCCCTGCTGCTTTTTTGGCTTGAGAGTTTTCCCAGTAAATTTCCCATACAATTGAAGAGCAATGTGGAAACTGTGGAGAACAACTTCAGACTATTTACTAGTAGTGTGAGATTCGCAGAAGGGTGTTCCCAGAGATTCAGTCTGCTCAAAACAGCTGTATGTAAGATAAATTAAACCTTTAATCCTTCTCTGTGCAAAGACTGCAGGTGGCTGAGCACTGCATGTTCCTCAATAGCACTCCAGTAATTTTTCTGCTGAACATTGTTGTTCAAGCACCAACTGCAGTAAGTCACATCCTTATAGCTCCTCCCTCATTACCAGGCGCTGAAAGGAATTAGTCCTAGAGATTCTCCCCCTTCCAGTCATTTCATTCTATTTTGGTCTTCCAGCCTGACTCTTGTGATGACCAGTTCCAATAGAGAAATAACAATATAATGTTTCAAAAGCCAATTAAGAAATGTGTAAGATGGCTAAGCAATATGTCTTAGACTGGCTGGTGATGGGAATTTTTGTTGGCAGTCTAGAAGGCTCATTTTTATGTGTGACCAATGGGCACAGCAGAAGAGATAGCTGGGTAGTCAGGTCTTTTCCTATGCCCATGTCTGACTTCCCCTTTCTTATGTCCTTCTTTGCACTGGGATTCTATTTCAGGATCCCAAACAGGCATTAGTTTTTCACCTGAGGTGAAAAAAAGCGTGGAGAAGAAACTAAATCTAATCTCCCAAAAGCACAAATAAAAGTTCAGCTCAATTTTTTTTTCCCCTCATAAATATATATATATATTTGCAGTCATTTACATTACAAAACAAGATTTATATTTATGCATTGGCTTGGAAAATCCTTCACGGGTTTCTGGCAGATTTCATGGAAAATATTGTTTCAGTGTCTGTCAGAGGTTACTGCTCAAAGAAAGATCTGTCTGTGTCATCCCCCATCAGGAAATTTCATGGGAAACCTGTTTGGAAACTTGTGCTTTCCTTTCAGTTCTCCATGCTGGTCAACAACTATTGTGTATTTTTAAAGCATATAGGAAGGATTGCTTTGGGTACACTGCAATAAGTTTTAAATAAGCAGCCACCAAAACGAATCAGACCACTGCAGTTTCTTCGGCTCTGCTTCACAAACTGGAAATATTTCCATCTGCTTCTCAGTGATGGTTTATGGTCTCATGGGCATGTTGCAAGATTGTTTCATAGGTGTAAGACTTGATTGGGCATTGGCAGGCCAAGACAAGGCTTGGTAAAGCCCCAGTGGTTTTCTAAAACAGACCTCCATCTTTATTGAGAACCAACACAAAAATATTACATTCAAGTTGTTTTTAAGGTTCCAAGTGAAAATGTACACTGAAAGTATATAGACCGAAGCACAGTGAAAGTAAGACAAACCTTAGAAAAACAATTATTTATTATCAGATGGTAAATAGAATATGGAAAATTTTCCACAATTTCCTTTTCCCTTAACCTTTCTCTTGGTAATGCATGATCCAATTGTGCATTTATTGCATTGACTTATTGAAGAGGATGAGCCCTAAGAGATCTTCTTATTGATGTTCAAATGCCAGAGGTCACCAATTTATTTCAAAAATTCTGTTTTGTTTGCAACATCAGAAAACACTTCTGGGGATCAGGTATAAAAAGGGTTTGAGGTCTGACATGGAAAGTGAAATGCGACCAATGCATTTTAGCCAGTACTTCAAGAAAATATTATAGGGAATAAGCTGGAAACTCAGTCTCAGATCAGTTCAGAGAGAAGCTGGCAGGAAATGTCAACTTTATAGAAGAATCAGAGACCACTCAAAATCCTCTCATTTGTTGGTTTATGCTACACTGTGTACTGTAGTTTAAAAAACAAACAAACAAACAAACAAAACCATTTGAATTGTTATTCCATTCTTACTGTTCGTTTTTTTTTCTTCCTCCACCAAACATGGTCCCAGCAACAGCAAACAATTTGTGAAATGAACATAAATAACAGCTGCAAATAGTAGGACCAGGAATGCCCATCCCTGGAGATGTCCAGAGCTCAAATGGAAACAGCTCCAGCAACATGCTCAGGGGACTCTGGGCTTTGGGGTCTCTTCCATACTCGGTTTTTTGATTCTCTCTCTCAGAGCCATTGATGCACAACTAAATCGCAGGTTGCTTGCTCTAGATGGTTTTTCTACCTGCTATAAAGTCTGAAAATTAAGAAAAAGAAAGTGTGATCAGCAAAAGTGGCAGTTCTAGTGGTAGAGCAGATAACCAGTGCTAGAGAACAGAATGTTGAATTTTGAGATTCAGATCTGAGGTTCCCAAGACAAACGATATCTGTGCAGGTCAAAAATTTCATGGTGTTGCTGAGGGAAAAGCCAAGTCTATACCACAGGGACCAAGGGCTCACCAATATACTCTGCCCTGCGGTTCCCTTCAGACCTTCCTAGTACCAACACCCATGCCCTGGGCTGGCTGTGGTATTCTGACCATAAATTTGCTGCTGTGAGACCAGGGCCTGAAGGATCCACTCAGTAGTACTGAGCTCAAAAACTACATTCAAGCTAAAATAAATACATATTTTTTTACTTCCTAAAAAGCATTGAATTAGCATCTCATACCACAGCTACTCATAACAGCTTCTAAGATTTGCATAATATTACAGCTATTTTAAAGTAGATGCATCTGCCTGTGCTGGCAACAGTGAGTGAACTGTCACGACAAATGCCCAAGGAAAGGATGTGAATTGGAGTGCCTCCAGAGAAATTATGTGCTGCTCAGCCATCCCTGTTCACACACCTATGGTAATGGAGGACACTGTAGTGTTCAAAATCAAATCAGCCATAAACCTGTTGCATACTAAAAGGTTGATTTACTGTCTTGGGTACCTGCTTCTAAATAAGAGAGAATTTAACAGGAAGATTCTTGGTTTCCGTGCATTTATGCAAGCCTGTGAAACCTCCCAATGATTGATCTTTCTGATATTGTATATACAGACACAAGATAAGCTTCTATTCCTGGACAACTGGAATTTTCAAGGTTTGCCTAAATGAGGAACAAAAAAGACGCATTACCAGTGATGTGACTGTGCAAGCTTTTTATTCATAAATCTCTATATACAATCTACAGCAATTTTCTGGCTTGACAGTAGGGCTTAAAAAGCTTGGGTCTCTGAGGGAAGTCTTCTGCATGTTCTTAACACATGGAGGAATGGAGTCTGAAAGTTCCTCCCTTTGGTGATGCTTTGCAAATGCACACAAGGTAAGCTAAGGAGTTAGGGTAACTACATAATGCAACGTATTAATTTCCTAAAAATAAAACTAGTTCTAAAATGTTATCTTTGCTCAGAATTCATCTTCTTTTTTAGAGGGTAGTAGTGAGAAGGTAAAATATATATATATATTTTTTTTTTCCAGTAGTGCTCTCTATAAAGAATTCAAATACTTGCAATCACCTCTTGGATGAGCAAACAGGTATGGGCATCTGATGGCATTATCATCCTTTGCTGCACAAATACAGCTAAACTGGAGCAGTGGCATCTATCAGTATCAAGCAGAACAAGCAAGTGAGCATGAAAAGTAAATTTTTACTTTTTTCTTCTTCTTCAATTAGTATCTTAATAAACTATTTTTGAGGAGGAGAACAGGATTAAACTTCATGTAAGATGTCAACTCCAGCCACTTAAAAATCTTAATAGCCTTATTTTAGAAATAAATGACATGCTCTGCATAAAAACTATGGCTCTATAAACCTACACTGGACTTAGGGCCTCATCCTGAACAGGATGGTTTTTTCCTCATTCACTTCTTGCACAGATTTATCAGCACTGATGAGGAAACCAGTGGGACAATGCGGCATCCAACCTGAGTAAAGGTGCAAAATCTGATAGGTACCCTTCCCCTCAAACACGATTTTTTGTGAAAGGTGCAATTTGTTTGAAGTCAGAACTGCATCAAGTCCATACAAAAAAAATGTTGTATCAAAAACATAAAAGGCCTTTGCTACTTATAGCTAATTTGAACTTAGAACTGCTGGGCAGCTCTTTCACACCAAATATCTTGCCATATATTTTTTACCATTGTTTTCAGCTGCTTCAGAAGCTCATGCAGTTCTTGCCAAACTAAGAAGCCCACAGGACATGCTGGTAATGTGTATTGCTAAAGGATGGTGTGGCTGAGGTTACAATGAGCGATGGAGAAACATTCATCAGGCAATGACTGGGAGTGAATGTATTCTCCCTCAGTCCCACATGCCAGAAATCTGTTCCAAATTAGATTTTGTGGAATTCTCAGGCAAATGAAGCAGCTGGAAGCAGATTCTTCTGTCTTATCATGGGTACTCTTGAAGCCTAACCGGCAACTATTGAGTTATGCCTTGGAACATGCACAATACATCCTTAAGATTTTCTTTTTTATATTTACAGAAGTTCTTATCTTAATGAATTTATTTCCTAAATAATCTTGTATATCATTTGAGGGAAGCTGATATCTGTGTAGCAGAAATGTGGCAACCTGGAATACTGCATGAGGAAATGACGTGACACAAATTCAACTCTATGTACAGAGCCATTAACCTCTCATTATAAGATTTAACTTCTGCTGAAAATCCAGTGCATACTTAAAAATAGCTTCTTATATGAAACTCACTTTAGTTGACCTTGTAGATGAAAATCTCTGTGCAAAACTACAGAGGTTATGACTGATTACCAGCTTAAGTACTCTCATTCATTAAATGACAGTAGGAGAGATCCGAGAACTACTCCAGCTGAAGTACCAAATTCCCCTGCTAGAAACTGTGCTTCAGTGAAACCGAAAATGGTAAGTAGCTTTTCCTTTATGATACAGAAAAGTAGTCTGTGGTTTTACCTTCAGGGGCCTCAAACTGTGTGTGAAAAGGAATTGTGGCACTGCAGGTCAGAGCGGGGAGGAAGACCTAGTGGCTCCAGGTGACCCCTGCTTAGGGCTGCCAAACAAGTGTTTTCCTTCCCTTTGGAGGGAACTCAGTGGGGCTGCTGGGGCATATATGTAAATATACATATATAAAGGCCTTCTAAAGGGATGCTGCAGAAAAGAGGGGACAGATTCTTTAGCAGTCAGTTATAACAGAACAAGGGAAATGGCTTCAAGCTTAAAGAGGGTAGATTTAGGTTAGATATAAGGAAAAAGTCTTTTACAGTGAGGTTGGTGAGGCACCAGAACAGGTGTGTGGTTGATGCCCCATCCCTGGAGACTTTCAAGGCTAGGCTGGATAAGACCCTGGGCAACCTGATCCAGCTGTGGTGTCCCTTATCACTGCAGGGGTGATGGACTAGGTGACCTTTAAAAGACCCTTCCAACTCTAAGGATTCTATAAAATGCTATTCATAGAATAGAATCATAAGGTTCATTCACAGCGTCTTAGTAGGCATGTGATTATCTAGCACTGGAAGGTTTCTCAATCTAGATGTTGCAAAGGAGTCAAGTGGAATTGATTGAAAGCAGAAAGTGTGAAGCAAGATGAAAGTTATGCATTGACTCCATGTAACACCATGCTATATGCCTGCAATAATTAGTGACAAGATCCATGCCCAATCACAGAAAATGAGAAAAATTAGAGCATGAATTGTGACTCAGTGGTGTCACTTTTCTGGAGAGTTTAAACTCAGATTGGCAATAGACTTTCTTATCTAACAGAATAATCTAATGATTTTATTATTTTAAATAAAGACAACTGTAGCATTATTTTGATTCCTTGCACTGAAGGAAAACATAAATATGATATAAGTTGACACCATGACATTAGGAGTCACAAACATAAGAATATAGGAACTTCTCCACCAGCACCATGCCTAAGGTCATCTTATCAGCAAGCTGCAGGGGGACCACATGGACACTGCATAGAGGCATGCCCAACCAGCAGCTTACAAGTTTCTAAACCAAGAGTTGAATTTGGTTCAACGGGCTCTGTAAACGCCAAAGGAGCTATATACTGATGCATTTCTGCAAAAATGAGCCTCAGAATTTAATTGTAAATTTTACAGGAGAGTAATTCCTTTTATCAGTTTTAATCCTGCCATTAATTTTACTGAGTACATCTCATACTGCAAGAAATAATCCTTCACTTTACTAATCATGATCTTACAGCTCAGTATTGTAACATTCATTGCATTCTCTTTTTCCAAATGGAAGAACTGCAATCGACTCAATATTTTATTGCAAAACTAAAAGAAAAAGAGACAAAATGAGTACTTCAGAAAGCCTCTGAATTTATCCCTGATTAAAATACTGTAGAATAGAATGTGAAAAGGAGTAAGAAACTAAACTCAACAACCCAACCCAAAAAAAAAACAATTCAAGAGTTTTAACAGTAGAATTTTAACTTGCAAATAGACCCTATGAAAAAGCATTTTCAGCACCTGTATGAGGTTCCTATGACTGTTTTTCCTTCTGACTTTGAGGAGCTTGCCAGAATTTATTCATAATCACCTTGCTGCATAGATCATGAGCTCTCAATTGATGTTAAGGTTCAGAGATAAATACCAAACAGGTCTTCTGGGTGCTGAGTGCACAGGAGACAACAGAGAGGAGTTGCAAAATGCCTTCTTATGAATACCAATGGATATTTTAAAAATGCCTGAACCAATTAAGCTAGGACAAAACTTTGGGTCAGTGATACTGACATGGCTTTAAAATGCTGTGATGTCCTGTTCTCACAATAGGAAAAGAAGAAAAAATATTCTTCAGATGTTAATTTAAATTTTATCCCATGTATATCACGGGGGAAGAAAAGGCTTTGGAGCTTGTTGACTGCAGTTGCCTCAAGAGCAAGATTCCAAAAGAAAGGATCTTTTCTTTACAAGGCAGTGAGCTGTCATACAGTGATAATTCTGATGAGGTGGGTGCTGCAGGGTACCATCAGATTGCATCCACATGGACCATATAGGCTATAGATCGCACTAGGAGACAAAGTGAATTTAAACTCAAAGATTGAACATACTTTCATGTTTCACTAAATAAACATTATTTCATCATTCTTCAACATTTCTTTTAATTCTAGAAAGTTGAACATTTCTTTCCATATCTGATTGGATTATTTTTAATTGTTGGATTTTGTTTTCAGATAAATTAAAAGTTATTTTAAAGACCAGTCCTCTCATTTTGAAGAAAATACTGCATTTACCCGTTTTTCTCCTTCTGAAAGCCTTATTCAAATACAAAGGTGAGGATGAAGCTCCAGGCTTTGCTCTTAAAACTGCTGCTCTGTCATTACTTGTTTGATGCACAGACATGATAAAACTCTTTGATGTAGCTTTGATGAGTTCCAAATGTACATGCAAGCAAAATGAGAGTTGCTTCAAAGCAGACATTCTTCCAGTTCTTTTTCTCATCTGAAACAGATGAGAACTACTTAAAATGAAAGAAAAATGGGAGAATTTGTACTTGGAAGAGAACACTGTTTGAAGATACATTTTGTTATGTTTACTTGGGGTCTGGTTCTACAATGATCTGTTTGTTAGAACAAAATTCTTGTATTCAAGTGTTATTTGGTTGCAAAGATGTTTCCACATCAATCTTCTATATTGTATACTACAAATATACAGTTGTGGGGTTTTTTTTTGTTTGTTTGTTTTTAAAATCACTCCTTGTTAGTCCCTGGTTGAGGATCACACTTCTGTCCTTGCAAGAAGAGAAACACCCAGTGGTTTGAACAAGGAAGTGCAAATCCAGATCTGCAGCTATACCATCTGCTACCGATTTGCTCTTGACTCATCGTGTAAATGAGTTCACACTCCTAAGTACACACATCAAGAAAATGCGTGGCAGGACTTTTCATCTGTACTAATACTTCACAAGCATATTGACATCTACAGACTGTGAACAACCTCAGATAACGTGTGGTTGCCAAAACATCACACAGAATGAAAAAGTTCTGATTTTAGCTTGTGTATACACATGAAACACTCTGATCAGCCATGCAGAATCTGAAGTCCTGAAAAATCTAGGATTCTGACATTACAACTTATATGGGGGGGAGGGAGGGATAAAGCAGTTGTGAAAAGGAGATATTCTACTTGATAAATCACTTTAATACATTTGAAGGGAATTCGTCTCCCAAGCCCAAAGACAAAACAGCTTTTAAATCAACAGCTAAGCTGAAACAATCTGCTTTATGCATTGAGATGTTAATTGAAGAACATATTTCTGTTAAGACAGTCTAACCTGTGGCAGGAAACTGTAGGGCACTATAGAAAAACATCATCTCAACAGACCATTACTTGGCTCAACTGTAATTACTACTCAGTATTCACTATAATGAAATCAACACCAGATTATGCCATCAACCCCACGCTTACCACTTTGCTTTCTCTGCCCACTGGCTGAAATACAACACTTAGAGAAGTTGTGCCTGCATTACACTCATGTAACTCATGATGGTTTTGGTTGGTGAGTGAGTAGTTGGATAGGTGCTTTAGGGATGGTCCAACAAAAGTCAACTGGAAGTTTTTCAGTAGAACACTGAAACTTGATGGAACGCAAACTTGATGAAAAGTTTATTCTGGAAATACAAAGTTTTCAAACCAAGTTTATATGAAGAGAAAAGCTTTATATGAAGCACATAACATTTTGAAATGGTGTTTTAGTCTCCCTCATTTGAAACATTTAGTTTTTCATTGTCCCCTTTAAACTGAGCAAAAGGAGCGAAAATCCTGAGCAACATTTATACTAACTCACAGTTGTGTACAACAGTGTTTTTAAGTGTTTTGACTGATTTGACCTGATGCTTGACCTCCAAGATCTCCTTTTTGAGATGAAATAAAGTTTCCCTTTAACAAAAAACCTGAACCTTAGCAAAGGTTTCATCAGAAAGAGCTTATCCAGCTCAGCTTTTTCCATCAGCTGGGGGGATAGAAAGCATTTAGGCACCATCAGCACCATCATTGTAGTACCCTTGAGGGGCTTGTAACTAGCTCAGTTTCAAGGAATTTCCTGCATGATATCAGGCCAATGTCTTTTCATGTCCATGCTGCAGCTCGTGCTCATGCCCCTCTCTGCATGCTGGCCCAGAGGCTCCCCAGAAATCACCTGCCTAATTTTGAGCTCCCTAGACATGGTGTTCCTGTCTTGTCTCACTACGTGAAACACACAGCCTAGGAAAGAAGAGCAAAATATGAATTGTTCTTACAAAATCATGATGTTCAGGACAAAATAAATCCATGCAGAGCTTGACCTTTTTGCTAACATAGCCAGTAATTACCATTGCCAAAGGCACAAAGATAAACTGCCATGTAACATGCAGAGAGATGAGAGGAAAAGTGAGGGTTGTGGGAAGTCTTGTCAACTGACAAATGCCTATGAGGAATCTCCTCACAGCAAGGCAGCACATACCTCCCTCTCTGCAGCCATCATGTCAACAGCAGCACACCAAATCCATTACCCTTACAAAATGAGCATGCAGTGATATTCACTCCTGTGAAAACTTTATCAAAATGGTAATGATCCATACATTTCAATTTCTAGCAAGTGCTGTTGGCATCCTCCTCCATACTGAACAAATAGCACCATAAAGAGGGACTTCCCTGTGTGTCTCTCAAACTAAGACATCTCAGTAGTATCAAACAATCTATTGAGAGGCTTCAACCTGTTTAAAGGTGGGGATATAGAGTTAGGGTTTGGGACGTAGGGATATAGAGCCACTGTCAGATGATGGAAATTAATGTGGAAAACAGAAAAAACAGATTTGTATAAACCTCAAGAAAGTGAGCTATGCTGTCTTCTGTAATAATAATGAGCTGGAGATGAATGCTTCCTTTCATAAATGAAACAGTCAATCCAAGATGCTAGGATTACTGCTGTGATTTAGACCTGGAATTATTTATTTGCTCTCAGAGTTGCACTTTGTGCTCCAGAGGTGGTTCTGTAAGTTTTCTGCTTTGTGAAGCCGCTCTTAGCGTGCAGTCACTAAACTGCTAAGTTCTGCTTGGGGCTGTGAAAAGTAAGAGAAATCCTTCCTTTCTGCAAGAGAAGGAAAATACTTCAACAAGTGCAGGTGGGCTACAACCTGCAGAAAAAGTGAGCCCTTTTCAGTCCTGTTGCTTACGCTCAGGGTCCTCTTAAAATATGTGCAAAATATGCAGACTGTTTTTGGTTCAGCTGGGTAGCTGGCATTCTCAGCCTTGCTGGTCAGCTTTCTCTGCTGATCTAGAAAGAGTTGCAAGGCCACAGATTTCCTTGCCTGACACAGAAGTAGGTTGTTCTGGTTAATCTGCCTGGAAGTGCCATTGTACCTATCAGTAGCAATTGGTTTCATACACAAGGAAGACAGAGGATGATAAATGATTCTTCTGTTACCTGCTGGCTACATTTAAATGCACAGTTGCAAGCAGAAGCTGTAAATGGGCCTAAAAGACCTTACACAGTACTGAAGACATTTCCAAGTTACATAGTAAAAATGTGTGAATGATTGTCACTCAACATCATGCTGTGCAGCTGCCTAAATCCTGCCAGCATGGGGTGAGAAAAGTGTTCACCATTTCAGCTTTGGCAGCCTGGTAGAAAACTTAACCTGGTTAAGGTCTTTCAGCCACCTAGGTTTTTGATAGCTGCTCCCATATCTGTACAGTTTTTCAGTGTCTCTGTGGGCTGGAAACATGAGCCCATCACAACTGTCCTGGGAGAAGGGGTCCTCCAGCACTTTCTAGCTGCAGAGCCATGTCTCCTGGGCTCTGCACCAGCATGCAGTGGCCAAGGGCTATTTCCTGTGTTGCTACAGTGCCTAAAAATTCAAGAGTCAGGCCTGATTGCAAAAGGAGTTGAATAAGCACAGCTGGAGAGTCCTGCTGTGGGGGATTTATGGCCCCTTGTAGCAGTGATCCTGATTGTGATTGTTTATAGACTTAGGCTAGCAGAACCAGTGGCAACTCTGCCTGTGGAGCATCATAAGACAATGGCACAAAGGGATATTCACATGAAATGGTCAATCCATGTGCCAAGTTTGAGGAAATTAATCTCACTTTATAGCCAAAGGATAGGAGGCAGTTGAGAGCACTCATATCAGGCTCCTGCACCAAATCACGACCTGAAAAGGCTCCTGCCCAACCTCCTGAAAGAAAGGGCACTTCCAAGCTGAATGCAAATGTTGGATGGCAAGCATGGGTGAAATAAACACCTCCCAGAAATGCAATTTCCCTAAAGGTAAACCCCAATACAAAGTCAAAGCACATCAACACTAAATCATTCTGATGAAATTTTATCAAAACTGCAAAGTGCTGCATGAGTAAGATGTAAGTAAGAAAAGCTGAAGGTTTTCACATCTCCTGTATTATCTTGACATACTTTTAGAAGCTTAATACTATGTTAAACATTGATTTCAACTTGACACCTACAATTATAGGTATACCATAATGCGCTTCACATTTGAACATCTAAGTCAAAATAATTGAGACTCCTTGAAACTAGCAAAATAAAAAGCTTATGTGTTCTTATAGCAATTTTAGAAATTATGATTATTACCTGCATAGATGTAAGTTACCTAAAAAGATGACTCTCTACATATATGATTATAATAATATATTATTATTATTATATGATAATATGATTAAAATAAGATTTCTTTGTGTCAGAAATATCATATCATAGTTTATGACACTAGAAGTTTTGCAATGTCAGCCTTTTCACTGCAATTTGTAACTGATAGAAGATAGATAAAAGTGAATAGCAACAGCAGCAGCAGGTCCATACAGCTCAATATCCACTCAGATTGTGTTCTGAGAGACTGAAAGAGAGTATAAGAGTACAGAGGCAAGCACCTAAGTGTGCTGAGTGCACCAAGCACAGCGGACTGATGAGCCCAGGTTGGCTTCCGTGATTTTTGGAATACAGAATAGAAATTTCTGCTCTACAGAAATTTGCAAGAAGCAAACTTCTAATTCTCAATCATGATTTAAAAGACTGTAATCAGCACAGACTTACGAGGACATTTTTCTCTGAGTATCAGCCCTTTATATTTATTTAGCTTCATGTGAACTATACAAAAGCACAATGACAACAAGGACAAAAAAATGAAAGAAAGTTAGAAAGAAAATCTGTTATTTGGTTTCTGTGTTAAAACCAGCAGAGGGAAATCCAGGACTTGGCAGTTGCACAGTATTCCGACAGTTCACAAATATGACAGAGGGCCGAGACGGTTTCCGCTCTGTAGGCAAAAGTGCCCTTTGTATGCCTTTGGGTACATAACAGTGAAAGACAGAAGTCTGACAACTTCTGGATGTATTTTGGAGGGCAGAGCCTTTCTAGAATGATAAAAAAAAGAATCCTGAACTAACTCTATTTATAGGTGCAGAATGTGAAGTTCTAGTGTGCACAGGACATCTTCCATCAAAATACCTTTTTATCTCAGATGAATATTAATTCTTTTGCTTGCTGTCATGAATCTCATACAGCCTGGATATACTTTGAAAATATTTTCATGTCTTCTCAACAAATCCCCAAAAGTGATGGCAAGTGCAAAGGCTTGCTGACTTCTTTGAAGCTACTGTAAGCTGTAAGCACAACCAATCTGAGCCAGTTGCTGGGCAAAGCGGGTGAGATGGGATGGATGTTTCCTTTGGGTGTCACCACTTAGAAATGTGATGTAGATTTTCATACTGCATAAGGATAGTGTCTCACATACACGAGGCTTCAAATAACTGCTGAATCATTATTTGTTGTACTTACTCTGCATGGATCATCTATCATGGTTCTGTATTTTCGTGTCAATAAACAAATCCAGCATACTACGAGTGAGCAGCAGATTCCTGCTGAGTGGAAGAGCTTCACATGATAAAGGTTCAGTTTTGGGAAAATCTGCTGGGCAACAACAGCTGGGCTCCTGCTGGGCAGGGAATGGACCTGCCATGATGCGTTTGCAGGAGAGGCCGTTCTGGTTTCCTTCCGTTCCCAAGAACCAGACTGCTGTCTGAGAGCAGAAACAATGTTGTAACTATCTAAAGTTTTTGCCAAACAAGCTGTGTCTCCTTCTTTCAGAAATCTGCGATGCACTATCTTATTATGAATGGTGATGTGTGCTGCATCCAACACGCTTATTATGGCTATCATTAACAACAGATGCTGCAGGGTTATATTACCAACACAGGAGGAGAAATAAAGCAACAAGTTAAACAACTGTGAAATTTTCATTGTTTCTTCAATACTCCATTAATCCCAGAGAAGTTACAAAAGCCACCACTATATATTGGCTGTGAAGCAGTATAACAGATAGTGAATAAAAATAAGAGGGTTTAAAATAACTATTTCACCTCCACCTTCCTCTCTGCCCCCCACCATGGTAGCAGAGCACAATCTATGGGAGCAATTCCAACAAAAGGAGGTCCAAAGAGCATTGAAAGTAATGTAGGTGGACATTGATTAGAGACATGTAAACTCATTTTAGAAGTTACTTTTTGAAGTATTACAGATTTTATTTTACCTGATATGTCTAATATGAAATTTAATAATTTTGCACTGAAAATTTTAATGGAAATAAAGGATTTTTACTGAGAAATTGATTCTGAGAAACACCCACTCATACCTTTCTTACAGGAGGCATAGTGTGTGTTCTCACAAAGGAAGAAACGGGCACCAAATTTCTACACCCATTCTGCAGTCCTTGTGTTGCTATTCCTTCTACTGCTAAGCCTACTGTTGGCATAGGAGTCCACCAGATTGCTTTTGTCCTCCTCCAGTAATCCTCAACTTTACATAAATCTGTGGCATTATAAAATATTTGACAGTACATACATAGATTTCTTGAGGACTTCCATATAGCTAAGTCTACTAATAAGATCATTTTTTCTGCTTACTTTAAGAATACCAAGCAAAAAATTGTTCTAGCTTCAGTCAAAACTATTCAAAAGTCCAAGGAGAAAGCAGTCAATTTTTTTTTTTTTTTTAAATAAACAAAATTCAGAACTTCAAAAGTTCTGTTATAGACAGAATTTTTTTTTTTTTTTTTTTGAAAGTGGTTCCAATTTCCAGTACTAAATGAGGTTTTTTTTACATCATTATTCCTACACAAAGACATTGCCCCATGTCATGCTGCCAGGACTGGGTGACAAAAGTTCACCTATGGAAAAACTTGCTCTCTCTGATGAAATAGCCATTGATTGGCTTACATCTGTCTTGCTCTTTTCCATTTTGTTACTTGATTCAGTGATATCTGCGGTCTCTGCTTTTAAATACTGAACTCCTTTAAGCTTGCCCCTCATCTATTTCTCAAAGCATCTGCCTATCTTCAAATGCATACTTATCTAATAGGCCACTAACAATGCCTATTTGTGTATCTCTAGGTTAGATAGGAAAAGTTCGTGTGGTGATTAATGAGAAAGAAATACCTTCCACTAGAAAATAATGGGCCACTACTTCAGCTTGCTTTACAAGATAATACATGTTTTTAAATTCTATTATGAGTAAACACCTAAACATTAAAGACAAATTAAGCATCTTTACAAGTTTGGAAGCTGTAAGGACTTCCTACTGCAGCTGAACTGTCAAAAGTAATTTTATTAGCAGCTCTGTGCCCTGTAAAACTGCCATTCACATGAGAAATGGAACAGATGTACTACACTTTGAGCATATGGGAAACCACGGTGCAGATTATAAAGGCAGAAAATCACAATATGCTATCATTAAATGCTTTGGTAGCCACAAATTGATTGTAAAACAAACATCAGCCTTCAGGAAGTAATGCATAGCCTATTACATATCCTAGAGGCAAGCTGTCCCAGGTAGGTCTATGAAACAAGGACCCACATCATGATAGTAAAGATTTTATAATAAATACAGCATAAAGCAGGTGTTTCATTAACAGAAACCACAGACAGTCCCAGTCCAGAACAGTGGAGGCAAGCATATCTGGTCCAGAAGTTAACATTAACATTGTAATTATTTACTGTGGGAAACATGAGCAAAGCTGAGTGAAATTCCTGCATCCTGT
This sequence comes from Centrocercus urophasianus, assembly GCF_019232065.1. Taxonomy (NCBI): domain Eukaryota; kingdom Metazoa; phylum Chordata; class Aves; order Galliformes; family Phasianidae; genus Centrocercus; species Centrocercus urophasianus. Next base: position 25,001,616 of record NW_024884711.1, read on the forward strand.
GAAATCACCGCAGATTTTGCAAATCTGCTCTGTGATAGATGCATGTGAAAGGTTGCACAATCTAGCTACCTGGATCAAAGCAATCAGAGCTGGGGTATGACTGCAAACCTGCATCACTGCAATTCTTGGGAAAACAAGATGCCGTAGGAGAGCAACCTTCTACAGCTGTATCTGCTTCTCTGCCTCTATTAACAGCAGAAGAGAGCCTGTTATAAATCAGCACCTGTTATAAAGCAGCAGCCCACTCACTCTAATACCAATCCAAGGAAACATAAAAAGAGTCCTACCACTGGGTAACATGGGCATCTGGGGATTAAGATCCAGGCACAAAACAAGAGGCATATGAATATGGGCATATAGACACACCTGTTTGTCTCCAGTTTGTCAAACTCATTCTACCAGAGAATCATGATATCCTTCCCAAAAACAGATATATACCGGAGGGTTGGCAAGCCAAGTTAAGTTTAAATTCTTTCTGCATTGTGTAATTCAGATAAAAATAGAACTCACCAAGTAAAACTGAACTTACAAAGCTTGGCTTTTGTTTACTACAGAATTAAGAGAAAAATCCATGCTTTGAGACAGACAAAAATACCCATGCTTTAATAACAAAGCTCAAATGATCCTAGGTCTGCATCAGTATTATGTGGGTTTTGCGAAAAGCCTACAAAACTTCGCAAGGTCTTTGTGAAGATGAATCTAATACACAGAGTCAACCATTCTGCTTCAGAGAAGTAGAAACATTGCTTCCTCATTCCTAATGCTGGAGCCTACAGTGAAATGGAACATACCTTTTTCTCTCTTCTTTGCTTTAGCTATATCAGTAATTCTTCTGTTCTTCTAGGGCAATAAAAGTCTCTTTTCCCTCCCTATGCCAGAAGTAGCATTGTGTCACTGTTCATACTCAGTGCTGCTTGAATGCTGCTGTGTGCATGTAGAAAGTAGGATGTGCCATTCAGTATTAACTGAACTTGCAGACTGAATCAGTAGTGATATTACGAAATAGAAACATAAGAAGAACTAAACCAAATCAGATGTTCTCTGGCCTGCAAGATGTTTGTACCAGAGAGCTGTAACAAAAGAAAGAAGGCAACTTCAGTAAAATTTTAATCCTCTTGATGAGCTTCAGCTGTCTGGAAACACATGCTGCTCATCATACGGCTGCTACCCAAATGTTTGTGCTGTTGGTTACCTAGCTATCTGGACCTCCTGCATAATCAATAAAGCATTTCAAACCTGCCTGTGTAAAGAACGCTCAATATTCAAAAAGGACAGACAATCCTTCTTCATCTAAAACAGACAAGTTGTATCTCTAGACTCTCATTTGGTACCATTTTTCTTCTGAAAATATATCCTCAGAGCGTAGTGCCACAGCCACACAGCTTTGCTAAGGACAGCAAGACAAGTATTCTTCTCATTGGTTTTGTGACTATTGCAACAGGAGGTAGATCAGTAGTTGCACGTAATGAAATGAGATTAGATCAAACCTTTTCAAAAGGCAGCTTATATAAACAATGAATGTACATATGTGATAGCTACAAAATGTACCAGAAAGCTCGGCCGTGCGGTTATTACACCAAAACAGAACAGACAGAATGCTCACCCATATCCTAGGCTCACTGTGAAACTCCAGCAGAGTAGATCTCCAGAAGAGAGCCTTCCCCACTGCTAGTCAGCACTTAAATGGGTCTAGGAGAGATGCAGCCAGGCTCCACCCCTTTGGGCAGCACAGGAGAATTGCCTTCACCTGTGCTCCTCTGGCTGACTCATTGCCTGCCTCAGGTGATTGATCAGAGGTTCAGGCTGTGATTTAGCAGTTCCCATACACAGCTTAAGCCTTCTCCCTGCACCACTGCACTGCTCCGGATACATCATTCAGAATTAAACATGATCAGAAGGATATATCCAACACAAATCTACCAAACTCATGTGAGTAAATGAGAGTTCAGGATCTGGAGCCCCAGAAAGAGCTTTCCTTGCTCTGGCACCCAACTCAGTTAAGTCAATAGATGTGCATTGATTTCAACACACCCTGTTGGTCAAGCAGTATTCCCATCAAGAATATCATCTCCAGGCCCTGTAGAACTGAGCTTTTCTCTTTAACTTCTCCAAATTTTGTCCCCAACAACAGCTGTATTTTTATCTGTTTAGGAAAGATTAGGAGCTTCTTTATTCGTGAAACAAATGTTTCACATCTTATTGGTGCAATTTGACCCCCATTCTCACCACAGGATATTTCACCTCCTTCTGTGTGTGCAGGGAGAAATGGGACAGATGCTATCATTCTCATCGTAAAGAGGGAGAATTTCAGCACAAGGAGATTAAGGATAAATATTTATCAGTCTGAATATCCTGTTTGAAGTACTAGTATCTGATTTTCCAGAGCTTTTTTTGATATTTAGAAATATCTAAACTTGTGTACAAATGACAAATTGCCAAGTCTCCAGCTGCAACTGTAGTATCTCTATGCTCTTATAAATCAGAACTCCCAAGTCAGATAAATGGAAAATGGGTAACACAGAGGCTGCCTGAGAAAACTTTGGTCTACCTGTTTGTCTAGTGCCACACAAAACTGTGGAAAAATTTTCCTCTGTGGAAAAATTAGAAATGGACCCCAGTTCTCCGGAATGCAATCCACTGTCAGATTGGGACACTTTCCCTTTAATGCTAGTCTCAGTTTCCATTTTCTTGAATAAACTCAGCACGATGCCTTTGAAAAGACCTTGATTCATTCCCAAATCAGCTACACACCAGGCATCATGTAAGGCAGAAGACCTGAAGCTAAAAACCGCAATGACTTTGCATTATGCAGTTTACAAAATTTCTATTTTTCTATTTATTTCTCTATGTTGTTCTTTTTTTTTTTTTTTTTTTTTTTTGCTTGCTTTTGAATGTTTTCTCACTATAAAAAAATCTCAATGTCTATTAAAGATAAAGGAGTTGAAAGATGGAGGCATGTCATCTTTTGCTCATTTGCCAGAAAAGAGTAAAAAAAATCCCAAATTTCCTCATATTGATTAATACTGGCCCCCAGCTAGAGCTTTTTTTTCACTGCTTCTTGAGCTAATGAATGCTCAGAAACACATTATCATCCTCCCCAAGGACCAGCTCCACAGAGGGAAAGAGGCACTCTGTTAATGAGCTACATAGATGTTTGCCAGCACGAAGAAATTAGGAGTTTGGGACACTTTGGATTTTCTCTCATGGAAAAGCAAACTGGCTGGCACTATAGAGCCACATCTCTTCCCTCTCCTGACCCCTTTCCAGGTCTGTCTCTTGAACCTTTGTGTTAGGCAGAACCCAAAGCATTAGCTGAGCCTTGGGTTCTGAGATTCACAGGTCAAGAAGATTTGTTCTTATTTCTGCATCCAACTGAGGCACAGCTAGTGGCATGCTCCTCCCAGAAGTTTCTCCTTGCCTTCATTTACTCATTCATTTTTTACTCAAGGAAATCTATCTGAGAATCTTTAGCACATAACTCTTCCATGTGCAGCGAGCAGTGATAACGAAACTCATGTTACAGAATCTCTTCCATGCTGTGAATCTTCACTCCAAAACAAGGAAAGTAAACAGAAACTGACTCCAACACACAACGTCAACATTTCTGGGGTAGTCAAGATAGGGCTTTTTACACTGATAGTGAAAAATGTTGAGTAGATTTTAAAGCTATATTTTGAAGTGACATTTTGATAAAAAATTTACCTGACTTTGAAATGTTAAAAAAGTGAAGCACAAATGTTTGGGAGAATGCTCACTTTTCCTTTGCAGGAGTAAAACTTTAGAAGTTAATCTTCAGGTCATAGCTTCAGGAATTCATTTTTTCCTGGTTAGCAAATCAGAAAAAAAATCACTCACACACCTCTGTGTAAGTAATCACTCTCTCAGTTCTCTTCTATTACTCAAAAATATGGAACCAAATAGATTCACACTTCGGCCCAGATGTAAAGAATACTTAAATATAGATATATACAACTTTATTCACAAAGTACTTACATGGTTTTATCATTTGACTAAAGTCTCTTGGCATTTGAATATGAATTTTGATGAGACAGGTTAAGTGCAACAAAACTTTATCTCAAAGCAATGACCTTCTGTTATTCCAAAAATCAAAACACTCCATCAGAGAGAAAACAAACTTATCAGAGACAGGATTTATTTCTGGGAGTGCTGATAAACCTGAGAACTTGGTAGTGAAGTGGTTTCATTCTTATTAAATCAAAAAGAAAAAAGCTGAGTCAGTGATAGATGTACCTGTACTGGAGGCACAGCTGTTCTTGAAAAGGATTTTGACGCTCTGACTTATTTGGCTTCATGTCATTTAATTCTACTGGAGAGGGAAAACAGTAAAATAGAAACACACTGTTACTAGTAGGTGAACTTTGGAAGGTTCTTGAGCTTTATCTGTTGCCATAGGGTAGGTATCAGCGATTCAAATATTTGGCTGGCAGCCACACACATTCCATTTGGTCAGTGGGGCCAAGTAATCAAAATGGTACCAACACACAAGAGAACATCAAAATCTTACCTTTCAGACACAATCCAGAGCTCATTAGAAGCACACCACATGAGTGGTTTATTTTTCTCATCGTTTACAACAATAATGTCAGGGGTTAATAACATGTGGAGAGGCATAAGGTACAAAGAAGGAGGTACAAAACCAGAAATGAGAAGAAGCAATCGAATCTTTGGGTCAATGTATTTGTTAGACCAACTGTCTCTGGAAAAGCTTTTCCAAAGTGCTGGCTTCAGTTGCTGCTTGCTGCTTTGGGGAATTCTGGCAGCCTATTTCATTTTTATCAATTAGCTATTAATTAGCAGTTTCTTACAGAAAGCATCTGATAAACAAACATAAAATGAGCTTATACAGATTTCCTGGGAGACAAACTCCTCTTCAAATGCACTCGAAAAGAAAAGCTAGCAGAAGGTCTTAAAAATAAAATAAAATACAGGATATCAAACAAAACACTGCAGTTCCAGAAGGTTTATGTGAAGTAGAAGACAAATGGACTTTGCACCTTTCTCAGTACTTGACAAAAACAAAACTTTGCTTAGAAAAAGCAAAGGCAGTTGAATGGTCCACTTTTCCTCCTTGCACAAAAAGTAATAAAAGTCCTTCAAAACCACAGGGACAGACTGAGCTAGGGGTAGGCTGAAGAGGAGGAAGGGGGCATTTTAAGCCTAATGGACCCTCCTGTTTGACTTATTTTAATGATAACCAAAAAGGTAATCTACTGATTTCATCTCCCTTTTGTGACCCTCTTACATGTGACCTTGTAACACTACATATTCTCACTCTGTCAAACACACATGCACAACAATAAAGGCAAAGCTTATGCAAGATATGTAAAGCTGTAAGATTTGTATCTTGAAAGCAAAAGAGTCTTTACGCAGTCTCAGCTGCATGATCTTTCATTTCTGATGCAGCACTAATGCTACAGGATGCCAGCCTTGTCTGAACGGCAGAGTAAAGATTGGGACCAAATACGGTATTTTACCATATTTATAGATTGGTAAGTAGAGTAATGAGAGGAGCTTTAAGAACTGTGGCCAGTTGTCAAAATTCTGTTTTCTAAGCAGACACAAGGAAGGCTGGACAACTTATTCTCTATGTTGAAAGTGCCCTTTTCAGTGACAGGAGATAGAGGGACCTCATTTGCTCATGCATCCATCACAGTCACAGTCGTGCAGCAAGAGCTGGGAGATTAACTTCAGCTGTATTTTTAGAAGTGGTATCTGGTGGGCCTTTATTCATTCAGGCTTATAGCCACACACAGAGATCGGAACCTTTATGACAGACCTTTCTAGGATGTGTGCTGACTGGAGATGGTTGTAGCCATCCATAAAGTTTACCTTTCTACTAACACAACCATACAACATTCTCAGGACTTGGTGCTGTCAGAGGACAGCTATGGAGCAACCAGCTGCAATTTCACCAGAGATATATACTTTGGGAATGCTGAGAAAATACAGTGATGTGCAGGACTGCTGCTGGGGCCAGGAGGAGATCCCAGCATGCACAGAGGTAGTTCCCATGGAGAAGGGATCCCTAGAACATGATCTTTATTATCTGTTGTATATGCTGATGCTGCCTTTTCCTTAGAGCTTGGTGTCCCACCTTGCAGGCATGCTGGCTCGTGGCTGGAAGAGCTGGCCAAAGCCACAACAGTCAGAAGTCTCATGCAGCCAAGCCACCAAGCTTTATATAATAAATCATAGCTTAGATGATGCTTTGAAGGATCATTCCAGACTGCTAATTATGCTACCGCGTTTTGTAAGCTTAATCTAGTGCTGCTGAACTCATCATTTCTGCCTCTCAGAAGGAAGAGCTGTTAAAAGCAGTCCAGCTGTGCGTACTCTGGAGGACCCAGCCATGCCAACTCTGGGAGAAGAGTTTCAAACAGTAGCTTTAAAGTCCTCCTGCCACAGAAGAGGGAGAAAGGGACATTTACCCAGGTGGATGATCAGGCTGTACCTGCAAAAGTCATAATCTACATTCCAGGTGCCCGGGGAGATTAGTGATTCTCTCAAGTGTGTCTCTGGTGGCTGAAGAGCACATCTGAATTCCCAGCTGCATCTCATCGCTGCACAGTTGGCAATGCAATCAGAAATATTAAGCTAAAGCTTCTGGATGATAGTGTAGGCACTTGTCAGTCTTGTCTTTCAGGATATAATGCTGAAACCTTAAGACATATAATCCTTATGTTTAGATTCCATACCACTGCCTCGAATGGGGTATTATAGGAATTTAAGGCACTTAAGTACTGAATTGTCATCTGAAACAGACACCACTCAGTTAAGAATGAAACTCTCTGTACACCTGCCTGACTAATGTCCTCCAGATTCCTACATTCTCTCTTCATGCACCCAAAATTCCCCAAGCAAGACTATGTCACATAACTTTCCAACAGCTCAGTAGTGCTGACATTGTACTAACCCCCCTGTGGGATCACAGCTAGAAGGCATTGCCAGGCTGCATCTTGCACCCAGCCATAAGATCAGGCTCCTCTGAATCTGCAGTATCTTATTTTCTGAAAGGTATTGTGGCTGAGGAGCTAGATAACTCGTGAAAATGGAGATCCTTTCTCTCTGTTTATCTTACATAAGGTCCCATCTTATAAATTTTCTTTTCAACATTAGGCTCATGATTCTCTTCCTAACCATCATTCTGCAGTGCCATGTTCCCTTCTGTGCATTTTCATGTTGACCCAATGAATCTTATATCATCTGCCTTTCAGCTGCCATCCACTGGGAAGGGAAAGAGTGTCCCACACAGGAACAAAGCTGAGGAAAAGCTGGCTCTGAGCTGCTAGATAATGAAATGGAGTGCCCATCACTCACACTGTGTGTGTAATGTAACTGTAAATGTAATGTAATGTAACTGTGAATGTAAAACATTCTCTGTATTTATGAGAGGCCCTTTCACTGGCTGGATTCTTTGCTTTCACTCAGAAGTTTTGGTGCTTCCATATGTGTTTTACATAGAGCCACAGTGCGTCTTCCAAGACTGTATTTCATTCAAATCCTCTAGTAAATCTGACCTGTGCTTGTCATTATTTGCCACATAAAACTGTCACAGCTCTGAAATACACCAATTGAAATGGTGGATAAACACTATTTTATAGATAACTGTTAGTGAAATTTCACCCAATGAACAAAACATGCCTGAAGACAAAGTGATCAGCAGTCGCTTTTCAGGATTGAAAAGAACAATCTTAAATTTGATGGCTGCAGCTGCACTTTGTCATCCAGTCTGTTTGACTCAGTTCAGAACACTGTGATCTCCCACTCTAGCTGAGGAACAACAGTCCTCCACAGTACCAACATCAGTGGCAAAGAACATAAAGCTTTTCAAGATCCAAGCTTTAATTTCAAAACCACTTCATCAGAAAGAAAGTACAGTCAATCAGCGCACCTCAGATGGGAATCCTGGGCAGCAGTGATTACACTGATTACAGTCTCTCTTGGTTTTGGGAACTGCTCCATACAACAAGGTGACACTGCAAAAATATCTATAACAAGCTCCCTCATAAGCTGCTCTCTGCTCTTCATCCAAGCAAATGTTTCTAGAACACCTGGAGCCTTTTAAGTATCAGTTTAACCTCATTGTTAGAGGATGCCCTTAAAGCATAGGTAGTTTACAGTTATAAGCACTAGAAATTCACCATTAAGGAAGAAGCTCATTTTCTAAATAGACTTTGAGTCTGACATTTTCTTTCCAAGCTCCAGTCTTAGCATCTGGCACTGATCTGGTGGTATTGCTGTCACAAACATGCTTGTAGAGCTGAATGACCTGCACTTGTACCACTGCTCTTCTCTCCTCTCTGGACCCCTGCTGGGTGTAGCTGAAATCATGATGGTGTCTGAGGACTGGAGATGACCAAACTTCCTTGTTTCATTATTTTAAAGTGTTGCTCTGTGGATGTCAGTGATTTTAATATCCATGAATGAATGAATATTGTACTCTTTGATTTTTTTTCAAGTAAAGCAAATTTTAGAAAAGTTTTGAGACATTTTTTTAACAAGAAGGAAAAAAGTAGAACCTATGAAGATTTTTCCACTTCAAAACCTGTCCAAAGGTATCTAGAAAGATCAACATAAAAAGAACACTTCATTTTTGTTTCCTTTCAAGTTGATTTTCAAATCTGCATTCATAGATCTGTGAGAGTGTTTTCATGGATAATAAATGGAAAATAGGCAGTTGTTGAAACTGCTATATAAAAGAATAGCTATGCACACATATATAATAAACATGTATAACTATTCAATTGCCTTTTCTTAACTTAAATAGGAGCAACAGAAAAATGTCCCAGAGGCTTAAAGCTTCATCATATTTCAAGTCAGATTTATAAACTATTGAAATTTTATTAAGAATTCTGAATAGTGCTTATTTACTGTGAACATTTTGCCATTTAACAACTGCACATGGATCTCAGCTTCAATTTTCTTTCAGGATAGGAAAATTAATTTCTTTTTCCCATTTTTGCTATTACTTTCAGGAAATTACTATTTGAAAATACTATACACTCTGTCAACTCCCATCATGAAAGAAAAAGGAATGTACATCATACACTGCTCTCTAGGAAGTCCAGATTTGTCTCTTCTGTCACTGAGGACAGATTTTAGATTTGTTCCATTTCAAGAAAGTCAAAGCACTAGCATGTTCAGTGAAAAGTTTCACAGAACTTTTCTTTGTCCTCACCCCGCAGTTTCTGACATGAGTATTCACAACTACAACTCAGAGCTCCAGGGAAGGTCTTAGTTTTGCAGGATGTTAATATCCTGTTGCATTATAGTAGCTTCCAGGCATTTGAAGTAACTAAGGAATGAAGCTGCTTTTGGAACTGCCTGGTTGGTGTGCAGTGACTGTGGACAGCTTGGAGAAGATGTTGTTATGTCTCTACCATGGTCTGAACAGTCAGAACCACGAAAGTCACTATTCCTGCTGTAGCAAAGAAGGAAAACATTATTAATGTGGTTGTGAAGGTTAAAACAGCAAGATACATTTTACTATTGTTATTATTTATTGAATAGAGTGGATGAGAATGAAGTAAAAGGTAACTCCGAGTGAGGTACTCTACAAGTTCCAAATTTGGTATCACAAGAAGACGTAAGAATCTCAGGAGACCCAGAGTGAAGATAGCCCTGCTTCACTATAGGTGTTTGATCTCTGACATCTTTCTCCCATTTGGAGTCTTCTTTCTGGAAGATTTCTTGTAGTAAAATCCCTGTCTGCAGAACAAGAACAAGTTTTGAAAGTGAATGATGTTTGCGCACACAGAAAAAATATTTACAGTGATGCAGAGCAGTTATCTTATAATTATCCTGCTCATTTTCCTCAGGAATCTGTAGAATTTGGCCACAGAACAGCAAGACAAGCTCAAGTTAGAGACAATCACCATCTAAAGAACAGCACTGGTAGAATCTCGAGAGCCTGAAAACTATGACACTTATTCAAAAATTAATGATTTATCAGTCAGAAAACAGACTTTTTCCTTTATATTTTCTGTCAAAAATCTGAAACCCAAATACATTTTTTTTCATTAGCCAAAACCTGAAAATCAACAATTTCTGAAAGAAGAAAAAGGAAGGCATTGCCTTGCTGACACTGACCAACTGAAATAGAAGTCCTTTAATCTGAAAGAGTGAGAATCCATGTCTTACGTATCTGCAGTCTATCAGAAACTGAATGTATATATATCCGTACTCATATATATGTATGGATGACTTGGCAACCAGTGTCAGTTCAATCTTTCCTTTTAAGACCCTCTCCCGCAGCCTACTGTATCTTACTTCTCCAGTCCTGTTTGTCCTCTGTCACATCCATTCCCAAATTTCTGCACTCATCTTCTGATTAGGTCTCTTTCTCTGTGTCTTTTTTTCTATTCAGCATTCTTTCTTAAATGGAAAGTGCATGGCTGTCCAAAATTTATCCTCCAATCTTATTATATGTCTGCAAAACCAAGCAGCAAATCTGTGGGATAATATCTATTTTTTGCTTAGAATGAATGAATACATGCATAGATGTTGAAAATGGTTGGAAGGGGGCTACAGATCTCAAGAACAGAAAGTAAGGGCTTTAAGTATCTGAAAAAACAGAAGTTGGTTCTACCAAACTCCTCACTAGCACTGCATGAGGGATTTAGGTACAATTTATTCTCAAAATCTAGAACCAGGAGGGGAGGCTGGCATAAGAGAATGTTTGGTGCCCTCTAGAGATTTAGGGAATATAATTTGGTGTTGCTGTTGATGTGGAAAAATCCTTTTAAAAATCCTTTAAAAAGAGCCTCATAATGGTCCATGCAAAATTACCTTCTGCCAGAACTGGCCCACGACTGCAGACTACACCATTTTAGAAGGTAAAAAGGAGTTTCTCATCTGATACTTCCAGATGTTTTCGCTGTGAATTATAGTAAAAATTGTCATGCTTCTGCCTTACCAGGATTTTCCTAGAACCTGACCATAAATAGGTCAGTGACTCTTAGTGCCCCAATCAGAAACAATAGCAGATGACTGTTGACTTCTTTGATAAATAAGAGAAATTTTTATGCTTAATCTGTGAAGTTTCTTTTGCTGCTAAACTTAATAAAAGCTCAAAAGGAAAAATATTTCCTCTAGCTGTCGGCAACCTGCCACAAACATCTGAGATGAAGACAAAATATTTCCAGATTAAAAATGTTTTATGCACTTCCAGTGAACTCAGTATGAATTTAATCATTGCTAATCAAATCTTTACTCAGAAATATAACTTCATGCCTTATAAGTGGGTACAGTAAAAGGTCAACAAATCAATACTAGCTTGAGTTTCACTTCTCAGTCTGAAGTTGTAAAACACATGGGTATTTTCAGATTTACCTTCCATATGTTTCTTCACATTTGAGACACTGGATAGGGCTGACTGTCCTCATACTGACTGTGAAAGGAGCAAACAATGAGCAGTAGCAATACTAGGAAGTAAAAATGTGGTGTCTGGAGGTTAAGAATCTCTAAAAGCCAATTAAACTGATAGATGCCCTACATGCCATTAATACAGGGTTCTGTCCTATTGGTATAGTTTCATACTGTCATGCAGTAGAAAACATGGACTGGAAAACCCAAACTAAGTTTCCTGACACTGGACTCTTGCAACTCAAAAGGAGGTGCTTTGGAGGCCCTTTTCAGATGCTGAAGCTGGTTCCAAAAGTCTTAAAAGTTTGCCCTGGCTGATAACGCTGTACATGGATGGTTCTCAGAATTTTCTTTAGTTGAAATGGAGCACAGAGCACAAAGTGGTATCTGCTAAACCTGCTAAAGCGTAATTAAGCCTTTGCAATAATGTTTTCTATGGTAAGACTGGAAATAGTAAGCAGAGGCAGAAGGCCTTATCAAAGCAGACCAATTCTCTCACTCCATTTCAGAAGGATAATATAAAAAAATACTGTATAAACTCAATAACTATAAACGAAGTATGTGACTCACTAGATAGTCACTCAGAGAAATAGTTCTCTGATCGGCTATCTACAGCTCACAAGCAGAAGCAGGGCAGACATGCTTATCTATAATCTCTTTTATATTGAATTTCCATATTCACTGTGATGTGTGTGCACATCCCCATAACTCACTGAAAAGAAGGCTCAGACCTCAGGACTTAACATTAACAGCAGTGTAATCAGCAAGTGACAGAGCACACAACCACGCAGCAAACTGGAACACAACAAATGACAATCAATGCTCTAATATTTCTCCCATACAAATAACTTCAGTATTGCCTTCGGCACAAACTGTATCTTCTTCAGACATACTCCATTTATAATGGAAACCTGCAGTTCACTTGCATTGTTTTCTCTGCAGTAAAAGTAGGAGACATGAACACTTGCTGAGATATCAAAATCTTCAACTCCTAACAAAAGATCACGCATATAATGCTCCCTCATTATAGAAGAAGACTAAAGACATTAACACACTCCTTGCAGCTCAGTCTATGAGAAAACAAGCAAGCTGGAAACAAGGTTGCATTGTGCTAAAATCAGAGATACAGCAGAGAGCATCAACATGCACCACAGCAATGGGATTCAAACACGCAGTACTAATCCTCCTTTTCTTAGTTGGGATACATAGTTACTGTGGAATAGAAACATGAACTATGAGGAAGTTAAGATACCACTCAGAAATACAGGGCTCAAAGACCACATATTTCCAGACCACATATTTCTCAGTACTTCCATTGCCTTCTTTTCCCGGTCCTCCATGAATACCTGGATCCCTTCCTTGAACACAGATAATTGTCTGCCATGACAAATTCAGTCAGCACAGGAAAGCACAGGCCTCCATTCCCCTCTCTTTACTTATTTCATTGCCTTTGCTCATACTTTGGTAGTTTCCATCAGGATATGACTGAGGCATTACTGGTACAATATATGTTACCTTGCTTCCACATAAGCAAATGAATTTAGGCCTCTCAGATTTTTAACAACTATTTTTCCTGGGGCAATTTGAATTAATTTACTCCCTCCTTAATGAGAACTACTGACTAAATTCCTTCCCTCCCCCATTTTCTCCTACAGGACTTGCTTGCAAGCTCACAATGACAAGGGAGGTGCTTCTGACTGACCAAGTCCCAGCCTTGCAGTGTGGAGGAGTGACACAGCAAAGCGCTGTAAGATGCCTTTCCCAGTAGTTTCAGTGTCATTCTATTTATTTTCCATACTGTTTTAACTCTCAACTGGTATTGGGCTGACCATAATGGTAGCACTGATGCAAGACAGTGTCAATACTATATACAGTCTGCCATCATAATTTTTCTCAAGCAGATTTTTTTTTTTAAATTAATTAAAATAAATTAAATTGCTGGGTTGCTAACTTTAAGAGACTTTCTACGATTTCTACATTTAATGCATATACAATAATAAATACCTAAATAACAAAGCAGTAATACAGCATTTTTAGATAGCCTCAGACATATAAATAGCAGTTTTGTACCCATATACCCCAGTTCCTTTGCAATTAAAGGGTATACGTCAACATAATAGATCCATATATTTATGCATGTACAATTATATACCTGCCTCTTTTGAAAGTTGTCTGTACTTTGCGTATAAAATGATCTTTTTCTATGGAATTTGAGCAATGATTTATAATTCTTGAAACTCTGGAAGACAATGCAAATAAAATCTATCCCATCCGTATTCTGAGTACAAATGACTCTCATAGATGCTAAAGAATGATGCAGGGACAAACAGATAGAAATGTATCCACAATCAGTGGTGCTGAACTTAATGGAATACAGAGCATCTTAGCTGGTATCTTGCTGCACTTAATTTTTGTTTCTTGCTCTATTTCCTCATAACAATCTCTTAAAATTGCAGCACAAATGGAGCAGCTGCTGCATTATATCAAAACTTTCATTGTAGCATTTTTAGTATTGTATGTAATGCTTCTCACCAATAATGGCGGAGTGTCTTGATTGTAGAAGTGGGTCTGATCTCCATATGCCTTATCACATCCTATACTCCTTGTATTCTTAGCTGATAATTGACTCTGTTAAAGTCAAATCTGAGAAATTATAGGAAAGTTGGTTGTTGGATCAAGAAGAAGAGATGCAAAATCACTGAACTCCTCGTGAGTGGAAGAGCCTGGAGGACAAGAAAGACACACAAAGGAGTAATTTGCCCTCAATAGAAAACAGTTGTTTCGAGACCAGATATTAGATCAAGAGAATAGGAAAATATTAGTAAAGATCAAAGCAGGAATTAAAATATCTGTTTCATTATTAATATTGGAGCCTAAAGTCTTCTTTAAGTAAACCAAAAACTGATTAAAATGTCTAATTACTACAGAACCTTTGGAGGCAGAGACCTTATATTACTATATATGTTCTAAATACAGCCGGTTGGTATTTGGTCAGTCTCAATTCTGAGCAGCAACACTCATGTTAAATAACAATACCAGTATACAAAAAACAACCAAAGGACAGTTTGTGCTGCGCTAAAGAGAGGTGAAGAGAAGTGGTCTTCTTTTGAATACTGCCAATACTGAGGAGGGCAAAGTGTTAATGTTTTATTGAGAGCAATGTACACCTAACTGGTCTTTGGGGAAAAATAATGATTTTGTAATATTCCACAGCCTTATCATAAAAAAAAAACAACAAAACAAACATCCCTTCAATGGGAAACCAGAAACCTGCTGGAGGAGACTCAGAGCTTCCAGGGAGCAGAGAGGCTCGTGCTTCCCACGTATTCCCATCAAGCTGCAACGTCAGAAGGCTCCTTCCACAAAACACAGCCAAAATATAATCAGAAAGTCAACAATATTATGGTCCAGCAATACTGTGGTCCAGTGGTTTGTATGGGATTTGCCTGTGACAAACTCCATGGTCACCAAGCAAGAACGGCAGGAAGATAAAGCCATATGGCATTATAGGTAGTCAGCTTAAAAAAAAAAAAAAAAAAAAAAATCACTGCAGAGTGACAGTTTTCCATGATGCCCATTTCAGTGAGTTGCAGACTATATGTTCACCTTGTTTTATTGATTTTTTCAAAGGTAGACTACTTCATGTGATGGGAAAATTGCTTCACTGTATTTTTTTGTATTAAAACAAAGCAAATACTCCTGAAATATGAAATCAATTGCAAATGAATAAAGCATGTCAGGAACAGCCAGGTAATAAAGTACTGGTTCCTAGTTAATGCATTTATTTAAACTTCTGAGTCATCAAAACAAAATAATAAAATCCTCTGACCCCTGAAATAAAATACTTCCTTCCTCAGCAATAACTGCTCAGGCATTTGCATGTCGTTAAACAAGAAGCTTAGAAAACTGCAACAGGAACAGACAGAAAGCAGAGCATGCTCTGGCTATGGCTGAACCTCAGCCATATCAAAATAGATGATATGGCTGAGTAAATAGAAATAGAGGCAGAGTGCGCAGTTTGCTTTCAGGCAATATTGCTATCCAACACAGCAAGAGCTATTTGAACACGATAACAACAAAAACTGTCAACTAAAAAGAAGCCAATCTCTGTTTGTAATGATTCAAGGGCGATAGCCTTTCCAATTTATATAATTTGAGGTTAGTTCCTTTATGGTCAATATACTGTTTACATTAGGGAATAAGATTTGTCCCTTTATTGATTCAAGTATGTCAAGTGAATAAGCAGAGGGCAGTAGCTCTGAAAAGTTGTATTCTCCATTCTGCTTTAAACAGAAGATTGAGAAATCAATCTTTATTCACTGCAGCTGATGTGGCTGTTCAAGTTTAGTGCTGTGTGATGATCTGATCCTGAAAGCCAAAAGGAAATACTTAAACTGAGAAGCAGAAGAAAGTGAAAAAATTTTGTGGTGCCTTGTAGCACAGTTTCAGCCATTTCCATCTACTGATAAAATACGACCTGATCTGTAGAAACAGAATCTATATGTGGTCCTTCTGTCAATGCCATCAAATCTGCACCTAGTTAGTAGGACTAGCAGGCAGAGGGATGGCTCTATGAGAAGTAACACACAATAAATGAATACAGCAAATGGATGCTGAAAAGTGGTTGATCGTTAAAATGAACATAACATGAGAAATAGGGCTCTTCAAAGGCAAGCCTTTTTGTCAGCTCATCACCTTTTTTCCCCACATCAAACACCATAACAAAAGCCATATGATGCCATCATAGCGTTAGATTTCACAACAAAGTGGGATTTTGAAGATGGTGGTTCAGTTAGCTTTAAGAAAAAGGCTGGGTAAATAAAATGTACATCAAGGTAAATATTTCACGTCTTCTCTAAATGCTCTTAAAAAAACCACTTTCGAAGGGTGACAGCAATGTTCAACTGTGATTGAAATCCGAGATTGTATGACTAGATAGCTGTAAAACTAGGTGGTTTTATAAAAAATACTGAGGGAAAAAGAACAGCAAAAAGTTGTTAGTGCTGTTATTCCAGTATTCCTTCTCTAAGTTGCCAGCTGCTTCATGACAGTGGAAATCCATACAAGGTATTGCATACAGGTTTGCATACTTGAGAAGGTACATTGTAATTAATATATTGAATATGTGAAGAGAGGTATGTAATATCAGCATGGACTATATTCAACATCTATGACTGGAGAGAAAATAGGAATGATGGGGGCAGTATGTAAGGCTGTTTCTCATACTCTTTTGTTAGAAAATGCTCTCACTTAGAAAGGATGAGGGCTAACTAAAGCATTTCTAATGGTTCATGAATTTTAAAGTCTATAAACGGAGTGAAAATGACAGTGTGAAATAAATAGTTTTAAAGCAGAAGTTGATAATTGTTTTTTAAATGCTTGAGTGGACAACCTTCATAGGACAGTAAGGCTATTTTGTAGTACATGTACTGATACAGGTGAAAAAAGGAAGAACACTTTTCTGTGTTCAAAGACAATCACGTGCCTCCTTCAAATCTGAAAGAGAAGCAACACATTTCAAGCAAAGTACAGATTGTTCTGAGCTCAGGGAATGACGTTAACCAAAGCAGACTGTTTGAGAGACAGGTATAACTCATGTTCATGGAGAAGTGGATATTGTTTTCAGAAAAAAAATCAGAGCGACAGACCTAATTTGCAGCTGCTGTGGAGAAAAATGAGTGAGACAATAGGATATAAAGCAGATATATCCAGTAGTTATATCCAGTTGCATCCAACCATTCTGGATATTTTTTTTTATCCAGAACTGAGCTCCCAAAGCATAAATCTCTGCCAAAATTCACCTCTGCATATTTATAATGGCATATTCCACAAAAACATGCAATGGGAATAGTTACCTTAAGACAATAAAGCTGTTGAGAAATATTATATGACCTCACTTGCCTGAAGTTTGTGAAACCAGCCTTAGCCTGCAGGAAGAACAAAGAATTTCCTCTGAACATTTGAATTTGGGTGCATAATTTATAAATCCCTTATTAAAAAAGAAATTATAGGATGCAATTTCACCGAGTTGTATGAAAGCAAAACTCTCAACCACAGCTCTAAATTCACCTTGGGAAAAAATAATAACTATATATATGCGTGTGTGCGTGTATACACGTATATATCACAGAATCACAGGACTGTAGGGGATGGAAGGGACCACTGGAAATTATCTAGCCCAACTCTCTGCTAAAGCACATATACATATGTATGTTTCTTCCACTTCTTTTTTGTGTGTCTGTTTTTCTTTTGACTGCTTGTTTGCTTTAACAGATTTTGAAAACAACTGCAGGAGAGAACTGCTGCGCATAGCAGTTTTGCTGCAGAAAATGTCAAGTATATAAACCCGTGGAACATTGGACATAGTCACCTTGCAAAAACTGAGTTGCAAATTATCAAATCCCTTTTGGATGCATATATGCTATTGTGTACATGTCAAACATCCCGGAGCAAAGCACTTCACAATACACTTACTATAAATCTTTAATACCATAAAAGTAGATCTTCTTGACTTACAAATCTGAATAGGATTTGCTTCCACATCAAGATTTGTACGGACAGAATTCAGTGCCACTGGTTGGTTGACTTCCAGATCTCATTTTCAAAGGCATTTGAAACAATACCAAGAAGGCTGCTTAGTGTTACCACAACAAAAGCAGAAGTAACACCATGCTAAAACTAAGCACAATTGTGTATGACCAATTTAAATCTTGCATCTCTACCTAGTCACTGATCTTCATTGTTTTTAGAATTTAACATTTTGGCATGTCCTATCCTCTGGCAATTTTCACTAAATGCAAGTAATTATTTTAAATGTAATATAAGGTGGATAAACAGGCCAACAAAGTGAGACCACAAGAACCAAAGATGTGTTGGGTTGTTTTTTTTTTTTTTTCCCTTAGGGAACAAGAAGAGGAAGTTACACAAAATATTCCACGGCATAAAGTCATTTTCCATGTTATAATTCTCGGCCTGCCACTGCAACTCCTGTCAGTACAGAACACACTTAGCAAGGTAGAAGTCTCCTTTCTCTCTACCTTATGCGTGGACAGTTCCCATTCCATGTGCAGTACTTTGCAGTCCACGTATATTCTTGTTGCTAAGGCACAACAGAGGCTGAGATCTGGATAGCATCAGTTGCTACTTACATACTGCTGATCTAGCAAAGCACTTCATACCCGACTGAACATCTAAGACACGTGATAAATCTCAAATCTGGTTGAGGGCCAAAGTCTTAAGCACCTTCTGAGATCAAGGTTCAGACACACAAAGCTTTTTGCTGACAGAGCAAAGACAGGTTCTGGCCTCTCACGGCACCCTCTAATAGTGACAGTGAAGAGAAAGAACCAACTTGAGGCAAAACCCCCAAAACAGAAGAAAATACAGCAACACTTACAGATCTGTATGTGTGTCCTGAACTGACAAACAAGTGATAAATGGGGATTGTTGACATTTGGAAGGATAGAATGGAAACCATAATGGCAGAGACCTCCTTAGAAGACAGTAGCATGGAGAAAATCTCAGAAGTGCTCATGGGAAAAGAATGTGAAAGTGTATGAAATTAAACAATAAAGAATGAACAGAAGGTGACTGAGAGCACCCAGACAGAGCACCTGAATGCCAAGTTATTTGCTCTGAATGTTTCCCTCAGCATCACAAGGATCAGGGAGCCAGGTTCTGTGCCTTACACTGCTGGCAATAAGTGGTAGTGGGATTTCTGCACAGCACTCCATCATCAGGTGTCTATTTTACTTCTTTTACTTCCATACAAATTCCTATCCTGCACAAACCAGGATTCTTCTGCTGGGGGAAGGGGATGTTTGCTGCCAGAGCAGTTTCATCCTCATCCATACATTCAAGTGTTTTATTAAAAAGACAGGCTCTGTAAAACTGTGGTTCTATTGTGTAGTTCCACAGATGCTTTCAATACTGGGCAGCAGTTCAAGAGCTGCTGCTTCCTTACTAAAGCTGAAATCAATCAAAATCTCTTAGTTAAGCCTTGGAGTCTGTTGTTTGGGCAGCAGATGCTGAGAGGTGAATCAGTGCAGAAAGCTGAGGAGAGAGAGAAGGCACAAAATAAGGGAAGAAACCCTGAGCAACAGCTCAGTGCTTAAATCAGTTTTGAAAAAAAGACCATAAAGCAAAGTGAGCCTGCTGTCCAATGGGCTCTACTAGATTTCAATTCATTGGAGTGGATGGGCCCCACTCATTATCAAGCAAGGTCTCATCAGTATTCTGCAATATTCAATACATATTTTTACCACTCATACAAAACTAGAAAACTATGGCCGTAAAATCATTTCATATATTCCTTAGCTATATAATTATCACGTCAATACTAGAAAATTTTACTGTAATGGCAGCCAAAGGTGTTTACAAGAAATGGGCAGCTAATCCCTGCCTTACATTATATAGTGCCATGACTTCTTGCAGCTTGTAACTGTGCCTCTTGCCCTTCTGCTTGGCTGATCTGAGAAAAGTCTGCTTTATGTCTGCTCTGTAATTTACCTTCATGGTAGTTAGAACTAGTTAAAGACAGATATTAGGACTCTCCAACTTCATCTCTTCTTCAGGGTGAGCGAAGCCTGACCCCTCAGGAAATCATGGGCTTCAGTCCCAGGAACATCTCAGCAGTCCTCTGCTGTGCTCCCAGTTTGTCCATTTCTCTGCTGTGGTCTTATGCTTTAAGGTAGAATAAGTGAAAAACTTATGTGGATCTAAGCCTCTTTAATTATGTTTTAGAATTATCAATCTTTCCTTCAAAATCACTCTTTCCTGTGAGAGATCTCCTCCTTAGCATTCACTTCTGCCAAGTTCTTAGACCAGGAAAACATCACAGGATTTCACATTCAATGACAACAGTGAGCAGTAAAAGGACTTGCTCCCACACAAAGCACAGCTGAGTTGCAGCAAGTTTCCCCCAGTGGCAGTTCTGTGTGGAAGATCTTTAAAGCTGTCTGCTTTTTCTTGCTGTGCTGGCAGCTGGGCCTTTTTTTTCCTTTGCCTAATATAAGGAGCAGAGAGAGAAGGGTTAAGAAACGTAATGCATCTCTTCTCATTCCCAATGAGTCAAAATGGGTTCATTTCACACACTTGAGAGGCAGAATTGAGCAGGAGAATGTTTAACAATTTTCACAGAGTGCTCCTTAGATGAAGAAGTGCCTGTGACAGCGCACACCACAGAATAATCACAGAATGGCCCAGGTTGGAGGGGACCTCAAGGACCATGAATCTCCAACCCCCCCCTTTAATACTAGATCAGGCTGCCCAGAGCCCCATCCAATCTGGTCTTGAACACCTCCAGGGACAGGGCATCCACAACCTCTCTGGGCAGCCTGTTTCAGCACCTCTCTTCTCTCATAGTAAAGACCTTTCCCCTGATATCCAACTTAAATCTTCCCTCCCTCAATTTAAAACCATTGCCCCTTGTCCTGCTGTTATCAACCCTTTCAAAGTTGACATTACTCCCAGCTTGCTGTCCCTAAAGCTGCATCCTTGGGGGTTGTCACAGCTCCGCATAATACCATGTTTTGTGACCAGTCAGAATAGTGTGCTGTCCCTCTGGCATCATGTCTCTGATCTCTCAACTCGCAACGCATGGGACACAAATATTGTCCTAGTGAGTGGGGTTTCTCAGATGACAATGAGCTTAGGTGCCAGCTGATGCCTGTCTCTACTTATTTTTCACAGTAGTTTACCAAAAAATAAACTGGAGGAGTCCCTCTGCTCATCTCAACCTGTTCCAGTCTGGGATCTGCCAAGCACACAGTGAGCAGTCTCACTCCTACCCCTGAATCATCCAACACATATGCTGGCAGTCCTTCTGCCGCCCCTGTGGCCTGCATGCCTTCTTTTACTTTGCTTTGAAAAGAGGGCCAGAGAAGGAAGGAGACGATGGACGTTTTGTTCTGAGATGAAGTTGGTGCACAGCAAGGGCTGCACCAGCCCTGGGAGCTAAGGATTCTGCAGTGCAGATTATTTCAGACACTATAACCAATTCCTCAGATCTTCCAGTAGCAGGTGGTGACACTTTCACGGGCAGTCTGTTCCTCTGCTTCACCTGCTGATCAGTAAAATGGATTTGCTTCTTTAAATCTTTGTCACTTAAATTTAAAACCATGACATCTTACTTCTCACCTGCAGCAAGTAAGAATTGTGAGCTACTTCACTTTTCACTTAAGTCTTCTCTCAGGGATTTTTCAGACTGATCAAATTTCCTCAAATCATCTTAACCCATGTTTGTGGCTGCTGATCACTCTCACAGCTCCTTACAGGTCTGCATGCATCCAAGCACTGTCTGATGGCTGCGTGCAGTTCTTCAGAAAGCAGCAGCTGCCTCATTACAGCTGCAGCCGAGATCTTCCTTGCTTTCAGTTTACCTTGAAAACCAAGCAACCATGGAAAGGAGGTAAATCCTCCCTGTTATCAGCTTCCTAAAGGGGATTAAGCTGGCCCCTCTTGTTTGCAGAAAGATTTGAATCCCTTTTTTTCCTTAATGAAACTTGCTTTAAGATGAAACAGAAAATACTACAAATTCAGAGGTCTCATTCAAGAGACCCACTCACCAGCAAAAATCCTTACCATAAAACACAGTCAATGACCAAAACTGTAAGCTATAAAATCTTTTGATTTATTTTCAGTAAGGTAAAGTGTCCATGTGCCTCTGAATGTTTTAATGGAAATTTTTAACAATCCAGGTGATTCCTAGCACAGTTGGCTCTCAAATACATTTCAAATATTATTCTTTAGAACCTGCATACATACATTCCAGAATAATATATTTTAAAGATTTATCATACAAATTACGTAACTTCGCCAATGACTTGGGAATTAATTTTCTTCTTAGCATGCCACACTTATGAAAAAAATGTTCTGCCTATAAATCTCTGGTCGCTTTACATTGAATCAGAATGTACATTTAGCAGCAGCATCTTCCCGTTCTCCTGTGTTATTATGACTTAGCTGATCCCTCTGAACTGAGGACATCAGCCATCAGCTGGCACAGATCAGCATTACTTTATGTCTGAGGTACTGCACATTCCTATTTTCCTCCAATTTTCACAAAAACTTTTGCTATTAACATTTTTTCTATAGCTAACTGCTCTTTAAATGAATACTTTCACATTTGTGCACGTCCTGAATGCCTCTGGGTCTGCTCAGTTTAAACAAGGGTGGCTATTTTAAGTCTTTATATGGGATGTTTAAGACAGGGAGTGATTCTCCCCAGAGCAGAGGGGTGCCTGCTGTAGGACTCACTGCCTCTTTGGGTCATGGCAACCAGCATCCTGCTGGGGCTGGGCCAGCAGTCCTGGCTGACCAACTCCATCAGCACCTGCAGGAAGAAGCAGCTGACTGTGTGTCTGATAGGCTGCAGTTCCTGCTGCACTCCTGCTGGCATCTTGAATGCAACCGCTTTCCCCCTCTGAGTGGAAAAACAGGTCTAACTGCAAATAGATAGGAGGATAGCATGTCACCCTTTCCTGCTGCAGTCTGCCTGTGGATCCAGCTGACAAGGAAATACTGGGCCATGCTGGGTGGCTGTGATTTCTCACTGTACTGATGCAGATCAGACAAAATCCCTGTGAAGGTGCGATGCCTATATAACACAGTGATATGAAGCAGGCTGACCAATCCCAGTGGGAAAATCATCAATCCCACCTGCAATGGCTGGGATGGGCTGGCACCCACTGCACTGCACAAGAAAGGAGCCTGGCAGAGATACCACAACATTTGTTACACAAATGTTTGCCAGAATTTTCTTTCTCTGCAGTCAAGAGACACAAATAAAAAATACAAATAAAATAAAAAATAAAAATAATTCAAGTTCATTCAGTTTCTTGGATTCATGCTTATAGAGCACATCAATTAAATGTTCATTGCCAACCAGCAGATTTACACATTATGACACAACCTGGCTGCACTGCCCCATGTTTCCCCCGTATAACTCCTACAAGAAAACTTCCTATAAGGTCAGCTAATGAGTTCTGATGTCAGATTCAGACAAGACAGAACTGTGCTTCTGAATTACAAAATACAAATGCTACAAGAGCTAATTCTGAAGGATTGGGTAATGGGCAGTCGAAGAAAGGCGAGAGACATTATGAGAACAGAGGTACCTAGAGCTGCGTTTGGGTTTTCAGACGCACGAAGAGTTGGGAGACCTCTAGAGGCAAAGGCCTGCCTGGCGGATTGAAGCAGCCTGTAGGCTGTTCTCAGTTGATGCTCTTTGTGGTTTCCTCAGCGACTTTGCCATAGCAGGACACAGAGTGGCCGTGGGTCAGGAATCACGAGTGACTCTGAGATAGGAAAAGATCTGGGCCAGGAATGAACAAGCTTCCCTCTTAATTCCTAAGTTCTAAGAGCTTCTTCTACACTTCTAACACAGGATGTCTTACTAGTCTTCAGTGTGAAGCAGCCTGTAACCAACTGGTAAGAAAGTACAGAAGACTGGAATGATTTCTAAGTGAATTCCTGACAGGCATCATTTTAACAGTCACAGGGAAATCCACCCAAGTACTCAGATCCCACAGTCCTGAAAAGAGTGGTGCTGCCTTTACTTCCAAGACCACAAAACATTTTGGAGGAAGGAGCTGGTTTGTCAGGTTTCTAGGTTAGTTTGTACACCTTCTGGACTTTAAAACCCGTATTCATTATCACTTTTATTCTCCATTCAGAATTCATTAAATTGGGAAGCAACCCAATTTCTAGAACACAAGGCAGTGGATGAGAAAATATGCACTGCCATCAATGCTGTATGGAATAAGTGGTATTTTTCAACATAGCAGCAATTTACCTAATTTCCAAGCAATAATGAATGCAGGAAGCAGAACCTAGAAAGAGCCTGATTTTTCAAGTAATTTTTATGGGTATTTTAGAGCACTTGATGCATTCACCATCCAGCTACAGCCTGCTGCAATTAATGCTCAGTCTTTCTTCAGCTAAGATCCCAGATGTTTCATGAAAACATGAAACAGACAATTAGTGACCAACATACAGAATGTTGCCCAAGTGGGTTGCTGAGCATTATCCAGAAATTCCAAGGGCAGCAAAGAGAATAAGTTACTCTCCAGAGGTAGCAGAGAAATCTTTAACAGCACTTTAAGTGCTGCTCAAATTTGGTGTTACACAGTTGAAGAGACTGGTTTATAAGCAGAAAGTGCCTTCCAAGGCTGGCAATAAATGAGGTAAAAATTGTTTGAGGGAAAAAGGGGAAAAAAAAAGCTAAATCATTGCAAGAAGTTAATTCAGCTATAACAAGTACATCCGCTAGTCTAAAATTCAAGCTGTGTGGTGAATTATATACACTTCTAAACTCTGAAATACATGAACACATGCAACATGTTATAATATTTGACTCCATTTTGCCATACAGAGCTACATCTTACATCCTGCTAGAGCAACAGTAATGCTTCATGAGAAAGACTTGTAGTCCTGAGCCCAGCACAACTCCTGGACAGCAAAGAAGTCCCCAGATGTGACCACACAGGCTGAGCAGAGTGAGAAGGACTGTAGCAGAAGGTCTGAGGCAGATCTGCATGAAGATGCTACAGTGGCAAAAAGGAAATTTCCTCTGGCTTCAGAAAGGATAGGGTGCAGTTTGCTGAGCCTATGAACTGCAAAGAAGAAAAAACCTGCCTGTGCAGACACAAGAGGGAGCGGGAAGAATTATTTTCAACCTTCCTTTTGTTTAATTTATCTCACCCAGCACATCGATTTTTACCTTACTTGACAAGGAAACTTTGCCTACTTATTCTGCTCATATCTTGTGATGTATAAAATAGAAATATAGGGACTGGAAGCCTGTTGGGTTCATTTGGGCATCTGTAACTCAAGACAGGGGACTGTTGTATCCCAAGGCGATGAGAGAGTTGTGTCCAGCCATTTTACGATACCTGTGAGTTGCAGGTGAAAGACATCTCCTGCTGATGGGAAATCGAGAAAATGAATCAGACACAACATTACCTGGAACTTTACAGAACTTCTGGGTAAGATAATAATGACAAGACATGGAAGGCTGTCTTGCTGGTGTCAGTTTCAGCATCACTGTGCCCATGAGCAACAAAAGACAAAGGGTGAAGGTATGGTACAAAAAAGAGATAAGAGAAAGCTTACATGTATGGCTGGTGCTGGTTTGGTTAGCACATAGACAGAGACAGAGTAGAATGCACTTGAATCAAAAGGTATATTTAATGAATTTGTTGATAACTTATCAGAATTCTCTCTGCAGCATGAGAGAAGGGAGATTCTTTCCCTTTGTCTGAGAAATAAACTCTTAAGTTTATTCCAATTTGATTCTTTTTCAGAAGGATCCCTAGCAATTGTTCAGACTATACACTAACTTTCAATTCCTATTGCCAAATTTTAAAGACAGGAAACATTGAAACAGCCATGGCAGCTGAACACTACCTAACCAATATGCCCTTCCCAGTCACAAACTTTAAACTAAAAAACTCTTCCAGAACTCCCTACAAAGCTCAGCACAGGTGAAGAGGGTTTATCTATCAAGGAGAGCTTTAACACAAAAAAATAAAGAGATAGCAAAGGAGCTGGGATCTGAAAGCATGACCTGAATACAGAGTGAGCTGTTAGCTCTAAGTGCTTTTCAGTTGCCTAAACTGAAAGTTCATAAGCTGTTTTTAGAAGTAAAACTTCACTCTTCCTTTAAAAAAAAAATAAAAATCCATCAGTCACTTGCAGTAAGAACACACTAAAAGAATGCTAGGAGAGTTGTTCAGTATTTGACCCTGCTGCTCAGGAGGAAATTTGGAAGTATAGTATCTGCCACCAGAGCAGAGACAAGCAGGGGGAGAGACTGAGCAGAAGGAAGGAACACTATAAAAAGCAAAGAATAACAACATATGGCTAGAGAATTTCCTACCGTAAGTATTAAAAAAATAAGTTGCACCAAGAAAAATAAAAGAAAAAATACACTACCGAATTTTTCATATATTCTGAAACTGCTCTAATTTACACAACTCTTACCCAGCTATAGTTGAGAGTTAATTTGCAGAAAAACACTGAATAGAAATGATGTGCCCTGTCACTGAAGCAAACAGGACATCTCACAAAAAGGAACCTAAAGCAAAAATTTACCATGCAATCACAAGCGAGTATCTTAAGGACAGTTTTAGTGAGTGCAGAGAACGCCTTTATGCCAGATGACTTAAGGGGCCATGGAAAAGGAGAGAACAATCTGGCTTTTTACATGATCTAAAAGAGTCCTGGAGGAAATCACTACATCTATGGAAGTGAACATTCAGCACAACAGCTTTCCAGCATGACAGGCCCAAACAGCAACAATATTGGCACTGCCACACATCATCATGTCTCTCAAATAATAAAAAAAGTATTTTGATCTCATCCCAAAGTTATGAAATAACAAAGGTGTTTTGGTGGATTGGTTTTCCTCCCTGTGAAATCAGCAAGAGGCTGGGTATTATCTTCATTGGGATCAGGACATTAGAGTGGCTGAATGACACTGCTGTTAGATCTGGTAGGATGTTACGACAGAAATGAATCCCAGTCCTATTATTCCTACTATTTGAAGATGAAAAGAATTAGTTTAATTCAATCACATGAATTTTTATTCTGCAGTAGCTCTCTAGTTTCAAAAACGCTCAATCATTTAGGAAAATACTCTTCTAAAGTAATATTGTCATGCAAATAATGCCATTGAAATGTTTGAATAATAGTGCTCAGGAACTGTGTTTTTTATTTTTATTGTTCTTTTGCTTCCCCCACAGATAGCTATACCTGAAACATTCGGTATGCCCTAAAACCTCAGAAATGGTGCTCAAATACATTTCTAGGCAAATAAACAAAAGCATCCTGCTTTTCAGAAGATGGCTAGAACTGACCAATGAAGGTTTCACAACCATCTTCAACTAGGCATCCCAATTAGACTCCTTCAAGTTTGCTCCACTAGATTGACGGTTATACCACACAGGGGCATTTGGCATTTGCAGAATACCCTTCCTGTAATGGTTGGTGAATCAAAAGATAGCCTCCTGCCCTAAATGTTCTAAATGTAATGAAAAAAAATCCTTTCTAACAGAACATAGACATGGTCACAGTATACAAACCTACAGTATTTGTGTGCCTGTTCATATAATCAACAAATATTATGATATAAACAAGAGAGACAGGCAAAGCAGATTACGATAACAAAAAGAGAACAGATAGAAAGCTTACCTGTATCCTGGGCTCACTTACAAAACTCCAGCAGAGCAGATCTCCAGAAAAGGTCCTTCCCTACTGGCAGTCAGCTCTTAAACAGGTCTAGGAGAGGTGCAGCCAGGCTCCACCCCTTCCTGCAGCACAGGAGAATTGCCTTCACCTGTTCTCCCAGTGCTGACTCAGTGCTCGCCTCAGGTGATCAATCAGAGGTTCAGGCTGTGACTCAGCAGTTCCCATACACTGTTTCATCCGAACTAAGCATATTCTGTAAGAAAATTCACCTTGACACAGTGGTATTCCTCTGGGCACAAAGATTTCTAACGGCTTTGTAATAGCTACTAAAAACCAAAAGCTAAGTCAAACAAACTGTGTAGCCTCCTCTCCCATAGTCACTCCTCTTAACCATTTCCTTTTTCTAAATTTCACCCTCTGAGGAAATCAGAATCCAAAGCAACAGCAGTAAAAAGAGCAGAGTCCTTCACTTTATTCACCTTGGTGACCTTCAGCCTCCTTGGTGCTGTGAGCAGCTGAGAGCATATCTCAGGAATGACCTAGGGGTGATATTGAAAAGTTGAAAGAACTTAAAACAACAAGTAGAGCCACAGAAAGTCATGAACCAAAGTCATTACTAAATGATGTACACGGCACTGCTGACTTCTGACTAAAGCTATTTCATGAAGAGGACAATTATATTTGGTCTGACTTTCCCTGGAAGGAATTGGAAGCACTTCAACATTCACATGCTAGACCTTAATTTAACAAGAACTGGGACCTCTGAAACATATTTCATACCACACACCATCTGATACTCTTGTAGAATGCTGTAAATAGCTGCACCGTTAGAAAGAATGAAGATCACAGATGCTTCAGTTTTCATTATAGTTTGATAAATGTGGAAAGAATATTAATGTTAAACACAACTTCAGTATTAAAAACTACTGTACATCAGCTTCCGTCTCAGTTTCTAAAGAGCAGATCCTGTAGAGACACGCAGTTTGCCTATTTACATGGCTCAACAAGATTCAAAATGATCACCCGGTGTTAAAATGTTGATGTGTAAATAACTAGGAAGAATAATCTTTGATCCTGCTGTGAAACACAAGAAAATTTGGTGATGTTGACCAGCAAAAAATGATCAGGATTTGCATTGGGTTGATACACTTTCCAAAAAGACAAGTCTCATCCCAAATCCTGTCCTTGGAATTCACCCTTTTTATAAAGAGTTTATTAAAATTGTAACTACTGAATTAGTACTGTGTTTTCAAACTGGTACCAGAAACATTAAATACATCTCCCATGCTTTTCTCCTGTGATTTGCAGTCTGCTTGGAACACCCTGCCATCACTGATCACACATAGTGTGCGTTCACAGTTCAGTTGGTGAGATATAAGTAAACAGCAAATAGATAATTATGGATCAATAATACCACTAGAACAGAGATGCAGTAGTGCACATATGTATGCCTGAGTGGTGCCAAGAGGTGAGAGCCCTTGGAATACTTGCTGCCTGAATCTGAATGATTTTCACACTCTTTTGTAAAACTGCAAGTCAAGTGATAGAAATCAAGCCTTGACAAATTTGAAAAGATGAACCTTGTTAAACCCTGATGAGGTGAAGCACAATTCAGAACGTAACAGTACTGAAAATGATGCCATATTTTCATTTTTAGTAAATGGCTGCAAAATGTAACAGTTTAAAACAGATTTCAGTTTTTAAAAGTGCATTAAAAACACATCCCACAGGAAGTTATGGTAGAAGATTTATTTTCCAATTGTGATTTACTGGCTGAGAGATCTGTTATATGTGTAAAAAAAAAATCAGTTTTTTCACTTACTATATCTGAAAAAAAACTTGACTCATTTTGCAATTTCTTCTAGAGCCACAGTCCAGAACTATGACAGAAGAGATGTGAGCCAAGACTGAAATGCATTGGCAAAACTCTGAAAACTTCCAATATTCCTGCTCTTCAGTGTATTTTAGTAGAAAAAATAACTCTTTTGCAACCCATACGTGTGATAGCTCCTACATCTTCTCTCTTTCTATTCCTTTTTTTTTTTTCTTTTCCTTTCCTCTTTGGAATAACAGTGTGTTCAAAAATGTGAGATAGACGATTAAAAGTGATGGCTTTATGACGATAAGAGGAAATAAACAGAGGATCATGGCTTAAATCCACAGAATATTATGAGAACGGAGATAGAAATGGTGCTAGAGAAAATGAAGTTCCTCTGGAAAATGTTGCTGCATTTTAATGTGAGGACGCTCTGGAACCAGACACCTCTGTGTACTGCATCCCTCTGTCTTAACTGGCTGAAGAAGGCCCAACCTTACAGTGCTTTTTAAGAAATACAGGTCTCTGTGACATCACGTATGTATCCAGAGAAAAGGAGCTGCAACTAATGAAGACCTCAGAGTCAAAACTAGGACTGTCATACAAAATCAATCATTTGGTTAAGATGGAGGAATGCAGAAATTTTGTGCACAGACATATCCTCCAAGGCATGGGTTCTGTGATTTGCAGTTCACTCAGCATCTTACCCTCATTGATTGTACATAGTTCATGTTAACATTTTGTCTGGTGAGATGTAAATGGGAAGTGGTTACTAGAAAACCAGTGTCAAAGATGGTGAATAGTTTGGAACTAAAATATATTTAGTGCATGCAAGCATGGATGAAGAGAAATGAGAGGAGAGTAACACTGAGGAAGAGAAGGTGAAAGCTTGAATTATGTGAATCGACATGGTGGGACACAGCTTTCTGTCTCTGATGCTTTCCTGTCAGTTCCCATTTTCAGGCTAGCATTTGTCCACAACATCCCTTATGTCCACATACAATCCCTTGTTTGTCCGGTCATCAGAGCCTCAATTTAAGTTCTTTGAGTTGCAAACATTTTCCACTGTGTTTACTATGTGCTCTGTTTTTATAGTTCTACTCAGAATCACACTCCACATTCCTTACAGTAAGTCTTCTAGTGCTAATCAAACTCTCTAGGCTAACACCAATTATGACTCTCATGTTGGATGAAAAGCTGAAAATTATTTCACAGATTACTTACAATCAAGAAGCAAAGTCTCAAGGAATCGAAGGTATCTGCTCAAAACCATCTGAACATTTGCTTCTTCAACTTGGTTGCACTGACCCTCAATATTGTACAGATGTGCTTTTGGAATACAGAGAAAGAGCAGAAGTATGGAAATGATTTGCATTTCCATTGTAAAACAACAAGAAAAAAAAAATCCAGAAACAGTGCTATAGAAATGGCTGTATTTCCAGTCAGGTAGTTATCAGAGATCAGTTCACAAATCAAGCAGCCCAGAAGATGCTCTCCATCTACAAATGGTACAGTCAGATCCAACCTAATTTATACTTATGCTCAAATAGCCCTGAAATTTATATCCAGCTGTAAGACATGCTTATTTGTTTCTATTTCTCATATTAAAATACAAAGCCAGAGAGAGAAGTTAACAATTTGAAATGAATCTTGTCAATTTAACATTTCATTTAACAATTTTAATTTCAGCAATATGGTCAATAGCATCTGTAAGTGATCAACCTATGAAATTATTAAAACTATTGTTTGGACATTAGAAAAAAATCCAGATTTCTTCTCTAATGTGTCATAGTGATACTGATAATAAACTACAACAGCAGCTGAAATATTTCCCAGCTTTCCTATGCTATATGCTCAGAAGCCATATGTAAGGCTTCTCCCTTCACATTACTTAAGTGTATGACTGCATTTTTAGTCCCAAAACTGTGCTGTGCATTACATTGATCAAAGACAGTAGTGTCTCCTCCCAAAGACTGTGGACCTGCATCCTCCAAATCTCTCTGTATCATGAAACACTCCTGACGTTGCCCTGGGGTCTTCCACACAGCAAACAGGAAGATGAAGCATCTAGAGGGACAGAACTTTGCTTTAGACATGTCAAACTGAGCAACGAACACATGATGATAATGTGAGTGATTAAAACTATATTTACTGTCAAGAGCTTGGGTTTAGTCAGGCATGTGTCCATTATAGCTCCATTTTCAGAGTGATGTGACTTTTTAAAACAACGTGCAGGTCAGATTTACAGATGTGGAAAAAAAATAAACCTGTCCATTAGCAAGAGCTGGCAGCAAAATAAAGATGTGAGGTAAAAATCACCTGTGTTCATACAACCAATATGGTCTGAAGCACTGCTTTTGTCCTACCTGAAATGTAGGTAAGGAAAGCCTAAATGATACACATTCTTACAGAGATATGAAAAAGACACAGAAGTACATAAATGAGTCTTGAGTATCAGTAGATACTGGCATTGTCTGTAACACTGAATAACAAGGTTTCTCACATTAAAAACACATTAATGAATCAGCTAATGTGAAGATAATGTTGATGGGAGCTTACCAGTAAGTTTGAGGAATGTAATATGCCTGCCAGAGGTTTGCAGAAATATCATAGGGCTCTTGGTTTCTGGAGAAGATTTGCATAATCTTCAATATTTAATGATTTATATACTGTACAAAGAGTACAGTGAGGAAGGCATTTCTAGCAGTTGGTGTATTTAGTTCCCCAGAAGGGCTCCTGGCTGAGATTCTCTCTCAGGTCATGCACACCTACTCACTGGCTGAGGGAGGCTCAGGGTAGCAGCTTCTGAGCAGAGCTGGAAACACCTGCTGATTCAGAAAGAATCGCATACTCAGGCTCTGGCAGCCTTCCTGTTGCCTAGATTTTCATTATCCTGTTTGCCTTCTTTTCCCCGTACAGAGCAAGCAAAGCACACTTTGTTTCTACCACCAACATTTATAATTTCTGAGTGTTCTACTAATGAAATCACATACTACTGTCTTCTAAATTGTTTCCTCTATATAGAAAATTGAATACAATATAAGTACTACATTTATATTGAATACAATATAAATTCCTACACTAGGGAGTCTGCTCGTTTTTCCTTGTTCTTTGGAAAAGTGATTGTAACTAATGTTCCTGTATTTTCCTTCCTTCCTTCCTTCCTTCCTTCCTTCCTTCCTTCCTTCCTTCCTTCCTTCCTTCCTTCCTTCCTTCCTTCCTTCCTTCCATCC
>NW_024884711.1:25034337-25219464 GCF_019232065.1 Centrocercus urophasianus
AAAAAAAGAGAAAGAAATTTTCCTTTTAGAGACATATGTCCCATTTTTTCCATCATTCCAAAGTATTTTGGAGATCCCTTTAAGAATGTAGTGAGTTGAACTGAATAACCAATGCCTGGATAGATTAAGTAACATAAATTAAAAACAGAAAGTTAAGCAAGGAGGTGAGTGCCGTTACCCAGGTTTTATTGTAGATGAAGAAAGTGATTGAAATAAATCTATTGTAACATAAGATAATTGCATACATAATTAGATGCTTGAGGCTGGACAAACATGTAAATTTTGATTTTCAAATTTCTAAAAACAAACAACATAAAGTTAAAACAAACAAAACACCACTATCTGTATGTCAATGGCTTCTGGGGTTGGCAATAAAGATTATACACAGTGTCCATCACTAAGCTGTCTGTGACCCAGGAAAGGTGTCATCCTGACACCTCCACCAAGCTGTTTCCCATTTGTGCCATTCTCTCAGACTATTTCCAAAATTCTGTGTTTTTTTTGTCCAAATCATTAGAGAAATTGTTCAGACAGGCATTCTTTTTCATTTTTTACATCTTTTGTTTTAAATTCATCTTTTGGTCTTTCTAACATAAATTAATTCTATCACATTTCCAAAAAATGCCTTTCCTGAAGAGTTCTTTTTCCATCTCTATTAATTTTTTTTGGAAGAATGGGAGCTTCAAGTCTGAGGAGGTTTCACAGGGGCTAAAAGGGCAGCAGAAATAAATGCCTACACCACAGCATAATCAAAATTAATCCCTACCCTGTTTTTGTATTTCAAGAAGGGACATAGGTCAAAATAACAGTGTCAGAGATATGAGAAATTTGCAGTATTGCCCTGGGAGAAGTTCTTCAGCTAGTACAGAATTTCAAACTCAGGTAAGACTGATGATTGCTGTTGTCTCTACATTTGCTGAGAAAAGGAAAATGGAGGCAAATGTATTTTCAAGATGTCTTCCATTACATTACGCATAGTGCATTTTATGCCCTGCTAACATGTGAGAACTGAAACTTGAAGTGATGCAGTGCATCAGAGCCCCAGGTTCCTGAAACACTGGCACCTCAGGCCTTAGTTTGAACATCTCTGCTCTGCTCCTTGATCATCAGCTGTGTTCACATACCTTTCTGCAAAAACTTCTATAATTTGCACTTGTCTTTTATTGCACAGCAGTGTTCTGTTCCCCCAATAATCCCAGTCTAATTTGTTCATATACCTTTCAGCCTCTCGAGGATTTCTATACCTCTCCTCACCTTTCAAGTTTTGAATGGACTTCTTCAAGCAGTAGATTCAGAAAGCTCTTTATTTGCCATTCTTCAAATCCCTAATTCCAGAGTGATATCTTTCTCTAAAAATTAGAAACTTTCTGGTTGGGAACACATGGCCTGAATGGCAGCTATGCAATGCTGGCTCCATGAATTTCCCTCTCACTGAGCTGACATGTTTACAGGCAGCAGAGTTAGGAAGTCTGCACAGCTGCTGATAGTGCTGTAACTGTGCTCACAGTTCTTAATCAAGTCAATCCTGGGAGTGCAAAGTCATGATTACAAAGTCGTACACAGGAGACTTAAATATTCTCACTGAAGGCTTAATGGGGCTGATGCGACTTGTGCTGAAGGTAATGGCAAATTCTGATTCTTTTCCCCCTGAAATGGATCAGGCCATATTTATTACCATTTTTGTTTAAATGTAGTCTTTCACTCCTCCCATTTTCTCATCCAAATAAAGCGTGTGGCACTTACCCCAGTGCACTGCTTACCACTGTGCAGAGCATACCTACATGGTCATCAGGGGACAGCTCAGTGCTCACTCTTCGTTTGCCTCAAACAACATAGATATGAACAAACCCTTATCTGAAGACACTGTGCTCCAGTCTGTCTCACTGGGATGTACCATGGGATGTACCATGCCTATTAGGAAAGGTACACAAACTGTGAAGGGAAACTGTTCACTTCCAAATAGTTTGCAGTGCAGGCATCCTTAACAGATGGTGGAAACATCTCTGCCCAAACTGCGAACATTCATAGGTCCAGCTGTAAACTTAGATTCTCATTTCAAACTCTGCACCTGAGAAACAAAACGAGGACAGCGCATACTTCATAAGTGGCATCCTCTCCTGTAGAACAAGGTAGACAAAATATATTCAAAAAATGCTGCAAAAAGGAACAAATTCCTACTTTCACAGAGCCAAACTACAGAAATTTGGGCTACATAGAAAATACAATTTTCTTGATAACAGAAAGAAATTACTGAAATCTTAGAACCGAGTTTTTACTTTCTTATTTTTTCAAGTAGGAAAAACCCCCATCTCACAACACACAGCAGTAGCTCAGCCACCTCTTCCACACAGAAGTCAACGTGTTGTAATGACTCCTGAGCATGAACAGAAATAAAACCATCAAGGTACCATTAATAGTAATTTTCCAGTGGTTATTTATGGGCCTGATCAGCACTGCACATGCATGCCAAATAGTAACTATTCATGCTTGCAGTCCCAAGGGTATGATGGAATTGCTTAGAGCAGAACAAATCAGGAAATGTTACTTTCATGTTCAAGGTAATGGTTAACAAAAAGTTTATTTAAAAAAAAAAAAAAAAAAAGAAAGAAAGAAAGAAAGAAAAAAACTTTTCATAGTATGGAACGGTAGAGTTGTACCTCTGCAGACGAACATCACTAAGAAAACAGAGCAATAAAAAATCTGTTTTAAAAGAAGTACAAAAACAGTCACTGAGAATGAATGCATTCTGTCACTGACAGAATGAATGCAATTAGCCAGAAACGTCCAAAAACTAAAGGATTGGGCAGAAATCACCAGGAAAGAGCCTGTCCACTGCTGCTTGTACGAAGGCTGCTCCGAGTGTAACACCTCCTATGTTATTATGTTGGCCCATAACATAAGAGGCAGTTGTTGGTGGTATGGCACTAAAGGTTGAATATTCTACCAATACTCCATCACATCTTCTTGCTGGCACCCATTGACATCTGTTGATGCTTGTTGAATGCTTAGGGGTACAAGATAGTGGATGTGAGTACAGTGAGGTGCTGGGTGATGCATTTCAGCCGTGGTTGAATGGGTACTCCACAGTAACAGTGGAGCACCTCCACTGGTGCATATTTTCAGCATGCAAATTCTTGTTCACTGCTGGCGAAAATGCAGGTGACTGTGCTGAAAAACAGTGTTTTGTAGCTGAAAATGTGCTCTATCAAATAGTGCCATTGTGCTCTTTGTATCTATTGTCATTTCCATGGAAATAAATAGGAGTCATTACTTTTGGAGTGACATATATAGTTCAATCTTAAAGCAATCTGCACATGGTGATCTACCCTCTCAGCTGCTTCTGGAACTCCTGGTAAAGAAAACATTCCAAGCATCCAGATCTTTAAGAAGCTACCTTTCCTCACATGAGTTACTGTCAGAGTGAATGGAAGAATTCTCCTCTCTCAAATCTTTGGGCTATGCGTGTGTCTACCAACCATTCTTCCACAGATATCTTGCAGGCTGGTAACAGTGTTACCAGCCCAGGTAACAGTGACAGGATAAGAGGTAATGGCCTTAAGTTGCACCGGTGCAGATGCAGGCTGGATATAAGAAAAAAGGTTCTTAGAAAGAGCTTTGAGGCATTGGCACAGGCTGCCCAGAGAGGTGGTGGAGTTACCGTCCCTGAAGGTGATCAAGAAACATGTGGATGTGGGACTGAGGACCATGGTCAGTGGGCATGATGAGGATGGCTTGGCGGTTGGACTAGGTGAACTTAGCGGTCTTTTCCAGCCTTAAGGATTCTATTATTCTACTCTATGATTTCGTGATCTCCAGCACTTAGCATGGAGCTGATCTCCCTGTCTGGTGATGGGCTCACAGCAGTGCTGCGCGGGGGGGCTCTGGGACTGATGCAGCCCATGGAAATCTCCACGAGTTCTCTGCTTCTGCCAAAGATCTGCAAACAGCAAAGTAAGCACGGCACTATGAGAGGTCGTGTCCCACAGACTCTCCTCGCTGTTTCTAAGAAAGAGCAAAGCCTACAGCGAAGGCTGAAATCTGAAAGGGACGATGGTTGAAGAGGGCGACTCTCGCTGTCCCCCGGCTCCACCTGCTGGGAGCTGCCCGCTGCGCGCTCGGAAGCACCGCGGGGTGAGCCCCCTCTCCTCGGCTCGAGGATGTGTCAGCCGGGGACGTTAAAGAAGCGGGAGCTTGCATAGCGCGGTGCCGCACTCACGCCCCGACAGCCGCTGCTCCCTAGAGTAGGGCTCTGCTCCCTCCGGAGCAGCGTGGGGCGGAGGGGTAAATCTTTTCCCGGGATCTCCACGTGTTTAAAAGGCTCGCATAACTTTTGGAACAGGGGTTTAGATGACTGCCGGCCGCTGCACCGACTGCAGTTTCTCTCCGGACACAGGCAACTGGAACCCCGCTCCCTCAGCCCGCACTCCGTTCCCCTCGGCCGGCAGCCTCCCTTCCTGCGTCCCCGTGGCTTTTCTCTCCCGAAACGCGGGCTGAGCTCAGAGGAACTTCTCCGGGACGAGGAGGAGGAGACGGGAGAGAGCAGAGCTACGCTCTGCTGATGGGAGCCTTGAGGCGCCGCGCCCTCACGGCACGCAGTGCCCAGAGGCGGCGGCTCGGGCACCGCACCCCCCACCCCCCAACACCACGCGGGTGACAGAACTCCGCTCTGCCTCCCCCGCCTCCTCCGCTGGGCCGCCCCCGCCCCGCCCGCTCGGCGCGGCAGCCCCGCCGGCAGCAGGCGGCCGGGAGCAGCGGGGAGGCGGGCGTGGGGGAGGCGCTGCTGCAGCCGGGCGCTCTCCATCCGCCCCGCTCCGACGTCGGCGCGAAGCCCTCTCTGCACCCGGTGTTTGGGGAGGAAGGAGAGCGCGTCGCGGGCAAGAGGAGGCGGATGCTCGCAGAGGTACGGCTCCGCCGGACGGGCACGGCTCTGGGCTGAGCCGCAGCTGGACGCGGAGTGCCGGTGCATCCGAGCACCGAGGGCCGTCCGGGAGCCGGCAGCCGCGGAGCGAGCGGAGAGCGCCGGGAGCACGGGCGCAGTAAGTCCCGGCAACTTCGCCGCTCCGAGTGGGCGAGGGAGTGCGAGAGGGTCGGGCAGCGAACCGGGAAGGGACGGTAAGGCGAACAGTGAATAGGGAGCGGGCTGCGGGGGTCCGAGCGGGGCCGGGGGCTGTCGGCACGGTGGCTGGGGGACACCTGAGCCCACACCAGCGCTCCCCGCTCTGCCCGGCGCTGTTTCCGCGCTCCCTCCGTCCCGCTGGGCTTCCTCTGCGGTGACAGCGCGGTGTAAAAGCGGCACTGGTCCGTCTCGGAGCGGTGCCGCTGGTGACGGTAGGCTGATGTATGAGGCTATTTACTCCTTGTGTCCAAGCACAATAAAAACGCCTGCCAATTTTGTCTTCAAATTGCTGTATTGATTTCATTCTTGCGGGCTTCTTGACAAGGTTAAGGTAGTTGATAGTTTGTAAGGGAAAGAGAAAAACTTCTGGTTTATTCTAGTTACTGAATGTCGTTTGTAGCTGAAATGGTGCACGAAAATATAATTCGTAAAAACATCAAATAGGACGAGGCAATCCCCAGATCTCCAATAGGAAGATGTGATCCCTGGACCTCCTGCAGTCAGTATCATCAAAACCTAGCAGATGCCCTCCTGCCATGCTTCTGTGCCCACCTTGAACTTCACGGTAACACAGTATTCTCCCCAAGACTACATGCCTCCCCCTTTACAGTAGTCACATAGTTGAGAATGGATGAAGTCAGCCATTGCATTACTTCGTGCTCTGTCTTTTTGTCAGCTCAGATTCAAACTGAGCTCCTGCTCCTTTCCCCTGGTGCTGGCAGGGCAGTGTTCAGCAGGAGGCCCCATGCCTGCTCCCAGAAAGGTCCTAGCACTGCATCTCTGCTCTCAGCAGCTGAGGTTGATGAGGGAATTTAATTCACCACTCATACAATAATTGTGAATTAGAGAAATTAAATACAGGAGAGCAAGTGTTTCCTTTGAACGTTTCCAGACATCTGTCAGCCTTTGCCATTAGGTAACCTTTGCTAAGTTGCCTCTGTAGTAACTTAAATACAGTGGCAGATATGAAATTATGCTGGATGAACTAAAACCTGCCTGACAGTGCTACTGTATGCTAACTGTGTAAATCTTGGGTAAATCATGTCACCGTTCAGACCCACTCCTAGAGTACGTTTTGCCATAGGTTTTCATTATCACTTAAAGAGTTAGTGTCAGCCAATTTTTGTTAGAAATTCAAGTGGAAGGGTTTAAATTTGGGCAGTGATATCTCTAACTCCACAGTAGTGTTTTAAAATCATGGGTGATGGGCACAGAGATCTTAATGTTTAAAAATGGCTATATATAACAAGCTGTTTTGTACGTTCATGAGAAACAGGCTATTGAAACCTGCCTTACACTCATATTTTCATGGGCAATTTCATCAGAATGGCTTAGAAGCAATATATACTGCTGCTTGCATACGTACTGTATTATAACACAGGTATTCAGACAGGATGGGGGCATTTTGTTACTTACGGCAAAGGCATTTACGAATAAACAGCTAATATTGGATTTACTGTAGAATTATTGGCTAATAATAGAGTTCTGTGTTATAGTCTAGTTCACTGTAGCTCATGAGCTTTAAGGGAGGGGAAGGAAAAGAAGAATCCTTTCTAAAAGCCTTGTTGAAATACTACTGCATAAAATATGCACAAGAATTAGCTTATTAAGCTCACTGAATCCAGTTCAGCAAACTTTTTTTTCAGATGTACAGTAGAAAAGCCTTTTGAAAAAGTAGAGAATCTTCATTAAAAATAAAAACAGTGTTCTGTAGAATGTTTGGCTTAAGTGTTTCCCTTCCAACCTGCCTCCTGTATCTAAGTAGAGTGGAACACTGCTGAAAGTTAGCCAGTTAGCACTGAAAGTTAACTAAAAGCTGTTATCTATAATCTGGTAAGAAGCTAAATGAGCACTTGATTCTATGCTAGTCCTGTCAGTTTAATAATATGGTCTTGACCAAAATAGCTGCCAATAATTTCCATCATTTTTGTGTAAGCAAAAATGGGAGAAAGAAAAGCATACCATGCCTTAAAATTCCTGAAAAGTCATTGCCCAGAAGAAACTCTTCTATATTTACTTTTAAAATGATGCATACAAATACAGTTTTTGGAAAAAATGAGCAACGAAATAATGGAACTACACTTGCCTGGAAGCTGTGATAGCAAGTGCCTTGAGTTTCGGTTTTGCAAATGCTCATCAGTTCTGCATATTAGTAAGCTCATTTTTTGTTTATTTTTTTCTGATAATTGATGTTCAAGGTCCTAATTGCTGCCATTGGAGTCAATATTAAATCTCTTATTAATGCTCACATGGGTCACACCTGGGCTTTCTAAGAGCCATTCTGGTACATGTAGAACACTTCCAGTTCCTGCTGCCTGTGTCAGAGAGGTATCCAGGGAGAAAAAAATTCACTCCCTTCAGAAATTTGCAGTGTAGGTAACAGAGCCAGAGACACCTTGCTGAAGGCCCTGCTGTAGGTCTGGAACATCAGTATTCAGTGCTACAAGGCTTAACAAGGCTACACTGAGCAGCTTTAACAGGATTGAGCATTAATTGATGCTTTTGATGAAGGTACCCTCAAATGAGTGGCCAGTGCCTTAAGGTTAGGTGTTATTTCCCTCTGATCTCGTTTACTTCAGTCTTAAGCTCAATGTTTACTAGCAATAGCCTGCCAACAACTGCACAATACTGTTTGTTCTGTGCCACTTTTTGATCACACTCCCACTTCCCACTGGACACTGCTTTTGGTCACTTTGCTTTGTAAGGAGTGGGTCCGACTTCCAGTAACACTTGTTCTCTGACTTTGTGCTCTGACACGAGCACAGGTTCCAGGAACAAGTGGCTGAGTCAAGAAGCAGAGCTCTGGCGGCTGTGGGGCAGTGCTGCTGCACGAGAGCCATGCAATCTCTGTGTGGGGCTGTTTTGTCCAGAGAACACTTGCTGCAATACAGATGATGCAAGGAGTAGTTCTGATGCAGAGAAAACCTCCCTAGAAATTTCCTTGTAGGGTAGCTCTCATTCTTGTGAATCAGGAGAAACAGCTGTGAAAGATGACATGGCTAAATAGCAGCATTAATTTTAAGAAAGAAGCTTGAAGATCAATAGCAGGTATACTATAGACGTTTTGTGCTGAAGCTTTTTGTTACTGTTACTGTTACTGTTACAGCTCCAGTCATGGTTTTTGATGGTAGAATTTGGCAGGTGGGAAGGCTGGAGAGCCTGTGCACAAAGCTGCTTAAAGTTGCCCCTCATATTGAGTAAAATTTCAACTGGATTACCCGTGGACAGCAGAGATTCTGATTTCTCACACAGGGGTATCTGATGCAGCATGCTGAGAGCAGCAAGGCCGGCCATACCTTAGTTCATTGACAGCACTAGTAACAATGCTAGGCTTGGTTTGATGCAGGCTTTTGCCTCATCGGTGAGCTCCTGAGCCACTCCCTGTGTTTGGGGTGGACTCTCTGATGGAGAACTCCATTTGACTGTCTCTGCTGATGCTTGTGGATGTAATACAACCAAGGAAGAGCGAGAAGTTTTGGGATTCAGCCTTTAAGTGAAAGTCGAGTCATTCAACAGAGGTGATAGGAAATAGCACTGTAGATATAAAGCACGAGAGCAATGCAACCTAGGTTTCTCCATGGTTCTCCCAATGCTTTCAGAATGAGGATCATCCTGTAGAGAGCACAAGCTTTTAGCAAGCTGCATGCTTCAGGGCTGTAGTCCTGCAGGGTGAGTCCTGAAAGGAGGAGCAGCTAAATATGAGCACCACAGCCCTGGGAGCTTACAGGGTGCAGTTCAGTGGGTCCAGGAAGAGATAGAAAAATGATATTGCACTGCTGTTTTACCTGAACAGTACCAAAGAGCTCTGTGAAAAATAAAATTCATGCAAATGTCCACTGTTCTTTGACATGATTGCACTGCTCCTGGTTTTTAACAGTGGTTGTATGTTGTTCAGTAGAAGTGGTAGCAAACGGAAGCTTATTTTAAAATAAGCTTCTGGACCATGGCTTTTTGATCATTTACATATTTTGGTTATACTTGTCAAAACACCTGGCACAGACTTGGCAGAATTGATGAATTACTCCTCACTTTTAGTAGCATTTGTGGAAATACGCATCCATTTCAGCTTCACGTGTCATAGTTTCACGTAGCACTGTTTAGCAAATCATTTCCAGCAATGCATACAGGAGCCATATGTCTGTCCACAGCTTTTTATGAATGTTGTTTACTCTTACCAGAAGTCATATGAATAATACATTTGATAAGTTTTGCAATACTTTGTTTGAATCCACCGTTTCACTAGGTTTTATTTATAGTAGCTCTAGCAGTACAAAAAAAGATATGACGTATGCTTGTTGGCAGCTTTGACGTGCTAACTTTAGTTTCTGATGTCTTCATTAGCTTGGACAGAATCACAAGTTAGAAAATTGCTGTTACTCAAAAGCCTGTGTTTGAAATGCCTTTTTCCTCCTAAATTGCTTCTAAGTGCTGAGTTACCCCTTCACAATTGGAAAAACAGATTTTTATTCTCTTGTTTTGTCCTAGAAATTGGACACTTTTGCAGGCAATGCCAAGTGAGTTCACAGATGTACTTAGAGGTCGCTTGAATCAAGATCAGTTGTCTTGTCATTAGAGTTGTCGTCTCACAACTAAGCTGACAATAAAAACACACCTTTGTTAAATAATATGAAACGCTTCTGGAAATACAGTGCTGCTTTTTACAAAGATGTCAAGGCTCCACCACTAAGAATGTGCTGACATCTATTTGCAAGAGGAAAAGAAACTGAACTTCTATTTTA
Source organism: Centrocercus urophasianus (assembly GCF_019232065.1). Taxonomy (NCBI): domain Eukaryota; kingdom Metazoa; phylum Chordata; class Aves; order Galliformes; family Phasianidae; genus Centrocercus; species Centrocercus urophasianus. The sequence continues at coordinate 25,044,193 of NW_024884711.1, forward strand.
ATTTTTTTATTAGTGGCTGGAATGACACTCCACATTTGGCAGTATCTCTCCAAAGGCCACCTGAACTTATGTGTATTTTTATGGAGAAATATTTCCTCAGTTTTTGGTGCTCGCATAACGAGAAGTGATATAATCCATGGCACTGCTGAGAACTCGATAGAAAAAATGAGAAAGGTAATGAAGGACTGGGTAACTTCACAGGGTGAATAAGCCACTTCAGTTTCTCTGCTTAGAAAACCTTTTTTTTTTTTTTTTTTTTTTTTTTTTTGGCTTCGGTACTGACAAGGCTACCTACCATTGCTGACTTCTGTCATGCAACTAGAAGTAAGAACTCCTGTTCTCGTTCCTTTTTTGTCTCCAGTCTCTTCTCTCCAAACAGTACAAAGGTACAAGAGAAAGAGAAGGGTTCACTACTGCTGTCTTTAGCTGTGCTGCTGGAGTGGAAATGCTGTGAAGGTGGAAGGGTATGGGATACAGAAAGAAGCAAGTGAAGTAGAGTAGAAAAAGGAGGTGAAATACTGAAAAAGAATCAACAGAAAATATAAAGAAGGAAGGGTTTTGCAGAAAAGGAAGAACACTCAGAAGGAAGTGAAGCTTTAAATGATGTGTGCATCTGTGCATTTAGTGGTACAGATGGTTTTCTGGAAATTGAAATTACAAAATATCTAATAAACTAATAGACATTACTTTTTTCCATTTACATGTGCAATAACAGGAATTTTGACTTGTGCTCCAGTTCTTCATTTTACTGTGCGTTGCACTGATAACAACAGATCACCGATACTGGTTTAACCACTTAAATAACTGTTGGAGTGAATTACTGAATCTTAGATTTTTATACTGCAACTCTTCCAGGAATTGTATTTCTAGCAAAGGAAAATGGAAACAGGATTAGTGTGAGTTAGCTGACTCAAGGGGCAGTTTAAGTCTGACCAATATAGAGCATCTCTGGTAAATCCTGTGGCTTTGCGTCAGGCTGCTTAAGAACATTTGTTGAGAAATGGAGAGAGTAGCCCACAGATAGCTGATCACATGCTCTTAGCAGTGCAAAGATTGGCAGCTTGGAATCTCTCTTAAGTCCTGGTGTTGAGAAAAGCTCAGCGATTGAGAACAAATGGGTGCTAGTAGACTTCCTTCAGTGTCCTGAGTGCCACTTTCCTCACTACAGGCTGCTCAAGGGCTTGGCTTGTTTCAGCCCTTAAGATCTTTGTGTTACAAAAGGATATTTTCCTCTGCGTTTGGATGCTGCCAAGTATATTTTGAGTTGAAACAGCATCAAATAATAAATAATAATCATTATTAATATATGCTTTTACAGATAAAACAGACCCAGTACTTTCTACTCTGTTATTTTTTATCATATTTACAGTTTCTGCCATCTGATGATGGTACGTGCTTCCTAAATATTGGAATCAGTTCAGCACCAAAAAGAAAACATGTATGTTTGGTTTTATAAGTATTTAAACTCTTGCTCACTTCTTTGACAATCTGATCTGCAGAGTATTGAATGGAATGTCTTTATGCCATCAAATGCGTCATGTCATTGGAGGTCATCACTGGAAAACCTCTAGGTTGTCCCTGTATGGCTGTATCTCCTCTGCCTCACTCTGTTTCACATTGCCCCATTCTCTTTTACCTAGCATCCAAAATAATTTGCTTTATGAGCAAACTAAAAACTTAAGACATGCCCACTCCAGCATTTGTCATTGCTGTACCCCTTTGTAAAGATGTAGTAATTACACAAATCTCAGTATTTTGTACTAATTCATGGTGAAATATGTTGCTGTCTACCTTTTATGAAGAAGCAAAAAACAGGGTTCCATGGCCTGTGAAGTGTGAGAAATTGAAATGATTAAGACAGAAGAAGTTCTGTATGCACTGTTCACAGAAAGGATCCTATTAGAATGCTGACTGCTTGCTGGAGGTATCTTCTTACCCTCACAAAATGTTGGGACTGTGTTTTATTAGTATCAAAGCCTATCATTTCTCCTCTTAACGTAAATAAGTGGCAACATGTTGTCAGTATTTTTTTATTGTAAAGCAAGTAATAAAAAAATGTTACTGCTGTATTACATCAAATAATATTGTTGATACAAGATTTATTGATAAAAAACTGTAGTATCCATCTCATGTAATTCCATATGGAGAAATCATCTGGGTGTAATATTGAAAGTTAATTGTGCCAACTACTTTGCAGTGGGCATTAAGAGTTCTGTCCCTTTCATGAAATGTTTTCACTAAACAGTGTTAAAATACTGATGTATGTTCTTAAGACAATGATATTTGTGCTGTAGGCGATTATTATGCCCAGCTTTGAATAGTAGGGTGCAGATAGGAGCTATCTGAAAATCTAGCTAATGTAACCAACTCTGTTTAGTTTATCACATTCAACATATAAGCAGGACTTGCTGAGTCTGAGCGAGGTCCCACTGTCTTTCTGAGAATAAACAAAGTTCATGGACAGAATCTGGAGAAAATTTTATGTTCTTCCTGCAGAGAAGAAGTACTTCTTCTGAACCTCCAGAATGTTTCATGCAGTGCTCGAGTTTAGTTGATTTTTTTGCTGAATCTTAGTCAAATGAGAAAGATTCTCTGTTTCTCATATTCATTTATGACATATATAAGGGAAACGTTTACTGAAGCAAACTGAAGAAATGTGGATGGACAGTTGAGTAGTTTGAAGTATAATGTTTCAAAGAGAAAAGTTCTGCATTCAAAAAAACTGTAGGAAGGTCGAGTTAATGGAGGACACTTGAGTGTCCTTTGATATCACAAATGGCTGGAGTGTAAAAGATGCAGAGCAGATGAGAGGACACCTCAGTAATGGTGATTACACATGGATGACAAAACGTGGGAGGTCAACAAGCCCTCATATGCGCAGTTTCTGAGAGAAGCATCAACCACATTAGAAGAGAAAAGTACAACAGAGGCACAGACCCAGCAAACTGCCAGTGCACATGGGAGTGTCGTGCAAGCAAAAATGAAAATTGGGTGTTTGAGGAGGTGAATATTAAACACTGCAAAGTGTGAATGAAGCCTTCAAAGCGTGCAGCTGAAGAATGTCTCTGAGGAAAGCAGCCATTGGCAACATTGCTGTAAAAAGAGAGACTAATAGTGGTGAGACATGGAACTTTTTAAGTAAAATCAGAAGAAATAGTCATTAAGAAATATCATCAATATTGGGGTACAGTTTTGGGAACTGATTACAGAGAAGGTTGAACTTAGGGAACAAAACATAACAAGACTAGCAGGACACAAGAACATCTATGTAGATGAAAGTCCAAGAGGAAGGATCTATACACTCTATTATTGATACTCCTGCAAAATTAACATTTGGATGTAAAACTTGGCTATTTGTTACATTTAATAAAAACATTAAAGACAGTGAAAACTGGAAAAGGATGTTGCCAGCAGGCCCATAGGTTACTAGGTGTCCAAGTGTTTGAAGACAGAGCATGTCCATTGACTGCTGCAAAATGCATGTATAAGGCAGTACCGGAAGTGCATACTATATAGTGATAATGATTATCTCTACTTTGAGCTCCTTGGCAATTAAGACATTAATTAGAAAAATGAAGAAAACATGGCAAAAGGTGTACTTGACGATGACAACAGAAAAGGAAAATGATAGGGTATTCCATGTGTGCATGCTTATAAAGGTCTTTAAGGCAATGAATCAGGAACAAATCAACACAAGAACAATCATAAAATGATACAGGAACAAAATGACCCACTCATCCTAGCTGGCATCACTTCCAAGTCCTCTCTAATAAGCATTTTCATTATGCTAGATGCACGATTTGGTAGTGGAAGGTCAGACAAGACAAGGAGGACAACTAATTAATGCCTTCCAACACTCTATCCAGAGAGCAGCATTCCATAAATGCCTGCTTACATATCATCTGCACAAGATATATCAAAGAAGAGGAGCCTTGAAATAGAATATCCTAATCTCTAGCCAGAGCAAATGCCACTAAAACTGATGGTGTTAATCACATGATGCTGGGTGTGTTTCTAAACCACAGTCAGATCCAAATCACTAGAGAGCAGATGGATGAGAATAGCTGAGGATTGGAACAGATTGCCCTGGTAGGCTGTAGAACTTCCATCCCTGGAGAGTTTTGAAACCAGCCTGAATATAGCCCTGAATAACCAGGTCTGACTTTGAAATTATCTCTGCCTTGAGCAGGGGGTTCTACAATATCTCCATAGCTCCGTTCCAGCTGAGTTTTTATTGTTGCTTTGTTTGTTTGTTTTCTGTGACTCAAGGAGATCAGGAAGATACTTTGGTCCCGAAAGAAGGCATCCAGGAATATCTAAAGGAAGGGGAAATGACTGAATGCGTAATTCTCCAGAGGAAGGGTAACATGGTCTCTGCTAAGCAGAAATGGTGGGATCTTTATAAGCACTTGAAGGGGAAAAATATTATATTTTATGGGCCAGTAATGACTTAGGATGTTTTTTTAAAAATATGGGCACTGTTTACCTTGAAGTGAAATGTTGAGTGGTGAGGTACCTCTATAGAAAGCACTGTTTGAGCTGTGGACATAGGGATGTACACGCCGGCATTTATAATGCTGCAATGTAACAATGTTAGCCATTTTTAAACATTTCACCTTCCATGTCTTAGGTCTTATTTATTCATCTTTCATACATACGATGTGCTGAGCAGGTATGTGATGGGTGAATCCCATCGGGTCCCATGAACTTGTGACAGTCCAGACGGAGTATTAGGTCTTTGTTTCCACCTGAATCATGAGGAGTTTATTCTGCTTCCCATCTCGGACTTCCAGGTCAGTGGATAGAGGATAATTAGTCAGACTTCTGAAAACAAGTGTAAAGAAGCCATTGAGAAACTCAGCCTTTTCTTTTTCGTCAGTGATTATATTCCCTGCTGCAGCCAGCAAAGCGTGGAGGTTTCTCCTTATTCCTCCTCTTATGTAATGGAACACTGGTAGAAAGTTTCAACCACTACTGTCATATCACCAATATCCACCTCTGACATCATGGGCCACTACAATAAAATAAGAGGCAGTACTTTTGGAGCAGCCCCTTGTTTTCCAAAGTGTCCTCTGGCTAACTGAGCACAACTCTTCAAGAAAATGGCAAGGCAGAAGTGCTGCCACACAGACAGGAGGGATGCAGTACTTTAGCAGAACTGTACAAGCTAATTTCCACAAAATTGCAAAATTCCCTCCTTCTAGAACAAGGTCCCTATCTCATTCACTTACACATCTTATCTCCTGTCCTGCTTAAAACCAGTCTTCTTGGCTAGTAATTAAAAAACCAAAACTTGCATTTTTCTTTCCATAATGTCTGCAACCCTTGGGCAGAATACTGTTTTTTTCAGCAACTTGGAAACAATGAGTGCATGATGCCCATTTCCATAAACAAGTCATAATAACTTAAATCACTGCCCAAAATGTATACTTGGAAATCAATGCGTATGTCGACTGGAGTCAGACTATCTGTCCTTTTATGCCTGAAAGTAGAATGGTAAAACACAATAAAAATACTTGACACTAGATTAATCTCCTCAGCGCCTAATGAGGAGATGGACTGGTGCATGGTGCTGCCAGCACAGGGGCTGTGAGGTGACCTCAGAAGCTGTGACCAGAGCGAGCCAGGTGCCAGCAACCCTCGGTGCTGCATGGCTGGGCAAGCCTGTGGGGTGGGCATGTGTCTGTGCCAGCTCTGAACAGGGTTGTTCTGGTGCCTCTTGGGCCTGGGAGCTGTGTTCCTAGTGCAACACTGAACCCAAAATAGTGCATCCTGCCTGGCACTGCTCTCGAACACGCACGGGTTTGATTCATATGGAGTCCTCTTTGTACTGTCAGTGAAGAGGAATGAGGAATGACGGTAATGAAAATGATCACAGCACCTGATGTGAAGAATTGCAGGCTGCTTATGTGATTGAGGTCCCTTTGCATTAATTTGGTAGAGAGACCGGAAATGTTAGATATAAATACAACCCTTGTTTGCTTCAAAGCCTTTTATCTCTGCTAGAGAAGTATAATTGGTCCCGAGGGTAAATGAGGATGTGGCCAAGAACCACACTCTTCTCTGGAGGTTTGTATTTAATCATGGAAACCTGACAAGCATATTCCAATTTTGCGTTTGTTTTTTTTGTTTTGTTTTGTTTTGTTTTGTTTTCTATTTTGCACTCCACAGTTGCAAGGGGTGTTAGGTAGAGCATAATAGTTTCCTGTCTGTTTAAAGAGCAAGAATGGAGCAATGCCAGGCACAGGCATGGACTGCGGGATAGGTGGCTGGGGAGCAGTACAGCAGAAGGGACCCGGGGGGGCTGGTGAGAGCAGCTCAGCACAAGCCAGCAGGGTGCCTTGGCATCTTGGAATGCATTAAGCACAGCATAGGCAGTTGGTCAAACGAGGTGATTCTCCTGCTGTGTGTAGCATTGGTGCAGCTTCATCTTTGAGTACTGTGTGCAGTTCTGGGCTCCACAGCGTAAAAAGGGTTTTAAGAAAGCATCTGGAGGAGAACCATAGCAGGTAACAAGGCTGGAAGGCAGGGCCTGTGAGGAGAGGCTGAGGAGAGGAGGAGAGAGGCAGCATCACTGCTTGCTGCAACTGTTTCGGACTGGACATGAGGAAAAATGTGACTAGAACAGGATATCTGGTGAGGTTGTTGATGCCCCAGGCCTGTCAGTGCTCAAGAGGCATTTGGACAGTGCCCTCAATACATGCTGTAACTGGTTACCCCTAAGAAGTCAGGCAGTTGGACTCAATGGTCTTTGAAGGTCTCTTCCAAGTGTTTTGTTCTATTCTATTCTAACAGTATTTTAAATAAAAACCAAAAGCAGTAATAGAAACAGAAATGTAGTTGCAGAACAAATAAATAAGAGGGCTGAGACAATCTCTCTCACACACACACACAAAAGGGAAATATAAATGCAGAGCAGAAACTTTTTGAAATGTTTCTTTTTGACCACCTAGCAAGGAAGGCTGAAGCACAGTCTGATTTTCCCCTAAAGCATGATACTAATCCCATTGTGTTTGCTTGTGTATGTCTCTGCATGTCTGTACATGTGTTGCATCTTCTGATTGTTTGCATTGGGAAGCCTTGACATTGCTTAGTGCCTCTCAACCTAAAGCAGAGAATGGGAAAAAAACGTGATGTGCAGATTGTTAGAAGCATTCTTCTCAGTAGAAATACAGGCACCAGAAGGGTAAGAGTTAAGGAAAGGATATGGAGGATAAATTCTCATGGAACATGGCTATTGCTGCTCCTACAGGAGAAAAAAGAATGAATGCGTGAGCTAGCAGAAAAAAAATCACAGGCTTTTGGGAAACCCTGAGCGTAAGGAGACCAGAGAACTATTAGTTTATTTTTGCAATTTTAAGGAGTTTTTCAGGAAGGCAGGCTTTTTCACGTCTTCAGAGCTAACTGATTCACCTCTCCAATCTTTTACTGGAGGTGGATGAGCTGCCCAGTAGGTGGCATCCTTTTAACACAGTGCTAATCTTCCTCTGTTTTTCTTTTTTTTTTTTTCTTAAAAGCATTTTTCTGCAGAATTTAAATTGATTTTCACAGAATCAGCACATGCAGAAGTTATGTTAATTGAGGGCTTTAAGTCAAAACCCCCAAATTTGGAATACCCAAGCGGCCAAAAAGAAGTATTTGGGAATCTGAATAAGAGGGAGACAGAGAATGTCATTTCCCTCAGTGGTTTAGAGCAACGTTCTGAGGAAGTTTACAACAAGCTGCATCTTTACAGGTCTTGCTGGAATCATTCTTGTGGTTTCTGACTTAAGGACTCTGGTCTAATTTAAGGACTCATTTTTGGAATGTGATGCTTAGGACATCCTGTTCGCATTTGAGCAACAGGTGGTAGAGATTGTGACATCTTCCTCCTGCATTTAATTTACCTCTGTTACATCTTGTTCACTTCTGAAATGTCTCCTTTTTTTTTTTTTTTCTTCCTATAATGTTGATGTTGATAGCTGGGAAGGCAGATGCTGTTGCAAAACCATCTCTGCATTGGGTGTTTGCACACAGTTCTACACAGGAATGAAATCCCTGGAAAGGCACGTGCTTTAGGCTGCTAGCATTGAGCACAGGACATCAGTGTCAGGTACCAGCTGTTCCTTCAATTAGCCAGTACTCCATCTGAGACCACACAGATGATTCACAGACTGACTGCAGGTGGACAACAAATTTGCTCAAAGAGTTGGGAATGTGAAGTGAATCAGAATACTGAGTAGCCTGAAATGCCTCTGCCTGAGAAGGGGTTTCTGGGCATGTGTTCTTTACGTTGGACAGCCTGCTCCACTTCATAGTGGCTGGAAATAACCTTATTTTATTTAAGAGAAAAATTATTCTGACTGTATATTTCACCCTAAATTGTGTTGAGGATTTTATTTTAAAGGACATATGGCTTTTCCAGTATTCTTTATGGGTGCTTAATCAGTGTTGTACTTCTCCCATCTAAGAAATCCCTCTCTGTGTCTTCTCCCATCCTTGTCCATTCAGTCTAAGACAGTTTGCCTGTGTGGAGACAAAACTCCCCAAGAGACAGAAGTACAAAATGATGGTGGATTATTGCTGGTGAGTAGAGAGTGAAAGAATAGTTCCCTGGCTAGGGAAATCTACAGCAAGATTATAGGGAAGCTTTTTCTGGTGGAAGTATTGATAAGCAGTACTGTGTTAAGTGACTACACCTAAAGATTACAAGGATAATCTTCTAGCCAGGTTTGAACTGCAGCAGTCTTCCTGAACCTACAGAGCGTTGCTTTCCAGCTGCTACCAACCATAGCTTTCTCAGGTTGTATGAAACTGAGATTTATGACAGCTTTAGAGTGAGTGGCCATATATGGACTGTGCTGACTTAGAAAACTTGTGCTGCTGTTTGGAAGACACTTGAAAGTTGTATGCCTGGGGTCAGAGGAAGGGACCCTGTAAACAAAGGCAAGCTTGGATAGAACTGAGAGAAGTCCCTACAATAACCAAGGTGCTGGAAGAAAGCAGAAGGGCAGAACTCCTCCTTAATGCCAGCCTTCAGCTGAGTTTCAGTGCTTGTGCTGAAGAGGGAGAGGCCATAATGCAGCACTGGGCACTGCCCTGGTGGCTGTCACAGCAATATTGTCATAGCAGACAGACACATCTGCCTAGCTACTTGCTGACTGATAGTGCTTTAATGACTCGTCAGTGTTGGTGTTCAGGCAGTGGGAGTCTGTTAACAAGGGCTGCTTGCAAGCTCTGAACCCAAGCTCTGCTGCGATTGCTTAGCAGACCAGCAAGCTTGTCAGCATGTCCATCGTGGTTACTGTGTAAAGTGTTGTGCAGGGCTGAAATCCTACACATTTAGGCAGTCTGAAGCCCAGTTTGAAGAAACAAACAGTTTTTGAAGCACCCCAGTGCACTAGTAATGTTGAATTCTATAGGAAACTTTACTCCTTTGCATATAGTCTGTTTAAATTACTGTTTTTCAGTGCTTTTCAAAGACCAAAGCAACATGCTGTTCCAGAAGATTTACCAGCTGAGCCAAGAGAAAGATCTAGTCAGTGGATAGAAATAGAGCTAGTTAGGATGATAGGCAGTACTTAATAGCAACCTATTCAACAGTCCTACAAGTTTATTTTGGAGTGCTTCTTTTTTGCCAGATATTTCAGAAAATGTGACAAAGTTTAATTATATAGTTACAGAGTTAATTAAGAAATTATAGCAACCACCAAGTGAAATTAGGAACTGTAATCAGGAGGGAAAAGGGTTTTGTAGAGCAGCTTTGAAAACAAGTGTGTGAGTGAAGTAAAGAGGGGAGAGGAGAAAAGAAGACAGTAGGAAGAACCGAGTAGGCTTTTGACACAACATAGGTGCTATGAATAGAGCAGATGGAATAGAAAGTTACTGCTAGGTGCTAGCCAATATGACTGCTAAAGGAATCCTGGTATTAAAAGAGAAAATCCAGAAGAAATCCAGAAGATGGATTTGAGCAAATACATGGAAAGTTTTAAAGTAAGAAGAGTAGTTTTGATTAGGATCCAGAAATGAATCATGAGACAATGAGGTTAAAGGAGGATAGGGTAAAATGGATATTGGTCTTTATGATGCGTCACAGCAAAAAATCTGTCTAGACTGTTCAACTGTAGAGAGTGAGCTTTGAAAGAGGTTGCAGCTGAATTTTGGAGAGTAAGCCTTGAAAGGGATTGCAGTAAATAGCTGCACTGGATAAATTGATAGAAAACGAGAGTCCTGTGCACGCAATAGTGACTTTCTGACTGTAATCCAGCATTTATTCTCTCTTTTTTTTTTTTTTTTCTCTTTTGTGCTCAACTGTAATATTGTTTTTAAAATACAGCTGTATTTGGTGATCCCCTAGATAGACTTCTGGCTGTTGGATTACTGCATTGGTTACACAGTAGGTTACTCGTTTCATTTCAAATTTGCTTTTTTTGGTAAATGTTCCCCAGTATGCCTCATGCTTTATATCCCTGAAAACATGAATTTTGTAAAAGAACGCATGTGTATACAAATGTAGTAGTATCAGCTTCACAATCTGTATTTGCTCCTATATTTTGCTTTTAAACTTAGAAATATAAAGCATATTTTAATTACTTTATCCTGTTACAGAAAATGGTGTGGTCTTGACCTGCAATTAGCAATTGCTGGTGGTTCAGTTGTAAAGCAGAACATGGTTCAGAGATGCAAATATTTACTTAAGCTAGCGTATGTTAGTTTTCATCCTATGGAGCACTTTGGTCATTTAATAACTGAAACGTCTAGACTTAATTAGGTATGTGATGACTGCTGTTTTAGGCATGCGGTATCTGGTTCCTGCTTACATATCTGACTTGGTACTTGGTCATGCCCTGAGGATCTCATGGTCCTCCATGGAATCAGCACTGTGACCTACTCAGAGTAGATCAGGCAAGTCCTTAATAGCTCCTTAAGACTTCCAGAGTGTGTAATTGTCAGCAGAAATGAATGATTTTTTATTGGTTTACCGATCAGGAATTGCATGGTGTGTAAGTGAACTAAGAACCGAGCAGCTCAGAATGCAGCCTCTTGTACTTTATGCCATGTTTGTCTATTAACTACATTTTCAGCACTTATCTCTTGCCTAGCGGGTTGGGAACACACATGCAAAACACACTAAAAACCATTTCACCACAAACAAGCAGAGATAATGAGCTAATTTCTGTGGAAATCTGTTCAATATTATTATTATTGCCTGCCTACTAACTGATTTATAGAAATATTTGTCCAAAATTAATAGCTTCTCATTTAGCAAAGAAGATCGAAGAAGTAACAGCATAAAAACACATAGGAGGTAATTGATTCACAAATAAAATTATAATTCTGGAATATAATTGATCTGACCTTAATTGAGAAGAAAAATTGATGAAATTGCTTCCTGTGGGTAGAACATGTAAAAGAGCTATCAACTGTAAGGCCAGTTGTCACACTGTGGTATTTCATCAGTGTGAATCTGTTAATCTTACTGAAGGTGATCCCACACAGTTCTGATGGAATACATGATTGATAACATAATGCAAAATACTTTTGACTTAAAAAGGACAATTTGCCTGAAAAAACAAAACAAAAAACAGTAACAAAAAAACCAATATCGAATGAATGAAAGCAAAACCAATTCTTAATCTATTCCTATTTGAATTTGACATACCCTTTCATTGTTTCTTGTGGGAAAGGATGCATCAGAAAATTTGTTTGTAACACGTGAGTAGGAGTCAGAACGGTAGTCATGAAACAACAAACAAAGGGGCTTGTGTACACACTGCTGCAGTTTCCCTTTGGCACTGTGCAGCCAAGCGTTTCTTTAACCTTTCTTAGCAGCAGGAATGCACCTGTCAGTAATGAAAGCTGTTTCTGGTCAAGTCTGAGAAGCAATCTGATGTGTCAGACAGTGATTTTGTCAGATTTCATGGCTATAAACCCAACAACGGGTTCAAACTTGTTGAAATCACTTCGGAAAATCTGTGAAGAATACAGGAGTGTAGCAGGTGGCTCGTTAGATAGTAGTCTTTGTCCAGAATCAATGCTGAACCAATACTGCAGGGGCTGTTGGTCAGTAAATGCAGACAGAGGTAAAAAATGAGATTCTGATCATTTGACAATGGTCAATGCTAAGTTTTTCTGTTTATTTTTGTATGAGATTATTGATGGTAACTCTCTTGTCTAAGAATATTTCCCAGCAAGGGAATATGCACGAAAAACCTGCAAAATGTTTCATTTCTGCAGTGCCACCTTCTGATCCAGTCTAACGTTATCAGAAGACATGTTACAAAAGCTGCAGAATCCATCTCCTGTAATTACATGGCACCTCTGTATGTTCTTTCTCCAGGCAGTTCCAATAAAATGTGGATCGTGGTCTTCTTTCTCTGCTGCCCTTGATCCTGCCCTATAACATGAAATATTTCACATACTTGAGTGCACCCAGTTGAAGTATATGCAAAAATACTTGCAACAGTGGTCTGTAAATTATGGTGGGGTACTGTTGTGAGGATATACAGAGGTATCTTGAAAACAGTGCATTGAAATTAAGGTGATTTTTTTTCTATTTAAAGGTGTAATGTGTAAAGTGCATCATATCCCTTTGAAATTAAAAGCTATCTCATACGAACAGCTGGGGAAGAAATTTCTTCCACATAACTGTCATGGAGCTCGCTATTTTTTGTTGTGTGTTCATAACACAGTCCTAGTTTCAATACAACAGAATTAGAATATCAATTACCTGTTTTTATCAGAGCACATTAAAGTGTTTAACCAAAGTGAAATTGATTGAATTGAATCGCAAATTTCAGTTGAAAATAAATCTAGATCACAATAGAGAAGTCAACCTGCTCTTAAATTTCATTGTACAATAATATGAGTTTGAAAAATGACTGCATATTCTCCTTAAATGGGATTATTTTGTTAGCTCAGTGCACTGAGATTTATGTTGTCTTTAGGCTGTGCCTTGAAACTGTTCTGGGTTTAGGCTATGCGTGTCAGAAAGCAATTACTAGTGCCAATCCTTCCTTAATCTCTAGTTTCAGGTTTGTTGCATGGGAGCTACTTCATGCAAAGTTCACCAATGAACTTTACTATATTGCTAGTATACAGATAAACAAGTATAAGGAGGCTGTGTGTTTCATTTTAATCTGACAGGCTGTTCAAAGATCTGCAAAACAGCATGCTTCTCACCCTTCCAAGCTGCTGGCTCCGGCTCAGCTTTGTGCTCACCATGTGCCTTAGCCAGCTAATGGAGTCTGCTTGTATGATGGAAAGACAAATCTCACCAAAGGTATTGGTATTGGCCTCAAGTCAGTCTTTCTCCAGGGCATGGAAAGGGAGTGCTGGCTGCCACCTGACTGACCTGTCTTAGAAGGCAAATGAATTATTTCAAAATAGTAATGGACTTGAATGACTTCTCTATTGTGCTCATTTGTAGCAGCCAGCAAGTAGTTTGAAAGTTACAGTGTTAATAAAAATGATCTGTGGAAAAACATGGAGAGTAAATGGCAACATTTTTAGGGTTTGGAGCTGAAGAAGTTGTTACTTCCAAACTATTACTAATATGAAAACTTTTCTGAATAATAGTAACACAAAAAGAACAGAAACAAACCTTCCTAACCAGTTCTTTGAAGATGCTTTGGCTATTGTGTCTCTCAATTTGGCATCAGGAATCATCTAAAAATATGTATCATGAACAATGTAGCTAGCTTGACTCAGGAGATTTTTGGATGTTGTATACTTTCATAGGACATTATAACAGTCATTACATGAAGTTACAACTGTTTTTGTGTTTGCTAAATTATTTGGGACTTGCAGCCCATCCTCTGATGTGCGAAAGTGGCAGTTTTTTCAAAAATCCAAAGCCATACCAGAGTGACAGAATCAGAGAATATCTCCAAGTTGGAAGGGCCCCGCAAGGACTATTGAGTCCAACCCCTGGCTCCACAAAGCACCACTCAAATTCCAAACCCTACATCTGAGAGCATTGTTCAAATGCTCTTTGAACTCCAGCAAGACAGGGCCATGCCCACCGCCCCTGGTGAAGAGCCTTTTCCTAACATCCCACCTGACCTTGCCCTGACACAGCTCTATGCCACTCCCTCAGGTCCTGTCACTGGTGGGGCACTGAGATAGGCTTCTCAGGACAGTATCTGAACATACAAATGACAAAAAATAGCATACTATGTAATGATGTATAAATGAAAGATTCGATGAGCCAAAATTTGCATAACTTCCAGGCAAACTGCACTGTGAAGTGGTTTGGCTATCTCACAGTGACTGTATTTTTCAAAGGTTTTTGCCAATACATGATCTTAGTTATTGTAAAACATTCTGCTTCTTAGGTTACTTGACCAATATAATGAGCTTACTTTATGTTGAAATAAAGGACGTACAACTTTAATGCTATTTGTTTTCTGTTTTTCCAATTTAGGAAAGAGCTGTATTATTCTTTGCTCATGCTAATGAAAGCACAGCATTTGAAATTATTTCCAGCATATCAAATTAGTTAAGAGCTAATTAAAACCTAATTGCTATATCTGACTTGCTGGTAAACACAATTACGCTTGCAGACATTATCAAAAGGACAAGGAAATTAATTGTAACCAAGTTGACTAATTTCATGATGGCTATGATACTTAGGCCAGAATTCAGTTAATTTCAGGTTGTTTTCACACGATTAAGCCTCAATCTTTTTTTTTTTTTTTCCCCTGGAAAAAAATTTAACACGACAATCAGCAGAGATCTTCCCTTTCCATGTGTGATCTTCCTTTCTCTTCAAGTTTTCACAAACCTCATCTTTGGTTTCCGAAATCAGAGAGCCACACCCCTACTGTGCTCCAGGCTCAATGACCAGCTCTGATCCTCCTCAGCAAGAAGTCTTTGGGGCCACAATATGAAGTGAGTCTTACTGCGCATGATGAGGCAGTCAGATGCAAATTCCCAATGAAACTACCAGCTCATTTTAGTTTCCAAGAACTTAAGGTGAAATACTTAAAAAACTGTACTAAGTGTACTAAGTAAAATTAATTTTATTCTTACATCCAAAGAGCCCTACCAATGCCTTCATTGCTGCCTAATGGCAATTACAAAAAGTGTGTGGTATTCTTATATGTAGGACATGAATAAAAGAAGGTATGCAAGTCTCTGATTCTGCTCATTATCACTTTTAAATTGTGAGCAAATTTTTTTGTCCTCTCTAGAAGCAAATTGAGTGCCATCACTGTCACATTTTCTTAATTTTCTGCATCTCCTTGTATCCATGTGAGTGATGTGGTACCTTCTGGTACTGCCTGGGATGGCTCCCCTTGCAGCATGGGAGCTCTGTCCTACCAACAGCTGTGTGAGAGGAGGCTGCTGCAGTCAGAATTGCATGGCATCTGGAGCTTGCTTGGAGTTGGGGAGATGGCAGAAGTTCCTGGAAAGTGTGTCCAGCTGGAGAAAGTTATTTAAGGTTGCACCAATACTTTCCTAACTGGTGTCCATATGGAGAATTGGGTGGTGTCCTCATGGAACAAGCTGTTCTTGTTTCCAGCTAAATCACATTAAAGTCAGCTAAAAATGCACCAGTTTCTCAGTATTAGTTCTTTCCACGTGATGTGGGGTAAAATAGGATTCTGAGGAGGAACAGAACTGATTTTTGAGACTGCACCTGGGGTAAGGATGTGTCTATTGGCTTTCAGAAATGAAGGAAGGTGAGGTCTCTGAAGTCCTGAATAGGAGGGAATTTTATATTTCAGTTCCCAGTTGGAAAGGAAGAATCTGCACAAATTCTGTTTTTATTCAAATACTTTCTGGGAAGAAAAAAAAAAATACTGGGGTTTAGTAGAATGAAATCAGAAGTGCCTAAGTAGTTCACCTGCTGAAAGAAAGGCCTTGTTCAGCCCTGGGCATCTGCTGTCGTGGTTGGACTGTGGTCCAGAGGGGATGGTTCCTCTGCTCCATCTCAGATTTGAGCTCTGCTCTGCTGTTCTGCCACCACCTCACTGCACCTTGATCCTGGCTTGTCAGGCTCATGCTCAGAAGACAAGTTGTGGGTATTTCTGATAGCTGCTTTGGGTGTTTGCTTGTAATTGAGTCTTAATTAATGAGGCTATTCACATCAAAATATCAATTAGAAACAGTATGAGCATTGCTGGATCACTTGCAGTTGTGTTCAAATAAAACACAGCTGTACAAAAAGTACTTTCTGAATTTTATTTATATAGTAAAACTTACAGGAATTATAATTAGCCTCTTGAAGTCAGCCTTTCTGAAATCTGTCAGTGTATTTTCGGGGCTCCCTGATTACATGCAAGAGGCTACAATTTCTTATCTGCCAGAAGAAGCAGAAGAAGCCTCTCGGTCTCTTGTTACAAAGGCGTCCTCAGGCTGATGTCGCTGGGAAGCTGAACCCTTGTGGTCCATTGCTGGCCAGGAGAGCAACCCTGCTCAGAAGAGCAAACCACAACCTGTTCAGGTTTGCACCACACCCTCTTAGTGAAGGATGCTGGTGTAATTCTAACACTACTGGCATTCTTCTGGCTTAGAAAATCTTTTGCTATTCAAAACTGAAGGGATGTATGCAAACAGGTTGCCTTTCTTAAGAGCATGTGAGTGAAGCGTCCCTAATTAGAGAGTCTGTGTAAAGCAGTCTTTCCAGGCATCAGGCCTGCCTGTATGTTCCATTCATGTGTCTGCCTGTATGATTTGTTCCTCTTCACTCCAGGGACTCACAGAGTGGGTTCTATTCACTTCAGTCTCTCTTCTAATCTCCTTCCCCTTTATTCTTTAGTTTGTTAGCCCCATTTTAAAGCATTATATTGCATCTGTACTGCATTATGTTCTTCTGCTATAAAAAACATGTCTGTTTTTTTTTGGTTACAGTAATCTAATTACACAGCAGACTCACATTGACTCCTTAGCATAAGTTTTAATCAAAAATTTTAAAATATCCTTAGAACTTGTCAGTGTTTTTTTTGCAGCTGCAGAACCTGTGACCCCTCACACTTGTAAAGACATACCTTTGGTGATCATTCTTACCAACAAAAAACATCTTAGGGAGTGATGTATTTATGTTGACTGCTTTAACGTATGGATTTGGAGTGAACTTTTTTCTCTCAATGTCACTACAAAGTTACTTCATTTATACATTTATTTTCCCATGTGGCATCAAAATACTTTGGCAAAATAATGATTTGGATAACCCTTGGATATGAAGATGCATTCATGACCCATTGTCATTCTGAGGTGCATCTAATATTTTGGGGGTAATTACCCGTAGAGGACTTTGAAAGAATGGAATTAAGGTGCCCAGTTGGTATGCTGTAGTTAAACATGGTTTCATTTTGGCTCATCATCATTAGTAAATCACCCAGACTGCACATCCCACACTCCAGTGACTTCTTGATTTGATAAAAAAAAAATAGCATGCTTGATTTGTAGTTACACAGTTCTGGCAATTAAATAGCTCTAAGCTTCAAAGCCTTTTGAAATGTGGTTACAACTCAGCCAAGGCTCCTGGGTGCTGAGGCATCATTGCAGCTCTGCTAGCACAGCCTCTAGCTCACTTTTGCCATCTTGAACATTCCCAGATGTATCCGGGTGCAGTTTGGAAACTGTGTGAAGCAGGGGTATTCACAGTAGGTGGGTGGGATGTGGACACTTTTTTTTCAAAGAGAAGACAATTTAATAACATTTGCTGGTTATTGCGCACCTTAGCACGAGGGTACTGTTTTGGATGTGTTTAATTTGCAGGTGTAAACATAATCTTGGTGTTTTGAATGTGTTCTCTCTGCTTTGTACTCATTCAGAAGTTTTGTTAATGATTTTCTATTTAAGTAGGCTTTGAAGAGAACAACTTCAGTTATTGTTTCATGTCTATATATGTTGTGATTTAGCCTGCTAGGTGGCTCAGCATCACAGAACTCATGGGTTGAGATAAAACTATTTTCTAAGATAGAGAAAAGGAAAAGGATAGCAGTTATGGCTAAATATATATATATATATATGAATGAATATAACAAATGATGCTTAAGCAATTGCCTGCCACCCCTGACTGATGCTCAGCTTGCCTCTCAGTGAGTAGAAAAGAGCGAGATGAACTCCCATTCCCTTCAAAACTCCTGCATGATGTCACATGGTATGGAATATCCTTTTGGCCAGTTTAAGTCAGCTGTCCTAGTTCTGTTCCCTCCATGCTCCTTGGGCACCTCACTGAGAATGGCCTTGGCTCTGTACAACACTGTTTAGCAGCAACTGTGAACTTCACTGTGAACTGAAAACAGAACCAAAACAGCATCATACTGGACATCCTGAAGAAAACAATTCCATTCCAGCTGAAACTAAGACAGTATGTAAATCTATATTCCTAAATACATCTTGCAAATATTAATCCAAACTGAAAGACTTAGCAACACCCCATGAAATACCACATTCTACAACTCTAAATCAAGGACTACCCTGGCAAGACTTTTATTGTGACCTATGAAAGGCAGAATCCTTTCCAGGAAGGACCTGGAATCCTGCACAGAAAATGTGTTGCCCTTATTGGAAATGCATTTAACCACTAAGGCAAAAATAGCAAGAAGGACCCATTTCTCTGTTCCTTACCCACACAGATATCTGCCTTCAGGGTCCAAGGTGAGAAAGAGAGTAAAAGGTAGAAAGACCACACAAGAGGTCTACCTGCCACTCCAGCTTCTCTTCTTCCTTCTCTTCCTGTATATTCTCAATAGGGATGATCTCTACATGCCAGAGACCTGGGAAATGTTGCTTTTTCACTGCATCAAAAATGCATCTCTGCAAATGTTTTATTAAATGAGCTCCCATCATGGTACTCTGGAGAACCTGGCCCTGCACTGGCAGATCAGGGTTCCGAGGAGTTGAAGAATGAGCAAAACCACATGCTCTAGGGCTCCCCATCTTCTCTTCTGCCGCAGAGAAGTTCAACAGGATGTAGACTGGATCCTGTGGTGTCCTTGTGGAATTGAGTGATTTGGGGTAGCTGCTATGAAATCAGGCACTGGAGTGTAGCTGCTGGGGCTGGAGCAAGCTGCAAGACTCTGGGGGAATCCCTCTGGCCAGGGGGTTGTTCTGAGCAGCTGCCGGAGGCAGGGGGAGATGTTTGTGAGACATGCTGATTTGAACCAGCAGCTGCTGGTGCAGCTAGATTGTTTCCTGTAGGAAGTGGCATGAGTAGTGTCAAAATGAAATACTTTTTGAGTTTCCAGTTCATGGAAAATTAAGAAAAAAAAAAAAACAAAAAAGAAATTGTTCTGGTTCAAGCTAAAACCAAAATAACCCTCCCTATTTCCCCCTCAACCTTTTCCACAAGTCAGAAGCCCTGCTGTGCAGCCAACTTCACTCCACAGATTGGAGTCTTCTGGGAGACTGTGCATATTACTCATTCTTGATTTTGCAGGCCAGTGCAAGGCTGAAAATGGAAATTGGATCTTAGATAACTTTTCCACAGCAATGGTGACCTTCTAAATCAGCTGGTATTTCTGCATTAGATCAGCTCTTTCATCTTCACATATGATATTAAAACTCAGCTTAGAAACTAATGCAGAAATGATCAGAATTCATCCTGATCCTCTTCAGAAAACCAAATGAACATTTGAATTAAAGAGCTTGATGTCTATTCCTGGAATGTTTAGAATACTAAAACATAATTCACCCTATGTTTTCTAAATGTCAGTTTTAAGAATAATATCTAAATCACATGATACCATATGATTTAAAATCACATGGTGAAACTGTTTAAAATCACATCTGTGAAACCATGGGAAAAAGCAAAGTAGACACACGGATGATGAAGGGCTGCTTTCTTCTTGTAACAGGAAGCTCAATAATGTTTTTTAGAGGGAAATCATAGGTATGGGACATGCTTCCTCAGTCTGTACAGCATCTTAGTAGGACCATCTTCAGAGTTTCTTAAATCCCTTTCTGGCTAATGTGTTTGCAGGGCTTGCTCTGTGCCAGCTAGTAAAGGAGATTAATTTTTACACTTGCTACTCAGGATTCATTTTTAAACTTGAACTGCAACATTTGTTTCTTGGCCTTCATAATTCCTGGTTCAATACCTGATCTGTTGGCCAAGGAAACAGTCATTCCAGAGTGGGTTGAAGTCTTGCTGTTCCAAAAAATATGGAAGTAATATAAGAAAATTGAGTTCTATGTGCACTCATCTTTGCAGTTTCCTGATACATTCCAGAGGCTTTTTAAAACTATATTATTGATGTGGTAATACCAGACTATTTTCGTCACAGAATGTAAAAATATATCTTCGAAGCAGAGGGCTAGGTTTGACATGACAGCAGTGATGGCAGAGCTGTGTACTACTTACTAGGCAATACGTAAGTTTTTATTATGTAGTAATGAGCTATAATAATTATAGTTTTCTGAAAAACATGGAGCATTATTTGTCTACATAATGAACAGAAGAAATTGTGTTCACTCGTCGTGGAAACTTTTAGGAGATGCTGAATTTTAAAAAAAATTGTTGGTTCAAGAAATAAGTCTTTTCTAGTTTCAGGCACTTTCCCACTACATCTCAATAGAAAGATACCTCTGTTTTCTTTTTTTTGTTTTCAAAGACACAACTGAAGTAATTATTTTTGCAGAGAATTAGCAAATACTCCATTTTTTCCTAGAACTACTTGAGATATCTTTATGAAATGCCAGTGCAAACCTTGTTTCTGCCCATGAGGAAAAAATCCTATAAAAGCTGAAATTTCTTAAAGCTTTGAAACTGAAACCAAAGTTTGATCAGTCTTTAGGGATCATTCTTAGTCTACTCAAGTGTAGCTCTCACAGAATTCAGGCTTCATGGATGATTCAGCTCTCACTGATGTCAATGCAGAAAAGTCCATCCAAACTCTTGCATAACAACCTAATGATATAAGAAGATGACAGGTGCTATAACTTGTGCAGATTTAGTACAACAGCTGGTTAGAAAATGGAAACGAACTAATATCTGGTAAACTGCCTTTCAAAGTTGTTCTCATTTTGATGAGTTACAACAGCAGCCACTTTTGTTAAGGGACTTTTTAGGATTGGTTTTTCTTTTTTGGGGGGGAAGTTGGTCAAAAATTTTTGGTAAATTGCTAAAACAATATGGAATTATCTCAGCAAAATGGTTCTAAAAACATCATAGACCTGTTTCTTGATAAGTAACTATAAAGAAGAGGATACTAGAAGGACAACATCTTTATTAAGAAAGCACAAAAAAACTCAAGGTATTTCGTTGTAAATGCAGAAGTGAAGATTATTTAATGATATTATTGAAAAAATGTATCCATTTTATCTAGAAAATGCAAATAGCTCTATTTAATAATGGGAAGAAATCAATTAAAACACCAAAGCACGGCACTGGTGTGACTTTGAATCTCTGTCTATCTCATCAAAGACATCCAGCTTCTTAACCTTGATTGTAAGAGTGCATCTTGAACTCGTGGGAAAAGGACTAAGAGGAAAAGGTATTCTTTAGCAGTATTTTTTTTTGCTTATGAATCATAAGGCATTTCTAGTTGCCTTGGTGGATAAGAGTTTACAATTTTACTGTTCTGCTACTTTGAACTCAAGTTTTCTGAGCTTATTTTGCTGGTAAAATTTTATATTCATGAAAAGACATAAAATTCTTGGGATAACTCCACGTACACATTACTTGGAAATTCTGCTGTAGTTCTTAGCAAAATATATTTTTAGGATTACAGCTCTGAAGTGTTTATAATTGCAGTCCTAAGAGCTCAAAAGCCAGTGCTAGTTATACTTTCTAAATATTAAGGGCAGATCCTTCAGTGCTTATTGAAGAAAATTGCTCAGTAGTTTCAATGGGAATTTAGCTTCATCAGTAAGCGCTGCGAAGTCAGGCCCCAAGAGAGTGCCTCTTCATATATCAATTGCAATTAATTCATCAAAGGAAAAAAACACACAGATTGAGTTTAGAACATCCGATCTCATCTCAAATCATTAGTTACCTAATCATGAAGGAAATTAAAATACTGTTAGAATTAATCATGTGTGACTCAGCAGTCCATAGGACCTTCAGCTTCAGACTGAGTTAAAGCTTTGCATTAATGCAAAGTGCTAAACAAATGCTAAACAAACACAACTGGGGATTTTGCTAGATCAGATCATCTTTTGTGCATAAGCTGTTGTGAGGTAAGTCTAATGTAACATTATTGATAAGGCATGCTGAGGAGAAAGTATTTCTGATAAAGAACGTAGTTATCTGAGAAAACAAATGTTGCTTAAGATTAAATCCTGCATTTCCACTTGGGAGCCATGTTGACAGCAAAAAATGACAGCAGTTATTTGTCATATCAGTGCCATTACAAAAGCGATGGAGAAGCTGCCTCTGCTTTGCAAACGAAGTTTGCTGATTTATTTGTACATTGTACAAGGTGATGTTTAACAGAAGGGCCATATTATCTGGCACTGATCATGTTGCCTCGGGGCTGTAAAGCAGTGGTTGGTGAAGGCTTGCTCACACAGGGACTTGTTGGACTGCTTGTTCTTAAAAAAGCTTTGTCCACTTTCCAGAGCAACTAGACAAAGGCGAGGGTTAGGTTTCTATCTGTAACAGGACAAGAAGTCAAACATATGGGAACTTTTATCTGATGCTTTTTTTGTGTTTTTTTTTCTTTTTCCCTTTACAGTAATTTTCCATGAACTTTCGGGAAGTCATAGAATCATAGAATCCTTAGATTTGGAAAGGATTTTTAAAGGTCATGTGGTCCAACTCCCCTGCAATGAACTTCCTTTGAATGAATTTATCAGATAATATTTCAGTTATATTTTGATGTTTGTATCTCACTGAGGAGAATCGGATTTGTTCTCACATTTGGTTTTCTGTAAAGGAGAAGCAAAGGAGAAGTGACATCATGCCTAAAACCAAAATTTCTGCACTGTAATTGATATGTTCAAAGATAATAAGAGAGAAATAGAATAGAGCCTAGAATTTCTATTTATTAAAGCTGCTGCACTTGTGAGTTGCTGTTTGTTCTTTTGTGGCAGCACTGTGGTTACAGTTCCATTGAATATACATAATTTATTTCTTAGGACAAATAAGATAATGAAGGCTTCTTGTGAGTGCACGCTTTCTTAAATAATTACAATTCCTTCTGACTAGCTGGCTTTAATTTCTTTGATATCAGTAACAACAGAACCTCATAAAATGTCCCACAGGTTTCTGTATGTTCTGTACCAGAAGCATCTGATAGTTTTCTTTTTAAAATAATGTGTAAGACACAGCAAACAGTAATGAAAATTGTGCCAAGAAGAGCCCCATTCTTCAGCATTTTGGACTGTGCTTAGAAAATGAGATGAGCCCTCACATGGATGTTTTGTCTGTCTGTTCCATACATGCTCTGCACAATAGCTGGATTAGTTGTGCTTTACATTTTTACAAGGAGACTGAAATTCAAATGTTCATGGCAATGAATTCCTTTGTTTGCTATCAGATGTAGTTTAACTGATGAACCTGAAGCAACCCTGGCCAAAAGACACATCAACAGCTGCTATCTGTACGTGCAAGTAGCAAGAACACAACACAAATGTCTTCAGTAGTGCTTTTCATCCCAAAATTCTATTCCTGTAAAATAGTCCAGCTATTTATACCGCTGTTATTCTGGGATAACCTTCTTATGAATCTCATGCGGTTTATAAAATATTTTTTTAACAGAGAAATTCTTACCCGTATGTTATGAAGGAGATACACTACCTAGCATCAAATCTATCACCTATTTTTTCCCTCCTGGGGTGAGCAGGGGCTTACAGATCACTGAATCTCTATTGTACTCCTGGACAGTATCAGTATTAGTATCAGTATCAGTATTAGTATTAGTATTAGTCTGGACTCCAGAGCCTTGTTCTGCAAAAGATGGCTGTTGTACTTGACTAGAACAAACTGGAGAGAGAACCAAATCTGGGCTAAATTGTGTCTTTTCTCTCCCAGACTTCTGGAAATAGTAGAGTAGGACCTCCTACTGCCTTCTCACCTGGAAAGCAAAACGTATCAATCAGTGTCTGGACCTTTGTATCACAGGGCAACATTCCTCTGCTGTTTGCTTTGTTTGGCAACTGAGAAGCAGGTACCCAGACTTTGTTCCATTTCCTGGGGATTG
This sequence comes from Centrocercus urophasianus, assembly GCF_019232065.1. NCBI lineage: Eukaryota > Metazoa > Chordata > Aves > Galliformes > Phasianidae > Centrocercus > Centrocercus urophasianus. Next base: position 25,068,270 of record NW_024884711.1, read on the forward strand.
TCATCTTCCCAGTTTCTGCAGAAGATGGAAGAAAGTGCAGGATCTGTCTGATGTTGCTGTTAAGGAGAACAGGAGCTTGAATCCCTTTGTTCTTTCCTTTTCATGTTCTAAATCTGTGTTTACGAGATTGTAATTTTAATAGAAACTTTTCTTTGAGTATACAATACTTCTGGAGAAAATAGCGTTGAAATTATGAAACTCTGCGAGTATTAAGGATGTAACTGACCAACTGGCACATAAAGTTCTAACCAAAGACTTGTGTCAATCAGCAAAGATTCAGTAATCCAACTTTCAGTCATACCGGGAAATGCCATCAGCTAAAATTCTCATTCTTACAGCTGAGCTGACTTTCAGTAGCAGAATTTGTTTACTCTCCAGAGCTATGGGATTCATCACATCAGTGAAGTCAACAAGAGTTTTCTCATTGTTTTGGAGGTTGATAGGTCTTCTTACTCCTGCAGAAATACTGGCTGGTCCAAATCCTTTGCAGGAATAACCTAGAAGCTATTAAGCCAGAAAAAAGATTCCTGATGACTGCAGTGAGCTTCAGATCAGGCTTTAGCACTTGCAGCATAAAGCCAAGTAACTTTCACTTATTCCAGGAAACTGCTTGCTAAGTATAGAATTTAATTTAACAGTAGTTAAAATACTACTTGATCAAACACCCATGTTTTAGTGAACTTCTACTGTTGATGAGCTGAAAGGATATATTCTAATTCTACAGAAAATGCAGATTGCAGGCTGGCTATTTAGCTTAAAAGGCCATAATGACACATTAATTGCAAACTTGTAAGATCACTGAAAGAAGTAATTTGTCCTTGGTGTTGTTAGTGAAAAGTAGCAAATTTCCCCCCCAGACAATGTATGTTTGGAAAAATAGATTGATCCCCTGCAAAAACTTGCTTTTAGAAAGATTTAGCATGAAACCTAAATTCCTCTAATATTCGTGTTGCGTTCCAGAGAATGCTGCAGGGCTTCTTGTATGAGCAAATATTATTTCTGTGAGTAATGGCTGCAAAGCCTGAGCCATCTGGCAGTGCTTGACTTCCCTTTGCTTCTTACTGCTTTGGTTCCTTTATTGTGGTAGCTAAATGAGATGTTTATAATTAGGGACCCACCAAAACAGTATTCATTTCGAGAGGTCAAGTTTTGGATACACTTTTCAGACAAATCTCCCAGTACTGTCTGTGGGAATGTTATTTATGTCAGGATTAAGGCCTGTATTTGACCGTTAATTTCATGGCACTGTTTTGCACAGCCTGATAATAGGAAAGCTCATAAAATGAAGATGCACATAGATGCACATAGCTCTATGACTAAACTCTGAAATGCATGTGAAAATCGTTTTTCTTTTTATAATTACAGCTGGCATTTTGCTCGTCTTTGCCAGCCCTCATTTTTCTTCATCCACATACTCTTTATTTCTTCCTGATACTGGCATGAAAATTGATTTGATCACTTCCCAGAAGGTCGTAGAAAAGACCTCTCATAATTTATAGCTGGTCCTGACAGGACTGCTGAAATGAGATGACTGATGTATGTCCATATAACACTGTTGACTTTCATTCTGGTTCATGTTTGCAGAAGATACAGGTGTGGATCTGTGTTTTCTTTCTGTACAAACAGACAAGTATAGTCTTCTTTTAATATCGTCTGGAAAAAAAAAGCTATTACAGCTGTTTTTCCTACTGACTACATTTTGCAGCTGTAGGAATTATTCATTGCTCTTAAAAGCCCCCGATTTTACCGGGGCTTTGCTCATGACACACAACAAACCTATCCCTCCATTTCCCTTGTCTGCTGCAGTGAGAGACCTGCCAGTCTTGTAATGATGTCTTTATCTATTTTAGCAAGTGATTTACTACAATAAGAGCAAACCAGTAGATCAGAGTGGTTGGTGCTTATGCTTATCGCATCTTCATGTTTTGGGATTCTTCATATTTATGCATGTTTTGAGATTTTGCTCCTGCTTAGGACTACTCTAGTCTTTTGACTAAAATTTGTTAGCACACAGGTTTTTGTTTACCTTTCCTTCCTTGACTGCAGGCACATCTATGTGGCTTTGTACTCTATCTTTTCATCTGTCTTATACTGGCAGGTGAATGGCAATGGGAAATAATTGAGGCCTCACTGTTGCTCAGAGAGATGTTGCACATTGAACCACACCTTTATTCTGTTCCTGCCCATATCATTTCCAAATAACACTGTGATATCTCCTGTTGATTCCTTCCATACTGTGGTCAAAACTGAACTTGTTTCAAAACTGTTTTATAGCCCTAAGCTGATGTACTGCTGGCGGATATGGCCAGTAAGTCTTTAAAATGCCTTTTTTTTTTTTTTTAAATTTAAGTTCTCTTGCACAGCCTTCAGTGTATTATCCTTTTCCCAACTACTTTTATAGGCACCCACTCTCAGTGCACTAGCTATCCCCGCCTCTTGTCTTCCATTTTGTCTTTGTTCCTTTTTCTTATGTTTGTCTTCTAGAGCAACAAAGCCATTCTGGAAGTTTCATTATTTTCATCCTTCCTCAATGCTTATCTCTGTCACAGTAGTGTTCAGCTGTACTGTCCAGGTGCTCTTCATTGTTGAGCCATTTTCCACCCCACCATTCTGCCCTCAGACCATGCCTGAACTCCACTGTGATTTCCAGCTGCATCTCTAGTGCTCAGGCACTTTCTTTTTTTTTTTTTTCCTGTGGGTTCTCTCAGGGAACACTTCAAATATAAATAGCTCCTATCAAGTACCCACTTGATGTTAAAGTACATCCTGTAGCTTCTGCATTCAGTCATCTGCAATTATTTGGTCTCATCTACTGCAACCTTACCTGACATTATCGTTTCTTCACTGCCTACATTTTTTGCAGAAAAAGCAAATATGGAACACATCTCTTTATTGTCCTCTCTTTAGAGGTCATTGTGGAAAAGCTATTTAGTATTGCTGAACCTGCTGCTTTTCTCAATGGCAAGTTATATATACAGCATCACAGTTAAGAAATTGATAACCTTGTACACAATTCTGCTCATATGGCCAATGATAGGTGTTCTCACTCTGGAATTCAGTAAAGGGCACTTAAACTCTTTTTATGACCTAAATATTATGATGTCTGTCAGATTTTCATTTGGAAAAGGCTTGTCTTTTTATTCCCCAGATGCTGATTTTCAGGTGAAATAAATTGTACTACATCTGCTAATATTAGTGGGTTTTATTACCTTAAAGATTTGCCATAATTCAGAAGAACACATTTTTATGTTCTTTCAAACTACCCTTTAAGTATTTAAGTGTGAGAAATTGTGTTAGTGTTTTAAAATTCATGTTTGGTGGTATGGGAATATATCTCATTTTCTTCAGGAAAATGAGAAAATTAAGTCTTCTCTTTGGAGACTTCCTTAGCTATAATGTGGGCATGATGATACTCACCCTTTAATAATGCATATAATTTCTTCTAACATGACTGTGATGGCCAAAGTATCCCAAACTGACTATTCATAACACATCTACTTAATTAGCAATTCCAGTCCTTGTTGTGAAAGTGAACAATTCAGCTGAGTCTTGGAACAATGAGGTGATTCTAATTGAAACTTCATGACCCAAAGGAAACCAAAAGAAAACTAAATTATTTCAGTAAAGCTTACACAATTATATACTGAAACGTTAGCATTAATGCAATCAGGAGTCATAAAACCACAGAATTACAGCTTAGTTAAAGTTGGAGACCTCAGGAGACCTATGGTCCAATATCTTACTTCCAGGAAGGTATGGTACAGCTAGATCAGACCAGGCTGCTCAGGAGTTCATTCAATCACATCTTAAAAACCTGTGAGGATGGAAGCTGTACAGTCTGCTGCAATGTTTGACAGTCCTTGAAAAAGTTCTTTTTATATCCTGCCAGAAACTCGTTTCAGTTTATGTTCATTAACTTGTCCTTTCACCAAGTACCACTCCAAAGAGCCTGGCTCCATCTTCTCATTAAACAGGAAAGCTGCTATTTAGTTCCAACAAAACCTTCTCTGTAGGCTTTCAAGCCCCATGCCCTCAGTCTCTCCTCCCAGGCCAAGTGCTCTCATCCCTGTCCATAACAATGGCTCTCCACTGAGCTCACTCAGTTCATTAATGTTTTTTTTTAAAGTTGGGACTCTAAACCTGGATGCAGCATTGCAGATGTGTCTGAAAAATGCCAAGTAAGGAGTGATAATCACTTTCCTGGATTTGTGTAAAGCAGCCCACTGGCTGCCATCATTCCCAGAGCGCACTGGTGGCTCCTGTTTGGCTTGCTGTCTGCTAGGACCCCCAGGGGTGTTGAATTGCAAAATGTTCCTTACAGGCTGTTTCTCTGGACTGACCAGTTCCCTCTGAATGTCCTTGCATGTATCAGCTATGCCTCCAAGTTTGGTATCACCTGCAGATCTGGTAGATATGCACTGCCTCATCTATACTGGGTCACTGATACAGATACTGAACAGGACAGGTCCTGGGACAGAACCATATGGCAGTCTGCTTGTTACAGGTGTGCAAGTGGGGCAAGACCCAAGGACAGCTGACCAGACCACCCAAACAGTGTTTGATCCATCTAACTCTCTTGGCATTCAACCCATAACGTCCTAGTTTGGATGTTACAGTCTGGAAAACCTTGATAATGAAGTGATGCTCAAAATTATGGTTACTTTCAGTCAGAGAACAGAGAACTTCTCCATTGAGATCTGCAGCTGAGATGGTTTAATTATACATAGATGTCCATTCATAGACTCGTAGAATCATAGAATTACCAAAGTTGAAAAAGACCTACAAGATCATCCAGTCCGACAGTCCATCTATCACCAGTAGTTCTCACTAAACCATGTCCCTCAACACAATGTCTAAACATGTGGCTCCATAGAGTGTGTGCTTATAAACCACACCAAAGTTGAAGTCAGAGCAAGTTTTTCAGCTCTGATTGAGGACCCAATTGGCAGAAATCAGCTTACAGTTCACTTTCCCTAGCTGTTTCTGTGTTTTCTCCTGTCAGTGCATCTCTGTGGACTTGAGCATGGAAATGGCATGTGACAGATGTATCTTTAAGTTGTTCGTCCTTGTTGATGAAAGAAAAGGTGACAAGATGCTGTATATATGACAGTGCTTACTGGGAAATAAATTACTAGGAAAGAGTTCAGACCAAGTCCCACAGAACAGAATCCTCCATCAGACACCTCTCTGGAAACCATGAAATTTGAGAAATGTTCACCCATCTTTGAAGATGTATCTTTAGAAATTTTAATAGTTACTTACTTACTTAATAGTTACTTGCTATCTCTGCAGACAGATAATTATTTCCCATTTATTTTAGAGCTGTGTAAGATGTGATAGTTTAATTCCTGTCAGACCTTTTGAATCATTTTCTTGCTCACTGTTCCTCAGTGATGGAGGTGTTTCACCATGAGGTTGGGATTCAAACTCTTTCCACCCATAGGAACAAAAAAATCACTGAATATTGTGGCACACTTGTGTCACTGGGAATTTTTGAAGTTCTTACTCCAGATACTTTTTAAGATGCAGTCCTGTAAAGTAGAAGCAAACTTATGACATACATAAATACTCAATGAACAGTGGAGTTCGTTCATTGCATTCAAGTTTAATGATTTCAAGAGATGGAAACTTGTTGTTGTGGTAGATTTTTAATGCCACTTATAAGCTGCTACTGCTGCTAAGGAATGCTCTCACATTCTGTTGTATTCATCTGTCAATCATCAAGCAAATATAAATGATGGTACCATGGCTGTGCATTCAGCCATCACAAAGCTGCTCTGCTGCCACTGTCACCGCAATATGAGACAGAAAGCAGAATACAGCACCAACACATGTAGGCTGTACTCCTGCTGCTGATGGAGACTTGCACAGCTGTGCAGTCTTCCTGCACAGTGTGATACAGAGCTGATGATGATACTAATCAGGAAGGCCAGAGCTGTGTCAATCCTCTAGGCCAGGTATCCATACAGAGCTGTGCTTTCATGGGATTCTCAATCACATAGGGATACAAGCCCTCCCACTCTTTACCTTTTTGTTAGACTTTAAGAACTGGTATTTTTTGGGTTTGTTTCTACTCAGGGGTGAACTGTGTTATCTTATTGTAAGGATATCTCTCTGCACTGTCAGGCCTTTTTGTATAGAAGAGTGACTCATGAGAATGGGTCCTTGCGCTGATTGTTCCTTACCAGTGTATTTCCTCTTAAGCAGTTACAAGTTGCTTGTCTAGTAGCACAGTCCAGTATCATTTTGGATACTGAAGTTAGGCTGAATTGTATAACCTCCTAAATGTTGTCATGTTTCATCTTTGTATGAATAGGTCATCTTTCATCCCCCTTAGGGACATAGCCCTGCCACGTAAACCTTCAGGAATTCAGTCTGGTGAGGCTCTCTACTTCTTCATGTTTATGGCTTTTCTAGCCTGCACTGTGGTAATCATCTTATGGCAATTCTCAGGTGCCTCTCATACTTCTAAATAGTCCCAGTGTATTTGAATAGTGCACCAACTGGTAGGATGTTGGGCAAAATTCTTCATGCTGCCTGTACTTCTTTGGAGGAAATTAATACCTGCTTTACTGTTCTCTAACTCCTCTTCTCTTTTGATTTGTATTGAAATTGGCAGAGACCAGGATGCTGAGACCACTGGCTTTTATGCTAGAGATTGTCTTCCACATGCTTCATGGTCCCTCTCTACCATACTGTATCTCTTGTGACACACTTCAGTTGCTTGATTGCACGGACAGGTTTTCCTTTGTACATTTTAACACTGCTAAACACTTAGTCTACGACTAAGTCTCCTGGATATTACAATAATGCAACCAATGGTTTATATCAGAGGAGCTGAAGAATCAGTCTGCTAGGTGGAAACATACAGTTCTGGTAATTCCTTAGTATTGTTAGGTCTCATAGTTTCACAATAAAACAAAGAGCAAAAGATATAAATATATAATGTGAATGCAAAACAGAATTTTATTTACTGCATTGTGGACTCAAAGTATGCTGCTGACTGTAATGCATCTCTCATTTCTGAAAAAGGAACTCTTGAGTTCTTTCAAAATTCTCATAGATCCCAGTAATGCTTGGCTGATCTAGATAAATTCAGACTGTTCTTCTAGCATGCGACTTTAGCTCTGCAAGCAGTTAAATCAGCTATGATGCAACATTTCAATGATTTTATGTAATTTACATTAAAATTGGCTCTTGAAAATATTAAGGTATTTCACTAAATATACTAATCTATTAATGCTCCTGGGATTTTATTTTTTTTTTATGGCAGTTCTCACTGTTAAGAAACAAAAACTTTTTCATCCTGCACTGGATTTTACAAATGACATAAAAATACTGAGTTCCACCATTCTAAGTAAAATGTTTTTTCTCCCTTTTTAAAAAAGCACAAATCCATCTCCCCAGAAAGAGAAATAAGACATTTATCCAACTCAGCTGTATCTCCTCTAACAGTCAGCCAACTATGGAATGATGTTTCAATTAAGTTGTTTACAACTGTAGATTACTCTTAATTCATTTATTTTCTGTTAAAAGCACAGCAAATCTATGATGGCAATTTGAACAATTTCTGTTCCGCTGTGGAACAGTTTATTCTCTTTGCGTTTTCTGCTTGCTTTTTCTTCAGCATCCTCTCTGCTGCTTTTTAAACCTCATCTTCTATAAGAAAGTTACGCTTTTGAAATTCCTATTTATTTTTAATTCCCTAATAAGTTCTTCCAGAGATTAAAACGCCTATAGTAAAGATGGTTTGGTTTGGTTTAAGAAAATATTATTATTCCTGTGATCCTAAGAAACTGTCGGATGAAACGTCTTTGTAGGACTGTTTTAATCATTTTTGATGAAGCACTTTTCTGTTAAGAAAATCTTACTGCATCAAGATCAAAATACTTCATGGAAATGTGTTCTCTTGAAAGACTGAATTGGGAATTGCCACACATGCCCAATGTGTAAGTCACTCTCATTCTGTAAATTCGTGTGGATGGGTGAACAACAGCTTATTTGGATCAGCCAATCCACTACAAGTTTTCTAATTATCCTTTGTGAAATATAACCTCTCTCTGGATGGAGATTGTGAAGAATATTATTTGTGTAATTAAAAAGTACTCGGATGGAATTGTCCTTGAAACCTTGAATTTACTACCCATCTCACAGATTTACATTTCAAAAGCAAATATACTGGGAAAGTGTTTTGTTTGCTTGCTTTGTGTTTATCTGAGAAATAAGTTCTTTTTTTTTTTTCCTGTGAATAGAAACACAGATTAGAGATTTAAAATTGCTATGTGTAGAAGAACTACAGATAGCATGCAAACTTGTTTCAGAATGAAAGTGGCATTGCTGACAAGCAATTTGAATGCACTGTCATAGCAGTACTAAGATTTCTTTCAATTTCCCCAGGAAATTAAAGAGAAAAAGAATAGAATGTTTGTGATTCAGTAGTGGGGAGAATTTCTCAAAACTACTTAGGACAGTTGTTTGCTGGATTTAGGACAGTTCTTTAAGTTCTTTTTTCAGTCAATATGTGCTTTACATACGTTATTAACATTAGTCAGCAGCCTATGTTCGTTGTATAAACACTGAGTCACTCCAGATCAGAAATTACTTTTGAAAAGCCCTGGTCAGAGTTTTAATTCTTTGCATGGAAAGACTCGGGAATTTTCGCTGTTGCATCCCTGACGGTGCCTGTCAGGAGATGGTAGCACCCCATGGAAGGCACAAGGATGGATAAAATGAGTCACTGGTCTGTGTGACTCCAGAAACTGCTGAAAGGTGCAGTACCTTAGGATGAGTTTGCATCCCTGTTGTGCCATGCCTGGTCTCTTAGCTCCTCTGGCTCATGACAGGCTTCCTGGTGAAATGCTGCTGTAGTCTGTGTCTTTGGTTGTGATGTCTCTCCAGTAGAGGTGCTGAAATATGGAACTACAGAAAATTGCATGGTGTGTGCTGAAGGATGAGGCTTTTGCTAGAAGAGACAACTGGAAATGTGGGAAGAGTTTTCTTTTGTGTCAGGCTATGTATAGACCACTTCTTTCCATAGCAGGGATAGCCTACCTATTTACATGCCATTTGCCCTGTGACCTCCCCCCACAGCCCACTGTCAACACATCTCTTCCAGGCAGTGATGCTCTGCTTGTCACAAAACAGTTGTAAGGAAGGCTGAGTTGTATCTGCTTCTCCCTTCATGAGCCAATCTGTTCCATCTTTCTTCTGATACAGACGCCAACAGGGAGCAAACTGTTAGGGAAGGAGAGCTGCACCTGCAGGCCAGCCAGAAAGGGCACAGGGTAGGTCTTTCTCCAACCACTTTGTATTTATTCCCTTCTACAGAGGAGTAGATCTGGGACCCAGTTTGCAAGACAGTTCAACTAATGGTGGAGTAATGGGGCTTATTAGACACCTTTAAGCAAATGTTGAAGAAAAAGATATTTTTAAAACAAAAGATCAACATCCTTACATTTGCCTATTTTTTTTTTTCAGCTAAGACTATACAACATAGTGAACTTGGTTTTGCACACAGATTCACTGAACTAAAAATTGGATCATTAATTGGTGAATTAGTGATTTTTCTAATGAATTTTAGACAATTTCAATGAATTTATTTTCAGATGCAGTTGACTTTCTTTTCTCCACTTAAGGTCTTTGGTTAACAAAACTCAATATTCATCTTAGGAGAAGTCAATGACTGTGCTTTCTGCTCATTGTTCAAGAGGAAATTCCAAATCAGTGTTCAGCTTCAGAAAGACAAAAGGTTCATGATACTTTGTTTTGGCAGTTTTTGTGACCAGTCCCTTCAGCAGCATTCCTTTGTTTTCAAAACCATCCCACTGTGGAGCACCATTCTGGATTCAGGTTGCTAGGATAAAATGAAAAGTGTGATTTTTTTTTTTCCATGCTATGCTAGTGAAAACAGAGAGAATGTTCAGGAAGTGCTTTGGATTGCCTGGTGAGTAATGACAAGGTCCCAGCATCTGCAGCATTCTCTCAGAACAATACTAAAATGATTACTTTATTTTGGAGGCAGTAAAATGTATAAGAATAATCCATTAAAAAAAAAATAACAGAATGAGTAATAACAGAATGTGTAAAAAGTGAACATCTGGAGCAGGTTTGCTGTTCTGTTGGACTATCTGAGCAGTCACAAACTATCACTGCCAGAGCTGCCATGCAGGTGTCATGCATAGCGTGGCCATAATGCAAGATAGGGGGGTAGGTTGGCTGAAAAGAGGTGGGAATAGTTGGCACAGAAGTACTCATCTGTGCTTTTCCAAGAGCTCTACGTAATGAAACCGACTATTTTACTTAAGAATTTATTCACCATTCTTATGTGCAAGGTGACAGGAAGTAGATGATATCAAATTCATGTCCTTCATTTTCATCCCATCTCCCAAGTGGCCTCCTCCTCATGTAATGTAGGATCAATTCTTGCTTCGGGTGAAGCCAGTTTGATTTTTTTTATTGGATTCCACAGTCTCCTTGCAGCTAGAATGCTCCCAGCTGTGACAGAATTGTGCAAATCTGTGCAACTGCTTTGTTAGCAACTGTTCATTCACACTCCTGCAATGTTGTAGGTACTTCTAAATTTGTCTTTTTTTTACCTCCTTGTGGGCACTGAGTGCATCAAACTTTTAAGAAAACTGGTATCAGAGAAGCAAAAAAGACATCTTCCTCAGCTTTAGCACTAGTAAAAAGAAATGCTCAAAAGAGCATCCAAGCTAAAGTGACCTGAAATTGTGTATCACTTCCTTAATATTATTATTCCTTTGCATGTAAATGTATATCTGCAAATGCAAGTCTATCAGTTAGGCCTCTGTGCACAAGTTCACCATTTGTGAATAGAAATAAATTTTAAAAAGTAATGTGAAAACAAAAATTGAAACCTGCCTTATAGCATGTGGCATTAACCTTCTTTGGCAGGGGGGTTGGACTCGGTGATCTCTGGAGGTTCCTTCCAACCCCTACAATTCTGTGATTCTGTGATTCTGTGATTTATGGAAGACAGTTCTTAGCTCACTGTTCTTCTCAGTAACCAGCTCTCTATCAAGGGTGAAGTAGCGTGTGGAAGACCAGAAAGACTTTTTCTGAAAACTACTGGCCTTCTTTCTTGTAAGGAGGAGTATTAGCTGCTGCTGTTGAAATTAAATGCACTACAAAATAAATTCCAAATCTTACCTCTACATAATGTGAGAATACGAAGACTTCATGCTTGGAAGAGAAAAGTGAAATGCCCTTCAGATGCCACGGTGTATGTGTGAAAGCAAACAAGACCCTCACTTTGAGTACTTTTTTGATCTTAAATGAATGGTCATATGCTAAGTTTTGCACATAACTCTTTTTATCTGGGGTCATTTAGCTGTTTTCCACAAACGATTAGTGGAACACATTGTGAACTGTTCCTAATGACTAGAGAGAAGCATGTTGAGAACTGTGCTCCACCCATGCACATCTGCTTCACATCACCCAGCGCTTCACTGAGCATCTTCACAGGCTAACTGTTGCTTTGGTGCACAAAGCACATCTGTCTGACAAATAAGGATTCACAGTGACATGAAACCATGGGAGCAAAATGGTTGTCTGTATTCTTCTAAGGAAGTGATTGAGAATCAATATAAAAACAGTATTTTGAAAATGTGTTTGCTGCTGCTTCTCAGTATTAACTGATGTTGAGTTACAATTTAACCCAGAGAAGGCATTTGATACTATCTCCCATGACATCCTTATAACAAAGCTGAGGAAGTGTGGGATAGATGAGTGGACAGTGAGGTGGGTTGAGAACTGGCTGACTGGCAGAGCGCAGAGGGTCGTCACTGGCGGTGCAGAGTCTGGTTGGAAGCCTGTTCCTCAGGGGTCGGTGTTGGATCCAGTCTTGTTCAACATCTTCATCAATGACCTTGATGAGGGGATAGTGGCCACCCTCAGCAAGTTTGCTGATGATACGAAGTTGGGAGGACTGGCTGACACGCCTGAAGGCTGTGCTGCCATTCAGCAAAACCTGGACAGGCTGGAGAGCTGGGCAGTTAGAAATCAGATGAGGTTTAACATAAGCAAGTGTAAAGGCTTGCATCTGGGGAGGAATAATTGCATGTACAGGTACAGGATGGGGGATGACCTGCTGGAGGGCAGCTGTGCAGAGAGGGACCTGGGTGGACGACAGGTTGTCCATGAGCCAGCAGTGTGCCCTTGTGGCCAAGAGGGCCAGTGGCATCCTGGGATGCATTAAAAAGAGCGTGTCCAGCAGGTCAAAGGAGGTGATCCTCCCCCTCTACTCTGCCCTGGTGAGGCCTCATCTGGAGTACTGCGTCCAGTTCTGGGCTCCCCAGTACAAAAAAGACAGGGATCTCTTGGAAAGAGTCCAGCGGAGGGCCACAAAGATGGTGAAGGGCCTGGAGCATCTCTCCTATGAAGAAAGGCTGAGTGAACTGGGTCTGTTCAGCCTTGAGAAAAGAAGACTGAGAGGGGACCTGATCCAGGTCTATAAATATCTAAGGTGTGGGGGGCCAAGTGGCGAGGCCAGAATCTTTTCAGCAGTGTGTGGAGACAGGACAAGGGGAAATGGCCAGAAACTGCAGCATAGGAAGTTCTGCATGAATGTGTGCAAGAACTTCTTTACAGTGAGGGTGACGGAGCACTGGAACAGGCTGCCCAGGGAGGTGGTGGAGTCTCCTTCTCTGGAGATGTTCAAGACCTGCCTGGATGCCTATCTGTGTGACCTGCTGTAGGGAACCTGCTTTGGCAGGGGGGTTGGACTCGATGATCTCTGGAGGTCCCTTCCAACCCCTGCGATTCTGTGATTCTGTGAAATCCTGCCTTGAATTGCAGAGCTCTTCCAGAGATTCAGGTGTCTATGAGAGATTATGGAAAATTGATTCATGATTAGAATCATGAGTTGCCACTAGTTTAAAAGTTGGCATAAGTTAAATAAATAGGAATAAAATGTCTCACAATTAAGTGGGTGTATTTATTTAACTTGGAGACTTATCATGCATGCAGAAAGGAATGATAGTGAAGAGAGAGAGCTGAACAGAGCTTCAGTACTGCTGTGTGTGAATTTTAAATATTTCCTATTTCAAAATTAAGCCATCTGTCGTTTCCTCTACTTATCTATTAATTGGTGCTTACCAGCCCTCACACTGCATGTTCAAGGGAAGATCTCCAGGATAAATGTAATGAAATAAGAACATGAAGAACATGGTAAACAATGCTGAGTACAAAAACGTGGAGTAATAGCCCAATTCATGGCCAATGATCCTATTAAATTTGGCTCTCGTTGGTTTCAATTTAGAAAAGCACAAAAATGCAGACCTAAATCTGTATCTCTGAAATTATTTCTGGCTTTGTTAATTGCAATGAGGCTTTAGCACGTTTCTATTTAAATAGGCATTTATATCTTCTTGTGGATAAGATTCTCCTAAATGAGGCTATTAATCAGAATGTACAATAACTGGATTTGTGGTACCAGAATCCATATTCCTGATCCATATTTTAATGCAAGTTAAAAAGATGTAATCCTGGGGTGAGGGACATCTGCATGTGGGTCTTGTGTGCGGCCATTGAACTGTAAATCTTCAGGGCAGTGAGAAGAGCTGAACTCTTTTGTCTGTGAGAGCGGTTTGGCTGCTGGGACATGCAAATGACTAACAAGATCTGCTTGTACATTAAGTGTACTGATTACAGTGTTTGTCAACAAGGGGTTATGTCTGTACTCTGACTTCCCAGAGATGTCATTTCTGTCATTTCCATCTCTTTAAATGGTTTGCATTTCATAGCTCTTTAGTATGCTCTGTCAGCAACACATAACTGATTGAAAAAGAGATTCTGGAGGGAGATATGTCATATTATTCTTTGGATTTGTTTATAGTAAATACCTCTCTCATTCCTAGAATTATTGCTGTCATATTTAGTACTAAAATTGCATGCTAAATGGTAGAGCAATGTATTTTTTACAACATTCAAAAATAAATGAGTGCCAGACTTACAAGATATCAGTCTAAGTATTCTGTGCTGAAATATATCCCAGTGATTCTGCTCTTAAAATATGCACTAGGATTGAATTCAGGCTGTGATTCTCCCAGGGACAGAATGGAGATAATACCAGTGTATGGTGTAAGATAGTCATGCAACTGAGGGCTTGGTTGGACATATACAGATAAGGATGTGTGTTCTTGCTGTGCTACAGATTACAAATATGAACTGAAACAAATTGTTGTGAAATGCCATTGACTTCACTGGGCTAAGTTGTAAGGGCGAGTTCCGGAAAAAGGATTTAGGCATTTTAAGCATGAGCAGCCAGCTACATTGCTCCTGATTCACCTATTTATGTCCACGCAGAAGGCTCTCAGCCTTCTTTTTCCTTTGAAACCTCACCTTACACCTAACCTGCTGAGACACGTTCTCTTCCTTTTTGCAAGGTTGTTTAGGAGCAGGGAGAAAGGCCTTAAGAAGCAGGATGTTTTCAAAACAGGAACCTAAGTGCTGAATGATGAGACACAGATCAATAACTGTTGAAAACTCAGCTTACTGTCATATTTTGCTAATGTGATCCCTCTCCACAGGTTCTCACAAAGCTCGCAGAAGTGTCAGAAGGAGGATAGTGAACTAAACAAATATAATTTTAGTTCTTTCACCTCATTCTCTCATCTGCTTCAGTGCTCTTCTACGGAGTAAACTAAGTGATATTAGCCTGGAAGTTTTTGGAAACCAACCTCAGAGAACAGGATTGAAGGTCTGGCACAAGGAAATGTTTGTAACACTGTTGTTTCTTAAGAATTTATTCTCTGGAGTAGGTGATTCACATTTTAATTTAGTGGTAGTTCTGGAGCAAGACATGAGTTCTAATTTTTGAGCTAACCTGATTTCATGACTGGGAAAAGGTTCTGTCTGTTAGGGCAGCATGCACATGCTCAGGTACTGGTCTTCCTATCTCTGTAATTATGTTCACCCAGGCTTTGTGCCCCACAGAGCCTACCAGGGAGTGCTTACTCTGCCTCTTACCTTTCTGCCTTTCTCTGAGGTTTTGGAGGGAGGGATGTACTTTTCCTGCATTACATGTAACAGGTATATAATAGCTTCATTTTGGGAGTGCATCTCACTTTGAAATTGTTCATGAAGGCTATGGTTTCTTTTCAAAATAAGATCTGCCACACTTCCCTTTTATATTCGTATGTTGGTTACAAATTAGAGGAAGTTCAGTAAAATGCTGTTAGCAACTGCAGCGATTTTGTGTTTGAAGCAACTCAACATATATCGAGACAGCAAATAACTATGCATTTAACTCAGTGGATCTTCTGCATTCTTCAGGCCTGCTGAGGCAGCATAGTGAATACAAAGG
This sequence comes from Centrocercus urophasianus, assembly GCF_019232065.1. Taxonomy (NCBI): domain Eukaryota; kingdom Metazoa; phylum Chordata; class Aves; order Galliformes; family Phasianidae; genus Centrocercus; species Centrocercus urophasianus. The sequence continues at coordinate 25,083,595 of NW_024884711.1, forward strand.
CATTGTGGATAACACTTGGTTTCAAACAGTGATGAAATATGTATAATACTAAACAGTGGGAACAAACAGAACTGTATGCTAGTGCTAACAAAGTTGTGTAGTTACAAGCATCTAGTGGGATTTGAGCTGTGATTGTCCTGTATATGGCACTCTATAAAACAGGGTTCTACACCAGATTGTACCACAATTATCATGGGAAGGCTGTGGTCCTAATTTTGAAGCTCTGTATCATTGCAGTAGTGGAAATGAATAGCTCAGTAGCACTCATATTCTGATCGTATTCACATCACTTCCCTCCCTGAAGCAGAAGCAGTCATGAGCTAAATGTCTTTATCATTTGGACAGATAGCAAACTGGCAAATTAATAGAATGAGAAGCTACTTCCAGAAATAAAACAGTTCATTTAATTTATGCACTATGATTATTTTTCTAGTCTACGAGCATACTGGGCTAGTGAAATCAGAAAGTGGAGCTGGATGGTGAAGTCTGGTTTTGGGGATAAGCAGAGTCGTTGTTTCATTTTCTTTTATTTTCAAATATTCAGAGGTCCTCTAAGGATTATTGGTTCATATTGTGTATTCATCCAACTGTAAAATAAGAGCATTAGGGAAGCTAAGTAAGCTTTAGAGGCAAGCAAATATTTGAACCTCCTTTTCTGATCTGCTTTATCCACTGCCCAGCTCTTCCCTGGGGAGGAATTACACAGCAGCCCCGAGAATTTGGGGCTGATTGGGGTGGGCAGATGTATATAGACATAGACTTGACATTATGCACAAGCCCAGAAATTACAGAAGTCTGTGATTAATAGCCAGCAGTGCATGAAACATGCAAATGAGTGTGATTGTGAACAACAATATAACATCAGGTTCTCAGGAAATGCTTAGGCCTTTTCTTTCTTTTCCACTTTCCATGGAATTGCTAGTGCTTATCATCCTCACATGACTAGTCCAACAAAAGATTAATTATTCTGCACTGAAAGAAGACCAAAATACTACATTGGTATTCATAAGGATATTTTAGACATGAATTTGCAAAAGCTTGTACTTCTTTTGGACCGCTTATTTCTCATATTTTTCCATTTTTATATTTTGCTTCTGAATTTGACCATTAAAATTTACACCAACAAGCTACTAGCACATTAGCTTTGAGTTAGTGTATTTGATTGGCTTCATACAATGAAGATTAATTTACTAATTTTTTAATTCATTTTTGAGGGCTTCTAGCCAATTGAAAAGGGTCAGTAATTAAGTACTGATTAAATCATCACTGATTTAATCAGAGTACTGTATTAAAAAAGCCATGTTTAAATAGCAAAGCAGCATTAGTATTAAACCTACATATGATTATAAAAAATCCGAGTAGTACAGCAATTTGTGTTGTGTATCTGTTCTTATAGAAATATAATTTGGTTAAATAATAATTTGAATTGATTTGTGGATTCAAGTTACCATAGATTAGTGAGAAAGCACAGGAATTTACACCAGCAGAAAATGTTGCTGATTATGTAGAGAGGATGAAAACCTGGTGAAAAGAGAAATGAAAACATCTTTCTTCTTAATTAAGTTCACCAGTAGCAAAGATTCAAACTAACAATGCTACTAATCAGTGCTTAAAAGTGTTTGCATTTATTATACATAGTAAACTAAAAACAAAGACCACTGGCCACATCTTTTGGTTAAATTAAAGCCAAGCAGTTATTTCTCAAAATTATAAAAAGAAATTCTGAGTTGTGATAAACACCTACTGTGGGAGGACTATTCTGATTCTCTTGTGCAGTCATTTACATTGTTTCTTTCATGGAAATATGAATTAGTTTTGCTAAATTGATTCTTCTCTGGGAACTACATGAAGAATTGTTCAGATGAGTCAGAAAACACAGTTCAAGTGCTGTAATGTTAGGAAGAAGAAAATTAATTTCTGAATGGAGTTCAGGTTTAACCACTCAAAACAACTTTTAAAAGTACATGTAGGAACTGAGGTGTGCAGAATATTTTTCTTACTATGTAGAACACTGGACTTTTGAAAGTATTCCAATTCTTTTGTAACCAAGAGGAAGTCACCATTCTGAAAACGTTCTGTAACAGGGGAAATAATCTGTGTACTGTGTTAGCAAAATCATCAAAGAACGCCTCTGTGCTGCTTCTGGCTTGTTCTAAATTGATGTAGTCATACTCTGCAGCTTTCTCCTATTCTCTCTTAGCAGCTCCACACTCCTTCAGGTAAGAAAGGCAGGTTAAATTTACAGGCAAGGCAAAAAGAATAAAATTTCACAACCTTAAAAACCTCAAAACCCTAATTTTTGCAATCTTGACAAATGTCCATATGCACAGTAATAAACATAGAAAAGCATTTACAGATTTGAGGCCTTAAAATGCTCTTGGCTTAAATCTATTCAGGCTTTATGGATTCCTCTAATATTCTGCTGACATTTCCTTCAGAACTGTGTGAAGACATTAGAATTTGTCCCTTGTCATACAATCATTGTCGGAATACTAAGCAACAGGCAAGTAATCAGAATGCAAAAGCTAGGATAGGACTTGATTATGCCATTTGAACTGAGTGTATTCCCAAGAGCCGATAGGAAGTTCTACCTTCCATGCTTGCAGTTCTGGCACAGGTTAAGTCCATGGTTTCCAGGACTTTGATAGTGAAAATGAATGAAACTCATGTTGTCATCATTAACAAGAAACTCATTTCACAGTATTTCTGTAAGTATACTACTTGGGACTTCTTACTGTTTTATCAAACCATGAGTAAAACAAAATCTTGTGTCTGGTTTTCCATTTTTCCTGGTGGTAGAACCTGATGCCTGCTGCTCTTAGTCTCTGCTGATGTGTGCTGATGCAGCCTGATTGTGCAGGATCCCGAGAGACTGCAGGCTTCACACCGCTGCTCATCTCCTTGTAGAAAAGTACCACTTTTCTATTCCAGTCTATTTAACTAGCAAGTACTGCTATTAGTTGTCACAACATATGTTCTCTTGTTTACTTCAAATAAATATACCCAGAGCTTGACTGAACTGGTGGCTCCTAGGAGAACATTTGACTGCTTCCTGAAATGCAATGGCTGGCTCCCAAACGGATATTACTTTCTCTGGAGCAGAGCTGTCACTTAGTCGTGTTTGACTTTCATTCTTTGCAGCTTCTTTCTCTGAAAGGCAGAAGTTGGCCTCCAAGACAAAAAATAAAGACTAAGAAGGATGGAAGAAGGTTAGGAAGGGCATGCTAATTTTTTGTATGTTGGTTCAGCTTAACATGCTTATTAGCAAGCAGAAAAAGAATTGCTTTGTCTTATCTGGCTCCTGTAATTCTCCTGAGATGGAGCTAATTACAGATGGAACTGTATTGCTGCGTTTATATGCTATAGTATTCTAATCTAATGTTTCACCTAATTAAATTCTAGCAGGATAAAAGGAAAGCACTGCTCCCTGGAGATACAGGAGGGTGCGTGTCTCAAATATTCATGTATACAATACACCACTGACTTCAAGACAAAGCTTGAAGTAACTAGGTAGAAGTTCTGATAAAGCTGACTTCTACCTGGATATTCAAGCACCCTTTCCTTTGTCTGTGGTCAAATAATTGTCTCATCTCTCTTGACATAAATACTACCATGATCCTTCTTACAGCTAGCGCATGTGAGCCCTGGTGCCAGTGAAAGACAAACATAGGTTCTGAGTGAAGGAATTAGATAACTTTTTGAGTTAAGCCTGTACAGAGCAAATATTACAGACTGCAGAAGAAAGGCATTAACTGTAAGGTTTTGGACATTCTCTCAAGGCATCTCTTGAGATATTACAGTAGACTCTCCTAAGGGACTTAATGTACATTCATGCATGGCCCCCAGGCATCTATGGGAAGAACTGGGAACGCAGAACCAGATTTTGATGAAGGGTACTGAGTTAAGTGTCTTGGGGTGTTCGAGGTATAGAAACCCAGCTCAGTGGCACAATAGGATCTAACATTGTTGGCTGAATTGGAGTCAGTCCTGAATACTCCTCTGCTAGCACAGGCACACTTTAGTAATGTCTCACAGTGTTCTGCTCTTCAATGCCTTTCTCTGACTGCAGCATGTTCATACACAGATGCCTTCAGAAAACAGGGAGCTCTCCTCTGGGGATTATGAGTAATATTTGAATATAGACAGCATTCTCAAAACCCAAACTTCTGCCATTCTTTAGGCAAATTTGGCATATTTGCACAAGCATCAGTTAGAAACATATAAAGCCAGAATGTGAGGTTTCCCACACATTTTTTTTAGTATGTGGCATGCTGTTTATCTGTACACTTAGGTATCTGTAGAGTTCTACCTATGACTCATATTTTATAGGTACAAAAGTATAGAGCTAAGTAGTGTTCCACAAAGTAATACAAATACGTGGGAAACAGCACATAGATATGACAGCTTGTTTCCAGTGCTCTTTTACCACAAGTTAGCAGCACAGTCTTCCGCTCTCGATCTGATCTGACAAAGTGAAAAGAGCTGTTCACAGACCATTCAGATATTCACAGATGCCTCACAAGTGTACTTGAAAGGACGTGCTATACTCAACACCATGCACTTGCACCTGTCAGCCAGGAGATGAAAGCAAACGTGAAAGCTGCCAATATTTTTATGTACAACTATTTGCCCACTCACTGTGATGTGTTGTTCTGCTTTCTTATATCTTCTTCATCTACAGCAAATAGGCCTTGAAAACATTCTTTTCCTAAAAAAATCCAGAGCATCCAGAAAGGGCTGCCTACTCATGCAGGCTGGTTGCAGTCTGAATTTCTTGTCCACAGCTTTTTGTGGAGCATGGGGAGGGACCATGTGAATCTCAAGTAAAAATAGCAGTATTAATAGGTGATTTATGACTCAATCTTTTTCTTTGATGTTTTGTCTTCCAAATTTCATGAAATATAAACAGAGAGAAATGTCTTGCTCATTTTTTGTTTTACCGAGTGAAATCAGTTGAAAACCAGCTGGAGGCAAAACCAATTTATTTATTCAGATGTTCTCAAACAGTCTGAGTTCACTTTTACTGTTATCTTTTTCACTGGATCTGTTCTGAGGTGGGGTCACTTCTTCAAGAGGAGAAGGTCAAGATTTTTGAGAGCGTAAGTGTCATACTTTACTTTTCAGTCTTTGAAAATTTGGACACAAGCAAATTTCTAAAATTCAAGCACTGTGTTCCAAACACATTCACATCTGAAGCCCACGCTTCTATAAGTAGGCCTCTCTGTAATTAATTGTGCCTTTAGCAGTTGCTAGCAAGCCTTTACAAATTCTAGCTGCCCTGTGAGAAGGATTTGAGTGTGAGAACCAAACATCAGTGTTGGAGTAAGTCCTGCCACCAGCTCTGTCTTGAATATGAAACCAGTTTAGTAAATAATACTGCTGTTTTCTTGGACTTCAGATTTTACACCTGAAAAAATTGGTAAGTTTTGCAGCACCTTCTAAAATGTTTAATGAGAGTAATGAACTGAAGTGTGAGCCACACCTAGACAGGGAGGACTGAGCCTTGGCCACTGTAACAATTTCTACACGTACTTGAAAAGCTAGTGCTCCCTGATGGAGCAGCTTTAGCTACCATTTCAACCATAGGAGAGAGTAGAGACACACCAAATGGCCCCAGAAGAGCCTTGTAAATGGAAATCTGCAAGCTGTTTTCTATACCAGTGCAGTATCCAGCTGCACTTACCCAGAGGAATGAAAATATGCCTTTGAAGTTATCTTTGATCCTGTTGTTTTCACCTTTTTGCACATTTTGGTCTCCCTGAAAAATACAGTGCTATCATTGCCATCGTGCTCTGGTTTTCAGTGTTGCATATCCTGCTGTGACCATTGATGCATTGTAGCTGAAACTAGATACATCAATTAAACATGAGGGTGAACAGTGTCAGTATGTAATGAATAATTGCAGTGCTTTGAATTTATCACTATTTATCACTATTAAATAGCAAAGTATAAGACTGTTGCAAGTCATTCATTTCTTTGTATGTATTTGAATTATTTGTAGCATCTTAAAATAATACACCCTGAGAATTGATACTAAGAAATCTGGGCTGCTTATTAGAGTTTCTTTCCAGCAGCACTCACAAAAATATAATCATAATTAAAATTGTTTCCAATAGGAGCCTAATAAGCCAGGTGAAATGAATGACTAAAAGCTCTGTTCAGAACAGCTCATAAAGGTATTGGAAATCTTTGATGGAAATCTGGCTTCAATACAGCACCATCTTTTAGAGAAAATGGGCATTTTTACTGTAACCAGCAAACAAATTATTGCTGGACCCTTTGGCAATAGAGTTTGATGATGCAATGCAATCATTTCTTTCATGTGTGATCTACAGGAAGCTGATTTGAAGGATTTAATCTTATAAAAGTGCATTAGAGTAAATTGCTATAATTTATTTGTGGTCTTCTGAATAACTGTGAGAATGTAAATACATTTCTAGTCTGAGTCAGACTTAACAGATAATGGGCCATTCTGTTATTTCTAAAGTTGCTTGGAGATTTTTAACAAAACATATTTTCTGCCTTATTATTTTGGTGGGCAATGCCAATTTGTTGAAATAAAAACCTTTTAGAGCATAAATGTTCCGATAGTTTTTTTATACAGAAAAGTTTATCGGGTTCAGGATGGCTCGTTTACAAACAAACAGAAAAGTCTTTGCTGAGACTAGAATTTGTGACATTTTAGGGGTCAGACAGAGAGGACAGGATGTCAGAAATAAATTGTCTGTGTCTTACTTGCATATACTAAACATGTAGATCTTAGCTAGTGGTTTTTGCTGAAACTTTCACTGAGCCAAGTGAGAGAGATTGATTCTCATGATTGTAGGATGTAATGTTGTAGCAAAGCTCAATGGGAGACCTCTATAGAAGGAGTTAAATGGCATTGAAGCATCATGATACACTATCTTTGTTGCCCTAATAGGGGAATTGTGTGCAACCTCACGTGACTGCATTTCTAACCATAGAGCTGACACATTGTAGTTCAGACTAATGTCTTGGACAATGTCTTTGACTTGAGTAAACTCTAGTTCAATGTCTTCAGGTTAATTTGATTACATGTACTGATTTGGCATGTATTAAAGCACTCTGAAGTATCAAGCAAGGGCAGTGCTTGCACAGGTGTTCCCAGCGTCTCTGAGTAAATGTTCTCTTGCAACTTGTACAGATAGAAGATCTTGTTCATGTGACCAATGTAGAAATTCAGAGATGATGTAGAAATAGGCTTGTAAAGGTACTAATTTATACAACGTAAAATAACCATTTAAAATAGGATGTGAGTGAATGGTGCCCTGCAAGTGCCTGTTTGGCTCAACTTAGTGTGAATGGAAAGATGGATGCATAGCTTAGATACAGCCATCTCTGTGAGAAGTTAGAGTGTTTCTAAAATTCCCCTTTGAAAAAGAAAGAAAAAAAAACATCCCAAAGGACTTGATTTTACAAGCATCATTCAGAGAAGTGTATTTACTATTCCTGGCTCCATCCCTTGTCTTCAGACATTCTTTGGGTGTGTCTGCATAGAGAAGGGAAGGGGACAGAACGTGCTCTTACAGTATTCCTACAAGATCTGCTCAAACTTACTAGCATCATCATGAAAACACACACACTTTGCTCTCTTCTGTTTCAAATTGCGCAGTAATGTTACTTTCCAGAAAATAAGTGCTACAAGAAGAGAAATAGCAATTCTTTTTTTGTACAGTATTCTACTTTTCCTCAAGAGAAATGGATATTTTCCCAATTGCACTTTTTGGTTAAATATAAAGCAACACAGTTCAGCTTTACTTATTTTGTTACTGCAGTAATTTGCATCGGTAGTGATGTCAGGCCAGTTCTGGGAAGTTGTTTTGTTGAATAAGATTGTGCTTCTTCTAATATCTGATGGCTGTGGGTAGATCTGAAGTACCACAACAAGAGAAAGACTGGCCAGATCCCACTGCCTTTGCTTGTGCTGAATTGATCTTCATGTCTTTAGTGGTGATGCGGAAATCAATGTGTCTGCTTGGGAAGTAAAAGGCTCTTCAGCTTGAGTCACTGTGTCATAATTCAGAGTGTGGATCCGTTCTATTGTCTATTAATCATCTTCCACATTCAGCATCTTATAGAAAGAAGAGTTTTGCTTGTGTCTGTACCAGCAGTACAGCAGTGCTGAAGACGGAGGTGTTGTACTTAAGAGATAGCATTAAAAATGTAAGCAAAACAAACAAACAAACAAAAAATTAAAGGGAGGGACAGAATCTCATGTTTCTGCCACAATTAATTTCTGTTTGAAAGGTTTTCCTTCCACTCAGATAATGGTGCTTGCTGTGATAGCCAACTTCTAACACTACTTTGCATTTCATTGGTATGATACATTCATAGGCCATTCTGTTTGGCAAGATTTTGCTTGCTATGAAACCAGTGCACTGACTTCCTGTGTCAATTGTATCTGTCTCCTGTGCTACAGCATTAATAAGGGATGGACAATGTGAAGTTGGCATTATTTTACAATCAGGTTATTTCCTAGGGGTTTGGCATGAAAAGGATTTAGGATGAGTATGTACTGTGACTATGATGAAGTAACCAAGATGTTATTTTATTCTGGAAAAAAAAAAAAAAAAATTAAGCTATTTTATTCTCTTGGCTGGAAAAATCCTCCAGTGTATAAAGGCTGGATTATAACACGCTTAACATTTCAGGGAGGATGAAGAAATTAGGCTATGAAACAACAGTACCCATGTAGAGGTCCATTTCAGGCTTGTAATTAAACCCCAAGGAAGACTTTTGAGAACTACGCATCATGTTTTCACTAATATGGACATGATCTTAGATATAGCTAGGTTTTAATTAAGGGATCAAGCATTCTAGATTGTGTGCCTTAGTGTTGCTGTTTTTCTCTTCAGATTAAAACATGTATCTCTCCATGCAGTGCTAGTACTGCCATGCAGGTGCTTAACTCTCACTTGCCTAAGATAAAGGATGAGCATCTGTCCTGCTGTATTTCAGTCTGCTCATCTCCTTTGTCTCCAAGACAAAGGTTCTGTGTGGGACTGCAAGACTGCTGCTTCTTTAAAACTTGTAACATTGAGGGAGGTTTTTCAAAAGGCTTTGACATTGAACTGTGAGAGCTTCCGAACAATGCAATTCGGGTGGACAGATACACTGGCAGAAAATCGGTTAAAGCATACCTGTGTATTGCACAAATCACTAAAGCAAGGTTTCTGTTATTGTGGTTCATGTTGGTCTGGATGTAAAGAAAATATTTATCTGATTTATGACAGTATAGCTACATTTATAGACAAATTGATCTTGAGAGCTCAAAGAGATGAATTGGAAAGAAATGTTAGTGAGAAAGAGAACAAATTTGTTTAATAGTAAGGAATAAATATGTTGTGGGTCTTTCTTCAGTTCTCTCTAATCTTCTGCTGGAAGAAAATCCTTTCCTTGCTCTGGGACCTTGTGGGTGGGCCTCCCTGCCATGGGTTGTGTCTTTGCTTCTTTTACACAGCTGTCTCCTGAGACTGTATGATATGGGTTGAAGCTCAGCTGCCTCCATACAGGCTTGAAGCTATACCTACAGAGATGTGCAGTCTCCACGTATAGATCCTAGACTTCTCCACTACTTGATGCAGAAAAAAAACAGAGCAGGTGGCAAATTTTCTAGATGATAAAAGAGCTGGATTATCACTTTGTCTGTGAGGCCCTTCATGATACAAATCTCTTTCTTATCTGTCTATAGAGCAAAATTCTTGATCTGGACTGTTGTTTTCTGTGTACATCGGGAATGACTGCACATTAGACACTAAGTCATTCTCATATACTCCACCCATAGGAAGCAAAGCAATTTCTAGTCAAGATTCACAATTCAGAATCTACTGCAGTAGTTTCATGTTGCCTCTCATTCTGTGGCTTGTCTGTAGCTCTTCCAAGCAGTAGACATTTCAGTGCAAGCTGTGGTTGCTGTTCAGCAGGAAAACAGTTAAATGTGGATGAGGGATATTTAGGAAGTACTTGTACTGGTTTTGTTCATGTTGTATTCAAAAGATAGGAGTCTTGCTAACATCTGTGCTTTGCACCCCAACTTCTGCATGCAGTGCGTATTTTTTTCAAGCCATTGAAAAACTGACCCCCAAAAGTGAAAAGTAATAGTACAAAACAAAACTACAACAATAAATAGAGAAAACAATATTTGATTTCTTTTTGGGGAATCAAGGCTCCCTGGTGGCATTGCCTGGCTGTACACATATGGATCAGTCTGTCATCTGCTGATAACTTTTGTATCCACTTGTCCATTTTTCCCAAAAAGGTCATTTCTCAAGGTTCAATAGTTTTCTTACAAGTTTTATGAAGATACATGGGTGGATAGATCACACAAACTCAGTGTGGATGTTTTGTATGTGTCTTGATTGTGAAGAAAACTGCCATGTGCCTTCTCTAAAGAATATACTAAAATGTTTTTTCCAAGGATGGATTAAAATCAGATTTTAAAAGAATTTATTATATTACCTAAAACATAGCAATGCTATGGGAAACTTATTAATTTGAGGAAAAGCAGATTTTTTTAATGATAATCTCAATATTATTTGATCTTCGTTATAGATCTCTTGTTAAAACTCATAACTCTGCACTCTATTTTCCCCTATCTTTCTGAACAGATTTCTTTGTAAGTGTATAAAAATTGGACAAGAGAAGTACCACCTTTCCCATCATCCTTCCCACCTCAGTCAAAACCGGTAGCTAGCACCATGCCCCACTATCATCCCTGTCCTGAAGCAGCTTCTTGCTTTCCTTGGGCAGGGAGAATTGTGGAAATGTTAAGCCTATTGGAATATGAAGGTGACACGATTTGCATTCTCAGTCCCAATCCTGCAAATTGCTGTCTTCTTTCCATGTGGCTGTAAGTAATGGTATTGTTTTTGTATGAAAAATGAATTAACACCTCTCTATGTAGCACAAAAAGCTGCAGTTTTTGCAATATATTGGTGTGCACTGGGAGAAGGAAGGCTTTCAAAGTTTTATCTTCTTTCAGTTCTCTGTGCACTGAAAGAGAAATTAGGCTTATTTTATAGCATCAATAGAGAACATTAATTTTCACAGTACTACCTCATCACCATTGTAGATTTTCTTTTCAATCTCAAAGCTCTTCGAGGATTTTTTTTCCATTGTTTTTTACTAATTTATCATTAAGTCAGGCTTAAGTCATAAACTTAACCGAGTTCTTAATTTTGACCTTGGAAGGTAAAAAGAAACAGCTTACCTTCTCAGGGAGGATTAGAAATCATAACTCTTCTTCTTGATACAACACGGTCACAAATCACAGGCATTTCTGGCTCTTCTGAATATAAAAGATTATTTCTGTGTCTGATGTCAAGTTTTGGCAAGCTGCCAGTGTATGAATTTGGCTACTGAAAACCAGTTTCAAGAAAAAGACTAATACATGGATTCACGTAGACTTATCTGTTAGTATAAGAAAATTGTATCCCCAGCAATAGCTTGTGCTGTGATTTTAGCAAACTGGGGGAACTAAGCACTGTTTTGGCACTGGAACCTCTGTTGGTCTTCAATGGAACTTCAGCTTGGTCAGTGTACAGATTGAGTTTGGAGGGGGAAACAAACTTCTTGCAGACCAGTTTCCTGGTAGAAAGTCAGTACATACATTTTGTTAAATTTTGTAAGACCTCAGTAGAACTGACTATTTATCTTTCTCCCAAGTCCTCATTATCAGCTGCGGTTTAAGCAAGGCATGGCTGGTTGTGTGAACAGTGTTGTGTACCCCAGCTTGGAAATACTTCTTATTATCAGGGAGAAAGTTTTGGTAAGAAATCCATCGTGAGTAGAAGTGTTTGCCTTTTGTCTGCTTTGCTCACTGTGGGAGATTGGCCTTTTCTTTGTGGTGTTCCTTTTCTCTGTCTGCTTTAAACTGCTTTTCACTGAAATCAATGCCAAATGTTCACTTTGTTTGAATGGCACCACTGCTTCTAAAACAATGCAAAAATTAAATCAAAAAAACTACTGCTTACAACTTCAAAATTGATAGCGATTTAAAAGGCATTTCATTTCATTTAGATTTTATGGGCCAGGTGCTTATTGCTACTTAATCAGCAATATATAATTAATGACTTAGACCTGGAATTAAGTCCTGAAACAGCACTCAGAAGCAAATCTACTTCAGAATGATGTGACCATTGCAAACTGAGTGTTATACGTTCCTCTCAATGACGGGGACTCTGGCAGCGCAGGAAGCCAACCTGTACTGCATCCTTTTGGCCATCAGCCTGAGGAGCTGGTTCTGTATGTGTTACCAGAAGTTTTGGCAGTGTCTAGGACCTCATGTGAGAGCTCTAAGCATCTATCTTTCTTTCATCAGTTTCCATGATTTATGCATCTGGATTATCCAGTGGGAGTTTGGTGTATTGTTACTTGGTTTCAACCCAATCATTCTGATTATGTGAAAAATAGCTCTTTCTAAGGAATCTCATTTGTGTCTGAAAATCCTCTTCTTTCTTTCTCAGTTTGTCAGCCAAAATCAGTGTAGAATACAAATGTGGCAGAGGCATCTTCATAGAGGTGTAACTCAGTGTTTCCCTATCAGTTGTTTGTAGAGGGAAAAAAAGCCAATCTCTGTGGACCAGTGTTTCACAGTGCACATTGCTGTGAACTATCACACACTTAATTTAATGGTGGATCTATGTCTCAAGGACATAATTCAGAATTTTGCATCTAGATCCTTGTGCTGCCTCATTTAGAGATTTCTGGATAGAATGGCAGGTAGGAATAACTGTCAAAGTAGGCAGGAGAAAGGATAGTGCCTTCAGAGTCAGGTTCTCCTTTCTGGCTTTATAATCTGAAGATGAGGACAGAAGAAACATGGTATGAGACAAATAATGGTTTGTCTGTGCTGTGTGACTGCTGGAGGTGTGTGTCTACTCTGCCAGAAATTTGCTATCCAGTGAGTAGGTTGCAGACTGAAACTTATTCAGGACTGGAGGCTACCAGTTGCCAGGATAAATGGTTGTAGACCTATGAGGTATCGTAACAGCTGCGGTTAGAGACAAATGTTTGGGTGAATGATGAAAGAGACAAAAAGAGAGAAAAGAGAGAGAGAGAAAGGAAGAAATGAAAAAAGATGGAAAGAAAGAAAGAAGCCCTTTGCTTCAACTTATGTGTATTTTGATCTGTTCTGGTGCTACAGAGCCCATTCACGATGAAGTGACACATGCTATTTATTTCATTCAATTAAAACTCCAATTAAAACATATTCTCCAGCTTTCCAGAGAGCTCAAATTACACCTCTTATTTATACCAAAGGAATCATGAAAGAGTTTTGTTTCAATTAATAGAGCTTCTTGCATTTAAATAAGTTTCCAGATTAATATCGGAAAAGGGAATGGACCTGGTTCAGTGGCTTCTTCAGAAACATTGCCAGAAGACAGTTAAAAACTTGAGCCACTACAGTAGTTGTTTATATCATATTTATATGTACAACTCTATATTCCATTGATAATTTTATTTTTTAATGGCTGCATGTTCTGTACATATCCATTGATTAGAAATCCCAATAAAAACCTGCAGTTACTAATAAAAAACACTGAGCATTTGCTTCCTGCCTAAACCTCTTTTCATTCCTTTCCTCTTATTCCAGCTGCTGACCACTAGCTAGCTGACACTTTAACTGGGAGACAAAAGACATCACTGATTAACAAAACATATCCTAAAATCTTGATTGTGATTGACTACCCATCTACTGAACCCCTTGTTTGGCTCTCCAGTACCTGGCAGGATGGAATTTCATTCTGGATGAGGAATCAACTGAAGGTTTTCTTAGCTTACCATAGAAAAGTAGCTTTTGAGAACTCTAGTACACAATACTTCTGGGCTGGAGACCATATACTAGGCTGGTTCTAATAGATCATCATTTAACTGTTTTTATTAAGCAGTACATTTTATTCTATTTACACATTCACTCAGCAAAGTTATTCCTTAATAAATCATTCTTAATAAATTATAAATTTCACTGTACTTCCTGTAGGTATAAATTGGCTGGTCTGTTTGCCTGGGACTTGATAAAATTGAAGGAAACTGAAATATCATCTCTTCTGCAAAAAGTCCCACTGTTCCTTATCAAATGTTACATTATAGTCATTGCTGTCTGCCTGCAATCTTGTGGGCATTTGCCAATGAGATCACCAAAATTCCCATCTGGAAAGGATCTCATTCTGCAATGGATCCTTTTAAACATAGATTCCATTGGACACTCCTTTATGCTACTTACATGGTCAACAGCACAGCATCCAGCAGGCAAGCCCACTGCATCGCCCAGGTGACTTCAGCTGTGGAACACCAGTGCACCTCATGTCAGCACATTAGTTAAAGAGCATTTAAAACGGTACTTAAAGCTAAGCTTCTACGTGGCTGTTACACTAAACAGGAATTCACTGTAGCGCACTGTCAAAGAGACGAAAATGTTCATGATCTTTGTTGAAATGCATTGTAAGCACAGAGTAGAAATCTATAGCAAGAGCTCAGTGAGCCTAGATGAATTTTGTAGAAAAGCGCTAAGGATTTTGTAGACATGTAGAACTACCAGGTATATTTGCTGTTAAACTGAGACAAATTTCACATCGGTGTTCTACCAACTCACTTTGGCAAACAACTTGCACAATATGTACTCACAACTAAATCAATATAATGTTGAACAAGACTTTCTAGCCTTGTATATGCTCTGTGCTGTTAATACATAGAAATATTCATATTATTTGAGAAAAATACCCTTTACGTGCTTTTTGAGATAGTGCTGCCTGGAAAATATGCTCCATAGGAAGGTCAGGTGCTTCATCGGGATGAATACATGTCATTTAGAGAAAAGCTGCAGATCAACAAATAAAAGCCCAAACTGTGCACCACCAGCAGGCAAAATCAACACTGGAAGGAGGGCGAAAGTCCCCAGGACACAAGTTTTGCTGAGCTCATAAAAGCTAGGTTTTCTTAAATTCCTGCACTTTGAGATTTTGTCAGCCCTGTGAGAGCACACACACAGTGTGGATTCAGTGAGGCAGTCAGGGTGTCAAGCAAGGTCAGCCCTAGTGCTGCTGAATAGGCTGTGCTGACTTATTTCCAAAGCTATTAGAAGTCTTTTATGAATCTCGGTGCTTATCCAAGTAGTCTTCCTTTTGGTCCCCTGTCTGCTATATGAAGCACTGTCAATGTAATTTATGAGAGACTTATCTATTATTTTTCCACATGAAGCTCTTGATCATGGATGGATATTTGGATATTCGAAGTTATTAACAGCACTTAGAGGCTAAGGTTTCAGGTCTTTTCACTCACTGCCAGTGAAATAAATGCTAGCATTGGCAACGTATGGTTTAACAGGAAAAATCTTGCTGAGAATTACAGAGTATTTCCAGGTTTTCATTTTGAAAAGATTTACAAAAATGCTGCTATATTGGAGGCATTTCTATTCCTATTTGATTGTATCATTTGTAATCAAGATTGTCTCTGCAGCTGAATTTGATAGGAAGATGAGGGAAAACCCTAAGCTTGCTTAGGTTAGTTCAGAAGTATCCAAGTCTATAGGCTAAACTGAAGAATAGCCCCGTGGCACCTGCGTGGGTCCTGGCTGTGCCCAGAAATGCAAAACTGACTCCTTGTTTTCAGCTGACTCAAAATTTGTAGGCTCATCCTCATTAGTGACTTCAGCTGACAGTTTGGATTTGCTTCTGAATTTCTTGCCTAGTGGAGCCAGAAATTCAGCTTAACAGCTCCAGCAGAACAAATCCCTGCCCAACACAGGCTTTAGCCAAAGTGTATCAAGATTTTACCAAAAGTTGGCATAAGGAAGCATTCAGAGTTGGTTTTGGCAGCCTTAGAAAACATACTGTGTTGGATGTGATCATAAATTGGACTTGACTGATTTGCTTGAGAATTGCAATGGCCCCGCAGGCTTTCGGCCTTACTGGTAGAGCAGGTACATGCCAGATGTTGCTTTACCCATTGTGTATTAGTTGTGGCTAACAAGCTGGTTCAGATCCTCCTCTGTAACCCACCAAAGCCCTAAGACAAAAGAAAGCTGTGTGTTATTTGTGTGATTAGAATCTCACATACAGAACTGATGCATGAAAGGAGTATAAAGCCAGAAAATGAATGTGAAGTAATCAGAGTAATAGCAAGTGAAATGGTGACAATGCCAAGAGGCCAATGAAA
Source organism: Centrocercus urophasianus (assembly GCF_019232065.1). Taxonomy (NCBI): domain Eukaryota; kingdom Metazoa; phylum Chordata; class Aves; order Galliformes; family Phasianidae; genus Centrocercus; species Centrocercus urophasianus. The sequence continues at coordinate 25,099,771 of NW_024884711.1, forward strand.
ATGAAAATCTGTATTACGTGTAGCAAGTTCTGAGGAGACATTTCTGCCAGTATTGGAGAATTAGTTTCAATCTCTGCCATTTTCCTTTTAAAAGTGTGTAGGTTAGCTTCCCAGGGCTGTCCCACAGCTTCACTTAACAATACTGTGGAAGAAGGAAAACCCTGGACTGGTAGGGTTGTGTCTGCCCTGCAGCTTCTGTTGAAGAATGAGAACCTTTGCACTTCACTGGAACCAGTGCTGAGATTGCCTCAGCACAGTGGGCAGCAAGAGCACAGTGTACACATTCCCTCATTTCTTTTCCTTGCTAATTAACAGAAGAGAAGAGGAACCATAAGGAAAACACTAATCTCTCTGCAAGTCCCTGAAAAGACCCCTTCGGCCCTTTATTCTCACCCATGCATATATGTCCCCTATGAAACTTGCCTGCATTGTCACCATGATTATCACTGAAAATAAGACTTTTCATATATGTTACTCTGGAATCCTTCTCAGAATTTTAATATAAATGGCTAATAGCTGCCTCTTGGCAAAGTAGCAATTGATAGTAATTTATCATATGTAAATTTCATTGTTAGACTTTAGTAACGCATGCATAATGCCATAGTGAATAGTGTGCAAATTTTGCCCTAATTGAAATGAGTGCTAATATTCAATCTAATCCTGTGCTGTAATTCCTGATAGGAGCAACAGAGTAATCAAACACTACACCAGTGGTATTTGATTATTCTGTAGTAACTAATTGAGATTGTATTTTTTTTTCGCTGACTTACACATTTCTTTATATCTGCATCATTCATTACAGCTTTGTATCTTTGACTGTCACATCAGTTGTAAAAACAGTGTAAAAGGCAACAACAGTGCCAGTTCACTTTCATTTATTGTAGTTTAGGTTTGTAGCAAAAAAAAATCAGTGCTCCATTAGGTGTAATATTTTAAGAGCATAGCTAAGGCAAGATTTACCACCAGAGGTAATCACTCTCAAGTAGACCAGCTGTTGTATCTGTGAAAGCTGGCTGAGAGCTCAGACACACACAGCTTTCTTTAGAGACTGTCACAGGACGGCTTGCATGCTCTAAAGCTTCTTTGTTTCTACTAGCTCATTTAGGAGCCCTGTTAGGTACAGCCCTGTGAGATCAATGTAACATCTTCTGACTTCAAATCTTAATTAGGATTTCTATTCGTTATAAGCAGAGCTGCTATAAAATGAGAGCCAGACCTGAGGGAAAAAAAAAAAAAAAGAAAAAAAATGCTCATATTTGTCAGAGTAGAAGTGAAACCTACATCCCACATCCAGCTCTAACAAAGGCTATTCTGCTGCCAAGTGGGAGCAAAATGGTCTAAATGTGTGTCATGTGCATTTGATTTATAGCAATCCACTTGCATGATTTTTCACACGTTATGTGATTTATATGAAAACTGTGACATAATAAAAAAAAGTATAATGTTTTTCCTTGTTACTTTGCCCACCCCATAAAATATTCACTTAACTCAAATAATCTATAGCAATGCATAGTTACAAAAAAAGGACCAGTGGGAGTTTGCCTGGGGAAGGACTGAATGGAAAACTGGGAAGGAATTGACCATGAGGAAATATCAAATAACTGTTTTTCTTTCCAATTTATGCTCCAGCTGAAGAAAAACTTTTAACAAAAATTTCAGTTTATGGAATCAAAAAAGTATTGATCCCAGAGGGAAGAATGTCATGTATGTGGTTGCATTCATCTAAATAAATAAAGATTCTGCCAATGTCATGCAGAAAGAAATTGGGAAATAGAAAAAGAAACACCCATAAGTTCATCACTTAGCATCCGGATTTTCTTGCTTCTCTTTAACTCCTTATATGTGCATCCCAAGTGCATCTAGGACTGCCTTGTCATTATGTTCTTATTTCACTGAACTTCCAGAAGTGCTTTAGATACTCCTATTAATACTTTTGAACTGGAATATGTTATGTTTTACAGCTTCCCAGAGTACATTTAAAATGACACCATCCAGTCCTTGTGAGTAATGCAGACCTTGGATACCAACTCCATTTAAGTATTTTACTAGTCCCTTCCTGAAATTTTATTTGTTTCCACTTTATTTTAAGCCTCCTAAAACCTTTTGGCCATCAACTAGAGATGAGGTGTGGCTTCCTAAGTACTAAAAACGTATTTTCTTGGCTACTGCTTTGTGATAAGAATCACCTTCTTTGCATTAACAATTAGAGGATGCAGAAGCATTGCATATGATTAACGTTCAAACCGTGTTTCCTGTGCTACATTTCTTTCAAAATATAGTTATCTGTCATTTAGTCAAAGAATAGCTATCTTCCACTTTCTCTTTAGTGTATAAGATCATCTTGATCACCAACATGTATATTGTGTTGGCTTTTCAAAACTTGTGATTATCCTAAAACAAAATTCAGCCAAGGCAGCAGTTTTTCCTCTTTTTTTTTTTTTTCTTCTGTTTTTGTTCAGTTTATTAGCAAGGTTTTTGTTATAGGCAAGCCTAGAGTTAAATAGCCCATTCTTGTTGACTGAGTTTCAGTAGGAAAATGAAGCTTCAAGTATTGCAGGTCCCATGTAATCCAAGTGAATCAATAAATTATATTTATTTGATCACTTGATTTGTAGAGGTCTGACATTGCCTATTTGCCATAGCTAATAGCTTCTGTTTGTTTACATAGTACCCACTCAGCTCTACAGATGCAGTTCACTCACTCTGCCAGGAAGGATAATAGAAATTAATAGTGATCTTCTTGAGTAACAGTTAGGTAATCATCTAGCAGATGGGCATGTGGTTCCCTGATAGTGAAATTATCTCCAAGACTACTAAAAGGAATGAGAGAAGATCCAACAAATCACGTAGATGCCTGCAGTTGCTGTGTTGCAATGGCTTTTGGTGCCCAACACCTAAAACTGAGAATTTGGAACCTGTATTTTTCATGTTTTCATATGAAAACTTTAGGATGATTACCCAAAAGTTCAGATGCGGCTCGGGGAGCTGTGTAAAGGTAACGAGTACATCTTCAGCCTTGCTTTATCATCCTAGAAGTTTGACTAGAGGCTGTAAGGAGGCACATTTTGCCACCTGGCACTGATGATCAACAGTTTTCTGGCATAGGAAACACTGAATAGAGCTCACCATTTCTCTCAGAAATATGTCTGTGAGAAGATGATGGTTCCAGTCAATCTACTGGCAGACCATTGTTGGCTACTAGTTAGAGCATGTGCATAGGAAATAAGAGGGACTGGCTCGGTTTCCTTCTCACAGCCAAAATCACAACCATGGCATTTCTCTTGCCTAAAGGGGCTGTTATTGCTGTGCTGCAGTGCTGCTCTGCATAGGACCTGGGATTATAATAATGTGACTGCAAAGCTGACTCTTAGCCCAAAGCAGTATCCTAAATTATGAAAGCAGAGGTAAAATGTCCAGATGGGAATGAGAAAATAATTTTAATACTTTCCCCCAGACGCATTTGGCAAAACAAATCCAAGCTGGAAACTATGTGAATGCACATGGAAAACAAAGAGGTGACTGGTGATAGCCAGCATTGCTTCACTGAGGGCAAATCATTGTCTGACAAATTTGGCAGTCTTCTATGATGGGGTTACATCACTGGTGGATAAGAGAAGAGCAACTGTTTACATTTACTTGGACTTGTGCAAAGCATTTGATATTATCACACTCAGCATCCTTCTTTTTAGATTGGAGAGGCATAGATCAGGTAGATAGACCACTTGATAAGTAAAGAATTGGCTGATCGGTTGCATTCAAAGAGTTACAGTCAACTGCTCAGTGTCCATGTGGAGACCGGTGATGATTGATATCCCCTAGGAGTCAGTATTATGTAACATCTTTTATCAGTAACAAGGACAGTGGCACATCAGCAAGTTCGCAGATGACACCAAGCTGTGTGGTGCATTCAACACTCTGGAGGGAAGGGATGCCTTCCAGAGGCACCTGGATAGGCTTGAGGGGCGGCTCATATGAACTTCATGAAGTTTAGTAAAGCCAAGTGCAGTGACCCACACCTGGGTTGTGTCAATCCCAAACTTGAATACAGGAATACAGGCTAGATTACGAGTAGATTGAGAGTAATCCTGAGGATGACATGGGAGTTCTGGTGGATGAAAAACTTAGTATGAGCCAATAATGTGCTCTTCTAGCCCAGAAAGGCAACTGTATCCTGGGTAGCATTGAAAGGAGTATGACCAGTAGGTCTAGAGAGGTGGATGTCCGTTTCTGCTTTCCGCTCTTGTGAGACCTTCCCTGCAGAACTGCATTCAGCTCTGGGTCCCATAACAGACAGACCTTTTGGAGCAGCTACAGAGTTGGCCACGAGGATGATCAGAGGGCTGGAGCACTTCTCCTATAAAGACAAGCTGAGGGGACTGATCTTATTCATCCTGGAGAAAGAAGGTTCTGGGGAGACCTTATGAGACATTCCAATATTTAAAGAGGGCCTACAAAAAAGCTGGAAAGGGACTTTTTACAAAGACACATAGTGATAGGACTAGGGGTAGTGATTTTAAACTAAAAGAAAGTAGATTTAGATGAGATCTAAGAATTAAGTTCTTTGTGAGGAGGCGGTAAGGTACTGAAGCAGGTAGCCCAGAGGTGATGTGTATGTTCCATTCCTAGGGGTTTTCAAGGAAAGGCTGGACAGGGCTTTGATCAACCTGATCTAGGGGAAGGAGTCCCTGGCCTTAGAAAAGAGTTGGAACTAAGTGATCTTTACAGGTTCCTTTTAAACCAAATCTTTCTGTGATTCTCTGAGACAGACCCGCAGCCTCCTCGGATTCCCTAAGCACTCAGCAACAGGGGTTGCTGGTTTGCATGTTTCTTACCCACATGCCTCTCCCTGTGTTTCCTGCTCCATCCTTGGCACAAGCAGTGCAGGTCAGTGTCCTCCTGTGCTGAGTAGTAAAGTGCTCCCTGAGAGGATCTACAAGTCCTAGTGTTAAGAAATCCTGGAGACATTGGGGTTGAAGGCGAGCGTACAGCTATTCACCCTGAGAAAAATGCACATGGGTGATAACAAATCTATTTAAAGAATGTGCTGGACAAATGAAGAGGCAGAGAGTGAATTTTCAAAGTTCGAAGGGGTAAGACAAGCACAGAGAAAGATGTATTTGTTGCATCACTCTCTTGTATTTGGTCACAAATCCTACTAGTCTTGTACTGTGTTGTTAAAATCTTCCTCCAAAGATATGTGAGCACTATTGTGAAATATGACATTGCAGAATAATCAGAGCGGAATAATTAAATGAGAAGTTTATCTCATTATTCCTCCCAAAAGCCTTTCTTTCTTATTGTTTTTTTGGTCTGCAGCAAGTCAATGCTGATCTACTGCCCTCTCTTGAATCTTCACTCTTACACCTTTTCCTGGCCCTCCTTGTTGGCCATGTTAGGCCACTTGTGCAAATGACTGAGTGGATAAGGTAGTCCCATCTTTGCATAACCCAATGGTAATTGCAATTATAGCCCTGTTCAATTTAGTATTAAAACTGTAATAGTCAGAATAGAGATGACAAAAGAGATGACACTACCGATGTTGTGCTGTTCCTCAGATGAGCTTCAGAACTAATCCCAAGGTACCCATGGTATTACTGTAATAGCTGAAATGAGTGGAATATCTTAGTACATAATGCTATGCTACATTAACAGAGAAATACAGAACAATATTCTAGTTTAAAAAACAGACTGGGATTTCGTACAGAACTATTATAAGCAACAGATGATGAAGAATTAGAACAACCATGGAAAAATACTGGGCTTTAACCATGTGCATATGATTAAATATGACTAAATATGAATGTTTTAAAACTTAAATGTATGAAGCACATCATGTTATCTTAACATCAAGCAAGGACATTGCTGAACTTTACAAAAAAAAAATGATAAACAGTAGAAGAACATGAATCAAGTCAGAACTAAAAATCTGCTTGAGAACTTCAGCAAATGAAACAAAATTTGCAATATTAAATCCTCATAATAATCATTCTTATATTAGCTCCAGTGATCCAAATAGCTATTGGTACATCGTCTATAATTGCTTGTGTTCATTGCTGTATGCATGATCTCAGGAAAACCTTGTACATACCTTGAAATATCTGCATTGAAGAATCATCTGAAGTGCCTATGCACCAATCATTTTGAAAGATTAAATGGCTGTGACAGTAGCACTAGTCAGGTGGCAATGAGCAGCTAGAATAAGGCAAAGGAAGGACTCCTTCTGCAGGTACTGTCACCAAAGCCTGTGTGTGATTGAGTCATGACATTAGTATATGCTACTGATCAAGTTCCTTTCTGTGCTAATCACAGAATCACAGAATCACAGAATTGTAGGGGTTGGAAGGGACCTCCAGAGATCGAGTCCAACCCCCCTGCCAAAGCAGGTTCCCTACAGCAAGTCGCACAGGTAGGCATCCAGGCAGGTCTTGAACATCTCCAGAGAAGGAGACTCCACCACCTCCCTGGGCAGCCTGTTCCAGTGCTCCGTCACCCTCACTGTAAAGAAGTTCTTGCACACATTCGTGCAGAACTTCCTATGCTGCAGTTTCTGGCCATTTCCCCTTGTCCTGCCTCCACACACTGCTGAAAAGAGTCTGGCCTCACCACTTGGCCCCCCACACCTTAGATATTTATAGACCTGGATCAGGTCCCCTCTCAGTCTTCTTTTCTTAAGGTAAACAGACCCAGTTCACTCAGCCTTTCCTCATAGGAGAGATGCTCCAGGCCCTTCACCATCTTTGTGGCCCTCCACTGGACTCTTTCCAAGAGATCCCTGTCTTCTTTGTACTGGGGAGCCCAGAACTGGATGCAGTACTCCAGATGAGGTCTTACCAGGGCAGAGTAGAGGGGGAGGATCACCTCCTTTGACCTGCTGGACACGCTCTTTTTAATGCACCCCAGGATGCCATTGGCCTTTTTGGCCACAAGGGCACACTGCTGACTCATGGCCAGCCTGTCATCCACCAGGACACCCAGGCCCCTTTCTGCAGAGCTCCCCTTCAGCAGGTCATCCCCCAACCTGTACTGGTGCATGGAATTATTCCTCCCCAGATGCAAGACTCTACACTTGCTTTTGCTAAACCTCATCCGGTTTTTTTCTGCCCAGCTCTCCAGCCTGTCCAGGTCTTGCTGAATGGCAACACAGCCTTCAGGCGTGTCAGCCAATCCTCCCAACTTCGTATCATCAGCAAACTTGCTGAGGGTGGCCACTATCCCCTCATCAAGGTCATTGATGAAGATGTTGAACAAGACTGGACTCAGCACAGACCCCTGAGGAACACCGCTGGTTACAGGCCTCCAATCGGACTCTGCACCACCAACAATGACCCTCTGTGCTCTGCCAGTCAGCCAGTTCTCAACCCACCTCACTGTCCACTCATCTATCCCACACTTCCTCAGCTTTGTTATAAGGATGTCGTGGGGGACAGTATCAAATGCCTTGCTGAAATCAAGGTAGACTACATCCACTGTTCTCCCCCTATCCACCCAGCCAGAGACAACATCATAGATAATGATAGCACACATCCAGATCCAGCTATGCAGTATTTCTGGCTGCTTGGGGCTTTCCAGCCTCCTTTTCAGCAAGAACATGGTTGACGGCAGAAGTGCAAGTAGTGTTTTTAGCACAGCAGTCCCAAACTTGAAAATACCACTTTGCACATCCCAGTTTACCTGTTGTATCACCCTGAATCAATTGGACAGAGCTGCGATGATGCAGGTCCAAACCTCTGTCCAGAGGCTGATGATCCATCCTTTGGGGCTCCCCTTCCTGAGAATCTTTCTATCTCCACATTATTCCTGATCTGTCCCTTGATTAACGCTTTTTACCTGCACGTCTTTACATTTCAAGATGCTCGTTGTCCTTGATCCGGTAACCCACGCATGTAGTGCTGCAGGTCATTCTTGAGGTTAGAGAAAAGCTGCTTCTTAGTCAGGGACTTTATAGCAGCATTGTTAAAGCCTGTTAAAATTGTTGGCCCTGGAGAAGACTCTGGTGAAAGAGGAAGAAAAAAGCAGGTACTGGACTTCAAGCACGTCAGCCATTCCTGTGGTTAGAGCTGGCTAGAAGAAGAAAGACTAGAAATATCAAAATTATGTAAGATTTAGTACACAGAATAATTCTTACTCATTTACTCGTATGTAGTATCATACGGCACAGGCATCACAGTTAACAGAGGGAAAAAATAATGTCTTCAATATTTTACGGATGGTTTTTTTAACTGGGAGACATGGAGCAAGAAGTATTTTAAATAGCTTCTCCAATACATAGTAGCAAACATTCACGAAATCTCACTTGACTAAAATTTGCATGCAGTTGCAGCTTTAATCCAACATAATGCTGTAAACACTTTTAACACTAAGTGCAGGAGATCACATGCATTGCGGGTTTGCTATTGATTTTGCCTGCTCTTTCTAGATCACAATTCATCGCTCTGCCATTTGTGGCAAGTAGTGTGTTGCAAGACTGTCAACAGCTTGTAGGACAAAGTTATTTTGCCTATTTTTTAGCACATCCCTGTAAATGCAGCAGAGGAGGCTAGTGAGGGAATGCCTAAGACAACTGGCTTTACATCACACTACAGAACACTTCACAGTACTGTGCATCATTGTATGGACACATTTATGTATATATATCTGCTCACTGGGCAGCTGATCAAGACCTATTATTTATATGCTCATATATTTTTTGGCAGTTTTGAACCAATATACACTGCGGGGAATAGTATACAGAAGATGGAAACAATTCCAGACATTTTCCTCAGATCTAGCTGACCAATTTTTGCTTCAATTCAGTTATCTATCATTGCTGATCAAATACAAATATGTGGCTGACAGCATAATTATATGTTATTTCTGTGTCATTTGCCTGTCCCATTACCTCTGGCACACCAGAATGCTTCTGGAAAGGCTCTGGCAGTAATAAGGCTACTTCTTAACAGAGGCATTTTTTCTGAGTCCTCTTTTTCATCATTCCATGTTTTATGTAACCTCAGTGGCACATGAAACACTCCCATTCATGGGATATTACATACAAGTGCATTAGATTGCAGTAGAAGTGCCACTCCTTTCTTACATTTTGAAATTATTTCTCCTTTAGATGAGGACAAATACAACTGTTTTATTTCCTCTCTGTAATGGGTGGCATTCCAAACCACTTCAAGTAGAGAAGAGCTGCTACAGTGCTGTGGCAGAAACAAGAGTTGCACAGAGGATTGTTTTGCTCACTACACATACTGTAAGCTAAGCCTCAAAGTCTTTGTGCCCTTTTCCCATTAAATTCTTAGGGTTTGGGTATGCCTGGTGCTCAGGTAGTGTGCTCACTCCATTTTTTAGATGCCTCAGAAATGAAGGTGTGGTCAAAGGCTGGATGGGTGATGACTTAAAAGAGACAAAGAAAAGCAGAAAGCTTCTGGTCCAGTTCCCTTCAAGCCCTTGGAGGTATGGCCATGCTGTGCTTCTCTAGCACTTTGTGCAGTGGCAGTTCTCAATGGTGGAGAGTCACTGCCACGTGTCTGTCTTCAATCACACAGACCAGGCAAGCTAGCTGCATTTTGCATTGTGAAATCCCACAGTCTTGCTCCTTTGCCAGGAGGTCTAACCTAAAGAGCTTCCAGTTTGCCTCTTTTCCTGCCACACTGAGTTCTGTGGTAACCTACCTAGTGGTTACTCATCCTCTGGCTTTCTCTCACTCAATAAATATGCTTTTTGAGTGGCCTATCATTGCACCAGATCATTCTTTTTTGGGGGTAATTTTAAAAAATATGCAGGTTCTTCATGGGTCTGCAGACATTTGGAGATTAGAAGCAGCAGAATCAGGACAACCAAAGTCAGCTCTGCAGGCAGAGAGGCAGTTTGATGTGGATACACTGCTGGTCATGTAGTAATATGGAGCAGTAATTCATGCCCGCTGACTTTAGCATCCATAGGGGAGGCTGAAATAAAAGCGTATCTGTCTCCAGTGAATTCAAACATCAGCACACAGAAGGATGAAGGCACACAAACATGCAGAATGCACTTGAAGTCTACAAAGATGCCTGTACACAAAGATAGGAATTTATTGTAACAAAATCTAATCCTGGTTTTGTTTTTGCTGTTTAATTCCCAGAAGAATCATCTACAACGTGTTTCTGCAGGAAGACTTCACAATGAAAAAAACTACCCACAGTTGCTTCTTACTGATTATCTTTCTTATTGTAAGTATAAGACAAATGAATGACACCTGCCAGATTCAAACTTGTGGTAATGTTCGGAAAAATAAGGAGTTATATTTGTTATACAGCACAGGTGAAGAAATGAGTTCCCTTACTGATAGAACTTTGAAATAAGGTTAATAAAGTTTCTGAATAAGATATCTTATGAAAGTTTGAACTTGAAACTACCGTTCCCCAGTGAGACAAAACTGCAAGTCTGAAGATGGTAATGCCTGTGTTTTTTTGACTGGATTTTGAAACTTACTAGTTGAAAACTTCCTAAACGTTGTGTGAGACTTTGATTTAAGTGATTGTGAATCTTCACTGTTTATGTTGGCTCTGGTCTTAGGAAAGCAACAGAAATGGCAAATATCACTATAAAGATTAATTGTCAAGTTCAAACACTACTTCCAACTGTTTGATCTCAATATTTCTGTTACTCCAATATATTCAACAGCAACATGGCTGGGTAACTATTTTTCTAACTATGTAGCAAATGAATTTCTACTTGACTAAATACCTCTCATGTAAGTTGAATGGTTTCTTTGAGGTTTACTTGTGGAACCTCAAATGATTAGATGATTAAAATCAAAGACATTGCAGATACTCAGAAATGTGGACACTATCCAAATCCCCAGTAACACAGCAGTCATATGTCTGAATGATGCTGCTGGGAATGAGCATCTCTTTGCCTCGGTGTCTGAGTAACTTGTATGCCTGATGCTACCTTATTCCTCAAAGATATATTTGTCTCTGTATTCCTGATGAAACCTTCGATTTTTATTACTCTTGATGGTATCTTGTTGGTTAGCTCTTCAGACCCCTCTGTTTCTCAGCTTTTCTTCCATTCATGTGGAATGAATATGGAATGTTGCTGTGTGTCTCCCCATCAGCTCACACCCTTTCTGGTTACAAATTGTAGAAATGGGGCTATAGGACACTCTGGGGAATGGCAGAGACCTCTCTCCCTGTTTTGTTTGTTTCAGCCTAGCATAACTTGCCCACTGTGCTGTTTTCCACTTAAATTAACATGGAGAAAAAATAGGGTAGGGAAGCCAAGAACAGTAAGAGAATGGTGGAATAAAACAATGAAATGAGATCATGAAGAATGCAGAAGAATAGCAAAGAATGCCTTACTTGGGTAAAATACTGAATTCATATTTCAGTATCAGGGACTTCAAACAAAGATGAGCTGGAGAGCAAGAGAATGAACAGAGGAGACAACATTTTTCTGCTAGCTTGGTTTCAAAAATAATTAATCCAGAATTAGTTAATGATTTGATGATTATCCCTGTGCTTGGCAAAAATCTGCCTTGATATGTATCAGAGTATACTGGTTTTTGTGGCATTATGTGTCTGTTATACATAGCCCTGTGAGTGGTGCACGTAGAGCTGTGCTGGCTGGAACATCATGCATGTTAAGAGATCTCTCAAAGCCAAAGGACCCATCTGAGACCAGATATTTTCTGTGCTTGAATAATCCCGACTGACCTGCATAACATAACAGGAGCCTTGGCAAAGAACAGCAAGTCTTCCTGTAAGAAATCAAAGCCAACTGGAAGAACAGTCCCAGATTATTTTTCTTCCACAATCAAATGACAGGACTGTAAATATTCTGTTAACTAAAATTGTCAACAGCCCTTACTGAGTGTTTGGAGTGTTCCGTCTTACAGCATATATTTGGAGGACAGTCTTGAAAGATTTGGCTGATCCTCTCTCTAAATTAGATCTCTCACCTATGGTATCACATGTGCAGCATTGGTTCTGTCCTCCTTACAGCAGTAGCCCAGGGCTAGGACATATTTAGGAAGCTCTGCAGTAAAATCTGCATCTCCTTCCTTTTACATATCTTTGCACTAGAGGTCTCTGTATGTGTAACTTAAGCACAAATTTACTTACATTTTCACTGCTCCAATCTCAGCATTCCATCCTTTTCCACTGTGGTGGCCATACTATTATCTTGTTAGACACCTCTTAATTTATCTTCTGGTAAGGGAGAAGCCACAGTCGTAGATGAGGACTGTGAACAAGCTCTATTTTCTTGATAGTACTTGCCAGAACACTGCTGTTAATTCAAATATGGAAAATATTTGGCAAGGGTCATCTTTCCAAAAATTTTTCCACCTGAAGTTGGTGGAAAAATACAAGTTTTACATTTTATTCGTGGTCTGTCATAAGGAAAGGGTGTCCTTCTTTCTCTTCCAGAAACGCCATTCCCATTCTGCAAGATTTTCTAATTGCTCCTGGGTTCCCAGTGCCAGTCCCATATCCCTCCTTGCATGCTTGGTCCTAGACCCCAATTACAAGTACTCCATAGGTCCTCCTCCCCACAGTTTCCAGCCTTCAGACCTGTCCCAAGTGGTTTTGGTACCTTCTGATAGAAAATGTATCATTTCTACATAGATCACCCAGCACTCTACTCCTTTGTGTATAGATCCATAGTAATGACTAAAATTACTAAAAAAATACTAAACACAAACTGTTTAAAGCACCTGACTCCAAGACTCAATTATTAGAAGCAAAGCTCATTTCTTATTGTCTCTCTGACTGCTCCCCTTGCTTTTGGATGCAGAATAATAGCCATTCTTCCACCATCAACAGATATTCCTTTGCAATTCGGAGGGCATTCCTTTAGAAATTCTAATTGTTCTTCTCAGGGAATGTTTCTTATTTCACCTTATTCCTGATACTCCTATTTTTCAGTAATTACTGAGAACCCCGGAGTGTAACTGAAATTTGTTTCAAGTTCCTCAGTCCCCATGTGCTGGCAGAATTAGACCGTCTCCTTCATGCACATTTCTCTCCACAAGAAGGGTGAGCATTGGAACAGTGTGTCCAGGGAGATCAGACTGCTGAAAATGAGAGGGAGGAGGAAACAAGCTTGGGTCTTTTTCCTGTGTGACTGATCAATTTTGCAGGACATTGAGATAAGAGAATTGTATTTTCTACCTCACTTTGTCAAGTAAAAATTCTCCTTTTGTGCCTGCAGATGGTAATTTGCTCTTGCCCTGTAAATGAGGACGGATGGAGTAGTTTTTGCTCATATATTGCAATTTTGTTGTCCTGAGCCAACCACAGAGTGCTCAGTAAGGACAAAACAAATGCTGCAGCTTCAGACCACACCATTATTCAATTAAATCCCTTTGACCAAGACTATATTTTAAAACAATTTCATTTTGAGTAAAAAAACCAAATTGTACAGTTTATTAAGTCCAGACCTGTCAAATTGTTACCAAATCTCAATCACTGAGCTATTCACAGTCTGATACACTGTGTCAGATCCTGAAAGGCTTGTGAATAATTGCAGTTCATAAAACATAGAAAATTAATCATGTGAAAACCTGAGTGTGATTTAGGTAAGTACAAAAACTGGCATATTTTGGAACACAACTATAGTAGGTTTGAGTCTCCAGAAGCCACTTAGAAATATATTTACTACTGTGAGGAGGGCATGGCTCATTGTGCAAGCATCTCACTCTTGCCACAGTGATACACAGCAGTGAGGTGCCACAGCCGGCTGTCTCCCACAGCTACAGGTGTGATACACTGCACAGGGGGGCCAGAGCCTGCTCCTGTTCTGCATAAGACTTTCCTGCAAAAAACAGTGGTTCCTCTAACATCTAGTGTAGAGAAGGTACTGGCCTTTGGGGGGCCAGGAGAGGTGCTGACAAAGCATAGGGAAAGGTGTATTTTCCTTTGCGTGAGTTGCTTCAAGCTGTAAGGACTTGCAAATTCCAGAGCTCTTCTCATGTAACGAATATTTGGGGAGGTACAATGCTGATGATAAAGACTTACTGTAGGTTATTTCGAGCATTTCAGGCACTATCTGCATGCAACTTTTCAGGAAGGGATTGCATTCACCAAAGGTTTCAGGGTGAGCCAGACATTTTTGTCTCCATTTTTGCTTTTTAACATAATAAGATTGTTGCCATGCAGCTGATTGCTCTAAAGAGGTCTCTTGCAAGGTGATTAATTAGAGCTGCATTCAAAATCCCTGAAGCATTCTGCAGCCTTGCTCTATGCTCACGGTCTGCATCAGTCTGTCCTGAGAGTAAAGCTTCCTCATGTGAGCAAGTACTGACTGCAGCAATGGAAAAGAACTGTAAGAGAGGGTTACAAGTTGCTTTCCATTCAAAGTGCCTTGTATTCATCTACTGTGGGTGATAATCTTTTGCTCGTCTACATAGCCTCCAAAATCTGCAATGTAAGTTATATGGGATATAATTATAAGATGTTTTCATCCTGCTTCAACAGCAATTGAATACGGGAAATTTTTAACATTCGATGGTTCAGTAAAACATGTCATGTTGAGGTATTTCCCCCAAGAAGTTGTTGTCTGCTGTTTCTAAGTACCTTCGTAATGAATAAGCAATCATCGTTATGTTTACTGAGTACCTTCTGTTATTGACCTTCCTAAGGCATCACAGTGGTTTTCTTCTCTGTTCTGACACTGGTGGCTGTGAAAAGTCTCTCAAACACAATCAAGGTACAACAGGAGCTCTGCAACGAGGCTGAGTCATGCTGAGCTCTTGCTTGAAGATGTGGTGTGTCAAAGAACAAGAGTTAAGTCACCCACTAAGAGGTGACTAAACTGAGCAGTTTTAAAAGAAATGCATCAAATATATTTTTGAGCTATCAAAATCAATAATAAGCAGTCGTAGCATCCAGATTCTGAAATACATTTTGACTGAGCTCAAAGAAGATCTGGGGGAAAATCAAAAGGAAAGAAAGCTGCAGATACTTTATTTTCAAAAGTCATGTTTAGTCTAGCTCCTTGATGGTGGAAGAAAAGTATTTGGGAATGCCTGTTCATTGCATCCAGTATTTTGTGGAAAAAAAGGTGAATTTTATGCTTGCTTTATTTGGATTTTGTGTTTCAGAAATAGGCATAGTCTAGCAGAGGTTAATAGCAGGTGTCTGTCTTACAGAAACTGGTGCACGATTTACTAATCTTAATATAGTTTAATAACAAATCCAAGTTGTTTCTCTAGATTACTTTGTCCATTCTAGGTTTAAAGTGAACTTCAGCATTCCCAGCAGCCTGTTCTTTTTCTTTGTTATGATAATTCATTTTCTTATGACAGTCATTCGTCACGTGGTGGCTTGGTGGTCGTATGTATGACGTCATTTACTTGGACTTTTAGGAGTGACATCATATGTACGGCTGCTAAACTGCTGCATGGGACATCACTTAAGCATTTTTCTTCTGAAGAAATCATAAACAATCATTTTCAGGCTGTCGACACATTCAGCTCATTAAGTTGTGAAATACTGATTTCTCTTTAATAAAGAATATTTGTAAATGGATGAACCATTCCTTTATTGTATCAATATCATTTATACTTCCATCTGAAGTAACTGATGGATAGATGGGAAGGGTTTTTAACTTGCAGTAATGGACTCCAAACATCCAACATTTATTCCATACCGTAGGCACTATTCAGGTGAAGCTTTCCCCGCATGTAGCCATGCCCAGGCCTCTTCTACCTTTGATAACAGCATAGCAACCCAGAGATTTCTTTCTGCTCATTTACCTTTTCCTCATCCTAAAGGTAAGGAGCACAGAAAGAATAAGTTAATAATGATATCCAACATCAAACTGTGGTAAGATCTTTGTATGATTGATCCCCAGTATGTGGCTGGATCACCATCCCACTGAACTGAGTGGGAGTTCTGCCCATGGCTTTGGGGTGAGCAGGCACTAGGCTCCATGTATCAGAATGTTGGTGGATGCACAATTCTTTTGTGCGTGGGAGTAAACAGAGGTTTAATTGCTCACCCTCTTTCAAGCCATCAGATTTATTTGTTGTTAGTCAGCAGAAATGATCATTTGTTTCAAGGCAGAATAAAATATTGTTCAAAATTCCATGGCTGGCTTTTCAAATCCAGGCAAAAAGAAATGAGTAATCAAATGGAAGAGTGTGTGTATTTTAGGCACATCACAGATGAACAATACCAGTAACACACCTACGCATAACTCTGTAATTTGATTTCACATTCAAGCTTTTACAATTACATCAAAGGTGCCTGGAAATGTGTGTGTGACTAACTCAAAATCTGATTCTTCAGATTTCATAAGTAAAAAATGAGATAAATGTATGAGACTGATGTAACCTAACATTAATATTCCAGTCTTTATCCGAAGTTGCTTTATTTTTACTGTTGGCCATTAAAATATTTCCCCCGATGAAGAAACTATTTTCATTGAGCTTTTCTGACATATTCTCATCTATCTTTTTAATCTCTCTAAGTGAATTCCTGGACCAAATGTGGGTAATAGGGATTTTTCTCACAATTTCAACTGTAGCATGATTGCCTTGCTCAAAGGTAGCAGAATGGTTACAAGTTTGAGCACTTTAAATAATTTAGTGCACAATCCAAAACGTTCATCCTATCTACCACCACAGGAACTCTGCTTCCAAGTATTATTCTCATTAATCTATACCTAATAAGAGCTGTCTACTTCAGGAAGTAGACTCATCCCTTACATGCAGCAAATTATGAAACTGACTTTGAAGAGAGAGGTTTTTTGCTCTCTTGTACCTCATCCCCAAAAATTTCAACCCTGGTTACAAACTGTTACATCTTCACCTGTTGAAAGACGGGAATGGAGCATTTCTTTTCTGATGGCATCTCTTTTAATTTCAGTTTATATGTTTTTGTACTGTACAATCTTGGGAAAAATCTGTCCTTTCAAGAATGGTGGATAATAATGAACCAAAACAACTTAAAAGAAGGGAAGGATGTTTCAATGCACTTAAAAAGTATTTACAGTTTCTATCTGTGTAGCTGGCATTTGCCAATTATCATACAGTTCTGTTGTGCTTTACTCTGTACAGATAAAGCAAGGGAAATTGCAATTTATGATCAGCAACTTCAGTCTTTCTGGTTGTACTGTTAGTGTGAATTGGTCTTGTTTGGTCAAACAAGCTGAAGAACAGACCATCTCCTTCCAAAACAAAACAAAAGTCAGATAAAACATTGTTTCAAGTGAAAGAAAAGTGGTGATGGTTTCCAAGCATTATCAGATGGTTATGCTTTCAAAACATGAGTGCTTTCCCAGATTGGCCCCCAGTGACAGAGGAATTGTTGAGAGCAGAGGTAGCGATATGGGAATCCCCAGCTTGTCTTTGACTCTGCTGTTCCTCTCTCAAATGCAAACAGCTTGGAACTGAGGTATTATTCAAAATAAGAATGGGGAAAAAATAAATCTGGAGTTTCTATGATTCACTTCAGGGAAGTACTGAAGCCTATGGTGATGCACAGACAGGAAGGGCAAAAACAGACCTGAAGACTGCTGGAAAACTTCATCTGTTTTTTTTTTTTTTTTCCCGTGATATCTGCAACATTGCTGGTTTGCTTTTTAAATGATCCCCTTGGACACCATCTACTCCTTTAATCTTTTCATAAAGGAGGGAACCCAAATATAGTGGGGTTTGCTTCTGTATTTTCTATTCTGGCCTTTTAGAAGCTTAATTTTTTCGTTTAAGTGGCCAGACGAAATCTTCCAAATGCCTTCACTGTCCATGCATATCTATTCATGCATGTATATATATATATTTACACACAAAATTCATATAGAGTTATATCTACCAAAAATATCTTTCATCTTTTTTCTGTCATTTTATTTCAAGTTAAAATTTCATGTTACGTGCAGTGAGATTAAGTGCCTTCAGTGTATTCCAGTCTTCAAATAGTAGCTATATGAAGTTCAAAAATAAAATCTCAGCAGGAAAAAGGATTAGATTAAATTGGGAAAAAGCAATTAAATTAGAACAAAATTGGTTAGGGAGAAGAAGATGATATAAAAAGATGAATCTGAGATGTTTCAGCACAGACATATCTACATAAAGTAATGACATATTTTCACATACTCTGTTTTGCTATGTATTTTAATGAGCTGCTTTGTCTGTGCAGATGGAAAAGAAAGCAAAGTGTTAATGAGATACAGCTGTTTGCAATGTGCAGTAAGAAAAAAGGGAAAGAGTAGTTTAAAAATTCACTTCATGTTTGAACTTTCAAACCTGTCATGGTTTTTGATTGTACAGCTCTAAATGCCTGCTTAACAATCTTTGAATAAGCATTTAGTGGTAATGTGAATCTCATAGGCTCGAATGTGCATGGGAGGTGATCAATATAATCTGAAGCATGCTCCTAAAAGTCCTAAACTTACTCTTTACTATGGAGAAAATACTGTTAAAAGTATTAATGTTAGTAACATTACCTGTATGGCTTGTCTAGAGAAATGCAGGCTTTGAATAAGAAAGATCCCCAAGAACTTCAAGGCTTATGGGAGTTCTCAGTTTTGAAGGAGACTTTAAATAACTCTGTATGTACTTGCAGTGGCTTAAGTATAGCTTTGCAGGTAAAAAAAAATAGCCATGCAAAGAAAGTGCCATAGTTGTATTGCTTTTACTTGGGGAATCAGAAGAAATAACCCTTTCCTATCACCTTCCCACAGAGAAGTGTCCTGATACAGAATTAAGGCAAAAGAGCTTTAACTGGAGCTCCATACACTCATTTCCTCCCTGACTCACAGAGGCTGTGCAACAGAGGGGTGGATGGAAAGAGAACAACTGACCTTTCTGCCTGAGCTCTTGGCCTTCCATAGGCAGTGGTCCTTCTGTGTGCCCTTCAAGCAGCTTAGAGTGGAATCCTTCAGAAAAGGCCACTTGATCAAAGAGGACTTTTCATTCAGACTCTCAGATTTGGGGGTACTTTGCTTAGGCACTTAATTAGGAACTAAGCTCAGGTTGTGAGGTTTAAACCCTTTACTCTGGCCCTAAAAGTTGAAGGAGCTCAAAGCAGAAAGCAGAAAACATGAAATAATAAGGTTTCCAGCCTGTGGTACTGACTGGGTAATCTATAGAGAAATCAGCACAAGTGGGAAGAAGTACATGGGTGCAACATTGTGCAGATATGTACAAATTTTTTTTGCAGATCACTAATCTAAATGGAAAGATTTTAAAGACTTTATCTAGTATTTAATGGTTCTTTCTTTTGCCAGGAAAAAGGGCTAGGTTAAAATCCTGAGTTTATAGTGAAGTAAACTTAGCTGAAATTCAGCACTTACTTTGAAAGTAATAAGGTCTATCATAATGCAAAATACGCAAGTAAAAGGCCTTTGAGGAATGCGTAATGAAGATTTCTGAACTTTTGTAATTTTTTTAAATCTTGCTGGTTTATTCAGTGTCACTAACAGTTTTTCCTTTCTGTACAGAGAGTGGTTCCAAGTCTTACTGCTACTGTAAATTATACTGATCCTACATTAGAGCCTGTAGTAACTGAAAATTCAGTCATACGACAGAAGATAATAGATTCGCAGTTCAAATGCTATGAGAGGATGAACAGAGCTCCTCCATATAGGAAAAAAGGTAAAGAAGATAAAAAAGTTCTGTTTGTATATTACCATGCTTGTGTATATCACTACAAAAGAAGCATTTTGTTCTCTATACTAACCTATATTTTTCCTTGGGATGCAGCTGCCTTCCGGTAAGCAGCAGTCAGATTCACACTAACTTACTGTCCTCTGAGATGCTAAGAAAGAAGAAAGGCTAGAGCGAGCCCAGGGAATGAGCAGCTATTCCTCCCTTTCCATGCAGATGGTACCTGTGTCATGTAGGTGAAGTGCATTGCTGGCTCAGGGCTTTGCTGCTTGAATTTCTGTTCTCTTCCTTAGACAGTTAAGTTTTCCAGAACTGTCGGTGCAGTATTTTTTGGTACTATTACACAAAGATGTGACTGTGAACAGTAATATCTTAAATATAAATGCCAGTCTTGCTCATTTGTTTTGCTTTTCTGTCTGTCCTGAATTGAGAACTGTCATGCTGTGTATCAGCACAAGTGTTCCTGGTCTTCTGTATTCAACAGTAACATTAGTAAAAAGAGGTTTGTAAAGCACTGAGGACAGGTCATTACTGAACAGGAGACACATGTTAAGATTAATAAAAAGGAAAAAGAAATGACAAATAATAGTGGTGCAACAACGGCATGCAGTGAATGAAGAAGCCTATCAGGCTGGGACTGAGGGTTCTCTTTTGGTCATTTCTTCAATAAAAAATAAGGAAGAAGCTATGAAGAAGCTAAAGAAAAAATATTTGAGGCATACTGGAAATTTGTGCAAGTAAAGAATCATAAAGTCATAGAATCGTTGAATCAATAAGGGTGGAAAAGACCTCTGAGATAGACTGTCAACCCATCACCACACTGCCCACTAGCCCATGTCCCTAAGAACACGGGGAATGGAGGCACTGTTTAAGAGAAGTTATATTAGAAAAAAAAAAAGCAAACAATGCAGTTAATGAAGTGGAGATAATATGTTGGTGAGGTTTTCTTCAGTATAAGCACAAAGGCATTTCTGTAACTCTTCATCAGATTTTATTGCTGTCTGTAAGAGTCAGTGACTAGATGTTAAGATATTCAGGCCTTGATGCAGAATTGTTTTGGAATGAATGTAGAAATGTACAATGTAGAACCCTTTGATTCAAATAAGTTTTCAATTAGGCCAATAATGGGAGAAACAAACAAACAAACAAAAAACCAACATGCAAGTATTTAAAAGGAGCAACAAAAACTGTCATGTTTCAGACATAAACAAGCCTTTAGCTGCTGTGCTATTCTCTGCACACATTACTCGTTTAGTCTCCAGCTCTATAAAATGTAATTTTTGCATTAATTGATAGTTCTCATCTATTCCCTTTCTTTCTTTTCTTTTTTTGATTTTTTACCCCTTTCACATGTAATTTGTTGCAAAGGGCTGAAGTGTTTGCCCAGCATGAAGTGATTCTTGTTTCATATGATGTCATCCTGGTGGTTTCTCCTGGGCAGGACTGTCCAGGAGGACAGCAGCAGCAGACCAGCAGCCATCTGACACAGCTCAGCAGTTTCTGCTCTCCTTCAGCTGACAGCTGGGTTTCAACGGAGCCACTGGGGAGTGTCGTGTTCTTAGCAACGTGCATTTAATGCATTTGTAACTCAGACTGAAGATAATAAGTGAACAGAGAAAAAGGCCAATGCTACTGAAGCTGTGTTTTTCACTGTGGATTTGTTTCTCTGAGTCGCAACTCAATTACAGGATCCTCATCAGTCCTCCAACATGTATATTTCATAAATACTAAATGTATGTCACAAACAGATGGAAGTGAGCAAATGCCTAGATCTCTTAGCTGATAATTTGAAAGGGAGGATCGTATGAGATGGTTAATTCCCTTAGTGCAAAGGACAACCGTTGGAGTGTTTCCAGAGAAGAAAAGCCCAAGATATGAGCTGAAGGCATCTACTGAGTATACCTGCCCATTTCAAGGTAGAATTGATGAGTTTAAACCACAGTGGAGTAATGAAATGTACAGTTCAAGCACAAGGGAGTGCCTGACAGTCCTGCACAGCGTTCCCACACTCCCCCAGAAATGTAATTGTTCTGGTCAGTGATTCAGCAACGTTGTTCACATCTGCCTCTTATGGTTTATTATTTAGACTGTCTGAGTTGTTTCGGGAGTTCAAAAACATATATATATGTGTGTATGTTGGTGTATGTGTATCTATACTTATGGGCATATGTATGTATATATCCTATCCCTGACCTTGAAAGGCACATTCCACATTGTATGGACCTTGCTTTATAAGGCAAGGCAAAGGATTTAAAATTAAAGCCTGAAATCCCTATCAGCTTCATTCTGCTGTGTCTTTCAGATACAAGTTGCAAACATTTTTTGCTCTTCTTTGGTATTACAAAACAATTTCTAAAAGTCTTTCGAATGTGTCTCAAAGACAGAGAATGCCTGAAAGATAGCAAACAGCTGATACTAGGCTTGCTAATAAAGTGAACAAGGGTATTAAATACCTTCTAAGTAAGTCTGTCAGAAACAACCTACATGGTGATAGCAGCTATTCTGAAAATTCTCTGGGACCAGAGCAAAAAATGGCAAAGTATGTCTTCTCACTGTATGTCCCTTTAACCTGTCACTCATGTTAGTTAATATGTTTTCCCCAGTGAAAACCGATTTTGCATGAAAAATAACCAAGAATTATCTTTTTTTGGTCCTGATGTGCTATTTGCATGAATCCACTGTGAGCAAGAAAGCTGTGTTTTCGCAAGCAGTCTCATAGTGCAATTTCTGCAGACCCCCTTGTATGACATCTCTCTAATGGGGAGCAAGAAAGTGCACTATTCTGCCTCCCTCTTTCATCCACTTTGTCTTTCTTGTGTCTGGGGATAATCCCTGCAAGGCACACAGTGCCAGGAGTGCTACCTCTGCAGAAGAGAACTTACAGGGTCCTGTCTGCTACAACTGTCAAGAACAAGAATGTGTAGGTTCAGACCCTACACTCAAAGCTCCATTCAGTGGGCTTTAAAACAGTAGTTTCTGGTAACATTAAAACCACTATCATCTGGTTGGCAAAACCAAGCACTTTCTACTAACTGAATGCCACTCCAAGTGTAGCAATAACAGGGGCTTACATTGCAAAACCACTTTATTGTCTGCAGATGGCAATATTCCTTGGGAGGTCAGAACAGAATGGGCTCAGGATTGACTGCTGAAATGACTACTGAATTCCTCTTCAACATCCAGGTCTGTTCTGCAACCGAACATGGGATGGCTGGTTGTGCTGGGATGACACTCCTGCTGGCAGAATCACTGCTCAGAACTGCCCAGATTATTTTCCAGACTTTGACCCAACTGGTACGGTACTTAATTTTATCACCTTCTCTTTGAAAGGAATATTCATGTCCTTGAATGGAAGTATGAAATCTCAGAGTTTGTTTGAAATGAAAATACGTAAAGTCTTCGAGTTGCCTAACTTACGTATTTTCATTTGTATAATATTTTATGTGCTATATTGACGTAAACATAGCTGCTGGATTTATGGGACCTTTTTATGAAAATATGGAAATATTAACAACTTAGTTATGATATCAACATATTTTAATACCTTATTCTAGATTTTTCTATCAAGGGAAAATTATAAAGTATTCTTATATGCATGAAGTATCTATCAGAATCTTCTGGTTTTATTGGAAAATATTTTTTGGAAGATGAACAGAAGTGATATTCTTTCAAAGTTCCAGTTGTTCATTGGATTCTTCATGGAAGTGCTAGCACCTCTGTGGGCAAAGAGAGGTAAATTAAGAATGCTGAAAGAGATAAATAAAAGGGAAAAAATCAAGAGCAGAGATTTTGATGAATAGTTATGAAGAAATATTAGATGCAAATAAACTCCACAAGGGGTATTGTTTGAGGGAAGACAGAGCTGTGTGCTCAGCTTTCAGGACTTACTGCTTATTGGCAGTGCTTGATGCCCCAGTATTCTCAGTCAGCTGTAACTACAAGTCCCAAAAGTGTTTGTGCTCAGGTGAGAGCTGAAGGTTCAGGATCCTGAGGTTGCATGTGCTTTTTTCTACATTCACTGCAGAAATGTCAAATCTTCTGTTTCTGCCTGCATTTTGTTCATGGTATCATCCCCAAATGCTACCAGTCCCTCTGGTGAATAGAGCAATTTACCACAAGTCCTCTGCTTTCCCCAGTTCTGTATTTTTCACAGGGGAAAAAAAAAAAGGCACCATCCTGATTTATGAATACTCCATATGTTCCTGTAAAAGCAGGTGGAAGACAGCACAACAGCCTCCCACTGTTCCCAGGTCCCCACCCCATCATGAGCAGGGCTGGTTATGGACCCAACCCTCCAGCTGCTGCACAAATCACCTTTTCCCAGATTTTTGCCTGCCTGTCTCCAGCAACTTGTTCTGCACTAATCACTCAATTCCAGCGACACTCTTCAAAGTAACACTTCAAGCCATCCTTGAAGCACCTCTCTCTGCTTATTAATGTCTATTAAAGTTGAGGACTGTGACTCGTTGGACTGATTGCAAAGGGCTCCTTAAGGTACCAATGTGTGCTGCAAAGCCTGGCCCATGCTGTGTGTGTACTCCAGTTTTTCCTTCCACTGTGCTTAAAAGCTTCCAGGTTTGAGATTTTTTTAGTCTTTCTGTTATCTGTAAAAAGCCACAGAATCCTCCTTCAGCAATTTCCTGCTGATCTATCTGCATTCCTGTGCAGGAGCAATACATACAGTCCCCCAGAGTCAGCGTTTTCCCTTGGCACATCCCTCTGCTCCCAGGTGGCACATCCACCTGCGTCTAGGCTGATGTCCCCACTGCCTGGCAGCATTTCTGTGCCTCTGAGGCATCTCTGCATCTCCTGGTGCAGCCAGAACTGCTTTCCTATAATGTGTGCCGGGTACCCCATGTGTACTACAGCTGCAGTAAAGCCAGCACAAAGCCTGCCTATACAGGTGCTTGACTGTCATGCAGGACCTAAACAAAGTACGAGGAAGACAAGAAGCTGCAGGAAGGAGAGGAAATCTTTCAGTTGCTAATGAAACTGGCTGCCACTCAGAGGTGGCCAAAACCACAGGTTCAGCTGTCCTGAGAAAAGCTTACCAAGTTCGTGTCACAAGTCATTACTGTGTTCGCTAACCTTATGTCTGTTGGGTATGGCTAAATTTTCTGCTGAGAAACAGAAAATTCATCCCAAAGAACAGTGATTTTATAAGATGAAAACCACAGTGCCTGTCAGATTTCCTTCTCATTAAGGCTCTGTGACATCAGACCACTTCAGCATATATTTGAGGCATGCAAGTAGTAAGCCCATGGGCTTCTGAAAGAAGTATTTCCTGTTGTGCCGCTTAGTGATGTCCTGATATCTGCAGAACAGCTGTCTATTAACTCCCCAGAAGTCTACATGGTTTCTGTATGGGGCCATGCACAGCCTTGAGTCCTGGAATAAAATGGTAGCATTCAGCTTTCTTTAAGCACTTTGGTGCATGTCATTTGTAACTGAAAAAGTCAATTATCTGGTAACCTAGGATCACATCTTCCTTTTGTCTGCACCTGAGTGCTGTGTAATAGCTTGTTGTACCTATACCCCAACAGCATTCAGTATTGGGGCCAAGAAGTTGTTAGAGAGTATAAATCAGGAGGAATAATAATCTGGAGAAAATGGCACAGAAGCAGAATGACAAGGAAAGAGAGCTTCAACATGCTCAGTGCTCAGTTCATTTTGTACAACTTCACCACTAATTCAACCAAATGTAATTCCACTTATTTCACTGAATATATTTCAGCTCATACTAGATAGAAATTTGTGTTTTGAGAAGACAAAGGACCATAGTGATAATCCAGCTTGCTCCACTAACTTGGGCTTCCAACATTTCTTTTCCCACCTGACAAAGCTCTGTCCTGTGAAAAGAAGGGTGTATCTGACAGCTAATTAATATAAATTCCTCTCTACAAGCTATTTATTTCTTCAGTAAACAAATTGCCTTTTACAGCAGTCTTTCTCACACTGACCAGCACATGCATAAAAAAAAAAATCGTTTCAACATACAGAGACCTACTGGTTTAACTTCTGTGCCAGCAAGACATTTATTGTCTCATCTGCTCCTGACTGAAGCCCTGGACAGTGCTGGATTTTGTACTCCTGAATCAGACATCATGCACATTTTCCCCTGAATAGTACTCTATACTCATATTTGACACAGGATAATATCTGGTATAATCCCTATTAAATGTCTTCAAGCCACACTGAAATTTATAAGAGCTGAAAGAATCAAATTTGATGGGAATATATAGTATGTAATTCATGAAGGTAGTACTCTTGCTAATAAAACAGAAAGGAAATATATTGTGGATGCAATGGCAGTCTATATCAGATGGACTGGCACCCTGTGTTGAGCACAGCCTGGTCTGAGGCAGAGCACTGTGTTTTACCCAGCTCCCTGCCTCCGCACTGTGCCTGCGATCAGGATGAATTTGGTGCAGCCATGTATGGCAGCACAGCTAGATGGATGAGTTACATTGTGAGAGCATTACCTTCTGGTTTTTTTTTTCACTCCCTTTTCTCCTCGGCAACATACAGTGGTTAGGAGAAGAAGCTGAGTCCACAATCTGAGGCTGCTTTTAGCAGAGCTCCTCTCAGTTCTGCACTTTGGATCCATTTTCTAGACCCATTACTTGTAACTCTTCGTGTGGCTCTGAGAGAAGGAATATGTAGAAGTGAGTTACCTTGCTCTCTTCTGGTGCCCTTCTAGTGCCCTTCACAAACTTCCAGCACAGTTTGTGAAAGATTTTGTTTTTCTTACAACATATTTTTGAAGAAATAAGGTAATCAGGACAAGTCCCCCATGCAGGGGAAGGGTGAGCAGATCAGTTTGTTCTTGCTGATCCTTTTGGATTTAGCTACTATGACACTTTTGACCACAGGGAATGGGGCTGATAGACACAGGCACACCCTTCTCACAGCTGGCAAAATGCTGAGAGCATCCAGTAGAGCTGGATGCCAAGATGAGAGGTTTAGTCATTGCATATGAGCAATCACTTCCACAAAACAGTGAGAGAGAGAGACCCTCTGGGTCTCAGCTGTGGCTCCATGCAGGCAGGGATGCCATTCCTCAGGCATCCTTAATCTAAGCAGCTTCCCAGTCCCAGCTTTCCCTTCTCATTGACCACTCCATCCTGGGCTCCTGGCAACTCAGCAGAGTGCCTTGTTGCGGCAACATACAGGAGCCCATGGCAGGTGTCCCCGGCTCTTCTGTGTATTTCTGTCATGCTTAGCATTTCAGCAGCTGTGTTGTAAACATTTATTATTCCCATAGTGCATAACTTGACTTTATTCTAAAAACTCCAGTTTTGCAGAAAAAGGCATTTTGATGATAGAGAGAACTCTCCACTTTCTAGGACACTGGAATTGGAATTTTCTGGGATTTCCATTGTATTTTTTCAGATTTTTCATTTTCAAAAAATTTTCTTCTAGAATATTTTACTGGGGAGGTAAGTAAGGAGTAACATGTTACAGAAGTATCAGCTATTCCATCATCTGCAAAACTAACTACTGTACAGGTCAGTCAAAATAGTGGTGAAGAATCCAGTGTCTGGTATGTGCTGAGCATGCATTGCAACAGAGGGAAACTTCTTTTTACTTCCAGCGTATAACTCCACAATAAAAAAAATAATCGGAATAGACTCTTTTAACATCTGCTAGCTATAGAGTTGAATTGTAAAAGGACTATTTGATAGAGTATTCATGTTTATTCCACTGTTACTGGTTAAGATATTTGTTACATTTAAATGTCTGAGTTGCTTTTTATGAGAATTTGATTCCTAAAAGCACAATTGCTAGCACAAGCAGTAACACATGCAAAACTATTATTATTGGTTAATCTTTTTAGACACCTCAATATTCCAGTGAAGCTGCCACTGTAGCAAGGATTCTCTCACCCAGTTTTCTCAGGCAGCTCTTGAAGTGTCTGTCCTTTTTAGCTGACTACAAAGAGCCTGCACAACTGCCTTTGAGAAGATGCCTAACTCTAAGGTAGCCGAAGTCAGATGAGATAATCCCGCACAGTGCCACCATTCTTCCATTCTGAATAGTGTACCCTATCCAAGCTGACAACATACGGATAGAGCCTAAAAATTTGTGTTTATGGAGTATTTCAATCATCTTAGAGCATACGTTTCCACTTTCCCTTGCTAATATTGTTTTACTGATCCTTATACACTTGAATACTTTTTCAGGGCTTACTACAGATTGTTCTGATTAGTATGAAATGCAACATGTTCCGAGGTTCCCAATCATGCACCTAATACTAGGCTCTCAAAGAAGAACTTGCAGTAGAGAGCAGTGGTTGGATTACATACTCAGAGCTTCATTTCTTCGTAAAATCAGAGTTTCAGAATATATGTTCTACCAGTTTAAGTTATTGGTATGGACAGTATGAAGGTAGTGTAATTGCCCCCATATCAAGTTTCAAATTTCAAATTAAGACAAACACTGTGAAAATTCTTCAACAGCCAGTCCCACTGACTAAACACATTGCATCTCACAGGCACCATACGTGAGGGACACCTAGGTGCCTAACCTGATCCTCTTTGTTTATGATCTACCAAAAGCAGTGAGCAGAAATGTGAAAAACTGTCCCCTGTATCATAAACTTTAGCCCACACATTTTTTATCAATCTAGCTAATATTTTTAATTAAATATTTTGAAAAGACACATATCATATTTAGTGAGTGTATCACAGTTGTGCTTTCCGATAACAGAACCCATGTCATGGAATTCTGATCTCCTAGTTCCATTTCCTGATAGCATTACAGCAGGAAATCAGTGGGCTGTGGCAACTTGCAAAGTAGAATCACTTGCGTTTATCTGGCTTCAAGGAAAACTATGAAGCAACAGATTTGTCTCTGACTTACAAAAGTCACATTAAACTTAGGCAGCGTGCCTACCTAGGCATTAAAGAGCAGAGATGATAGATGGTATTACCATCATGCTCCATAGTATATTAACAAAAGCCACTCATTTTGCACAGTATATGGGATAGCAGGTACAATGTTTGTACACTGTGTTCCATGGTAGAGTAACCATTAATCTTTTATCTATGACTGAACACTTTTTCCAGCTTTAGATAATATCTGGCAAAGAGTACAACGAGAACATTGCTATACAGGCAGACTGAGATTATCTGCAAGCTGCAGTGATGGAAGGCTGAGATAGCATGTACTGTTCCTCTTTGTATTGCTAATGCACGTATTGATTTTCAGAAAGTCCCTCAAATCAGTGATTTGAAGCTCACGGTAATTTCAAAAGTATGCTGTGTTCTGGAGGATCATCTTCTTTGTGCAGTAGTGCTATACAAAGTGCATGTCTAGTCAGAGGAAGATAACTCAGTTCACATAACACTTACCTTGCCAGTACAATCAACTGCTTTTCTCAGCATGTAAAGAGAGGGAATACGAATCTTCCAAGTTACTAGAGCCATTAATCATCAGATCTGACTAAGAAAAAGAAACACAAATGTTGAACGAAAGAAATGAAAATGTGTCTGTTCAAATGGTAATTGGCTCTTTAAAAGTAAATTGAAAATGTACTTGGATTGAAAATGCTGCTAACCTATGCAAAGGGTCAATAAAATCATAAAGCTACAATAGAAAAAGAGACGTCAAGACACACTTCTTAGTCTGCCAAAAGAAGTCAGACTTAAACTGCTGCAAATTTTATACATAAACAATTGTGTCCTTTCTAAGAAAACATCAAATAATTTAAGCTTCTGATTGTAGCCACTTTTGTTACATGGGCAAGTTTTCCACTGATTCCCCTATGGCTAACACTTGGGGGAAAGCCAAAGCAATTAGTCCAAGACTTCACAGGTGATTAGAAGAGACTGTCTGCACCCCTGCATCTAGGATTTCTGAGTCAGAAATGCAGGTGCAGCCAGGAGGATGCCTGCATGGCACACATTTCTGCTTCCAGACACTCCCCTGAGATATCCTAATGGTGCTGCTACTGCAAGAGAAAGACACGTGCAACAAAGCACGGATCTGGGTGAGCACTGCAGGGAGTGCTGGAGTCACCTGTGACAGAGTTGCATAGAGAAGCCAAACACACATCAGATTATTTAAGCATAGAGCCTGCTTATCTCTATGGTTGCAACATCAGGGGCAAATCAGCAGTGATCCTGGCCACCGCTGGCATAGACTCTTCCAGATGTCTGCACAGACACACCGCTGATGTTGGGACTATTGACACCAGTATCTGAGCTCCAGTTAATGTACTGCTTGCTGCCCTTTCATTACACATCACCTTTAACTAATATTTAAATTATTCCCTGTAAAACATGGAACCCTACCCCAAGACTTGATTTATTAGTGTCTGTGGAGGGATACTGGCACCTGACTGGGATTGCCAGTTTGAGCAAGTTTCAACAGCCTCTTTAACTGAATTATTAACTTGGAAATAATTGCATCTGAGTGAAGGTTGGGTATATATACTCTATTGCATTCATTCAAGACCAACAAGAGACAGATAAATAACAAGTGTGGGGTCAGATAAATCTCTAATTAAAAAACAAAGGAAACTGTATTTTATTCTCACAAGTTGAAAGTCCTTTGGATTTTGTTACACAGGAGTTCTATTTCCAAACAGTAATTCTCTTTAAAGTGTTTTTAATGTGTAATAAGCTAACATAATTATTATTGCACTTTACCATCAGAAAGAGCTTCAAAATACTGTGATGAAACTGGAAACTGGTTCCGCCATCCTGAGAGCAATCGGACTTGGTCCAACTACACTCTGTGCAACTCATTCACATCTGAAAAATTGAAGGTATGCTACAGTTAAAAAGACAGCAATTGTCTTGGAACAGTTTTTGGCTGGGCACATATGAAACTGGTCAGAATCATCTCCATCTTTTAGTTTTGTTTGTTGCACAGGAGTTGAATAGCATTGGCTTCCTAATTTTAACTTATTAAAATTACTTCATGAATTCTTAGATCTAAATTAGATCTAATACATGTTTGCTACAGGCTGGATGATTTAGTTGCAATTCAACAGTAGCTCACCAACTTCGCTGTATTTTTCAAATGCATTTTTTAATTCCTTTTTTTTTTTTTTTTTTCCTGACTGTCCAACAGTTATAAAAGGATCCTTTAGAACTTCAGTTTTGTTTTCCGTAGCCAGAATCTTCCAAGCTGTTGATAACTTCTTAGTAAGGCTGGAAATCCTAGAATAGGTTAAGATTATTTTCATAAGCAAAGAATATCATCTTTACTCACTCCCTTTGAATAGAAACTCTTATGAAGATACCATTATGCCACAAAGTTCCACAAACCTGAACACATTTATATTTGTTTTACTGAAGTCAGTGTGACTATTTACACTAATAAATTAAACATTTGAATCAATATTTCCAAAATTGAGTTGCTAAGCTGAAAAAGGAGATCCAAGTCAGAAAGCAACAAAAGAAAGGAAAAGGAAATCTGAGAAAAGTTTTTAAAAAAGAATTTAGGTATGCTCATGAAAATAAACATATTTCTCAACTGTGAATGGAGCTCCAGGAAAATCTGAATACAGATTTGTGACAGAATAATTTGTGACTCTTTGGAATTATGGCAGGGAAAGTCAGAAAGTGAATTGATTTGGGGTTTGTCTTGGAGGATCTTTTATAATACAGCCAAAAACTCGTAGGTGGTTATATTTAGTAATGACCCAGCAAAAAGAACCTTGGAAAAGTCTACTGGCCTAGGCAGGAGGTGAATTCTAAAAGTTTTTGCAGCATGAGGAATCATCATGTTAAAGTGCGGCTCACCTATGCAACAAAGATAGAGTAATAGTAAGAATCTCAACTCACAGAAGCATTAAATGCAAGCACCATAAAAATACCATTTTTCCAGATGTTGGCCCAAATAGAGAGGCAAAAAATGTAGTTCTGTTGCCTATTACCCGTGCCTTCCAGAAGAAGAATTTTGAATATCATTCAAGTGCAGTGCAGATAGAACACAATGGAAAATTATACATCCCTTGAGATTGTTCTGAAACAAAAAATAATGGAAAATGCAGAAAGAATCTATCTTTACAGAAATACCAAGTTGGATTATGACCTGTAGTCCAAGTCTTCAAAAACCAGGAGTGTGCTTTGTTTCTAGATTATTTTGATGTATCTATATAGAATCTAATTAACTGAGTAGAAGATAATTTTATTTGAGAATTCTTTCCTCAAGAGAAGAATTAAAGAGGGACATGGGAAGAAGAGCATTTAAGTGTTTCTATTTCAAGTGTTCTAAACGCACAAAAGTGCATAAAATAAAAATTTGGTGAGTCATTACAAGCCCTGTGTATTAGAAGGGCCATCAGAGACTGCCATTTCAAGGAGTGCAGAGGTTAATAAAATAGTTAATTGCTCGTTGAAGCTAATTGGAAATAATAACTTGTATTTTGGAGATGAATCACTTGAAAAACAAATCGCATCTGATTCTTAAAAGTGCAGTAATAGACCATAAGCTTTATTACCTGAGAGGTCAGTTCTCTCTGATCCATATTCAGTGTTATACGTGGAAAGCTTTTTTGAACAGTTACCATATTAAGTTTACATGGAATAATCACAAAAGCTATGCAGAGTCCCAGATATACCTTTGAACTGGTTTAGCAATTGTATGCTAAAAGGTAGAGAGCTTGTGTCATCAGAAGTCCTTAGGGATGCACACAGACTTGCATGCAGCTACCTGGAACCTTTTGCTACTTACAGCTGTTATTTGCTGGGGGTTGTATATGGCAGATGCAGATGAACAAAACAACTATGAAAATTCATCTCTAAATTAAATTCAGGCTTTAAAACTGTATCACTCTAGTATCATATAGCCACCACTTAGTATGCAGTGAAAGAAATAACACATGCACATAGGTAAAAACCCCTCCTGTTTCTCCATATTCAGAAATCTATCTTCCCTACACTCTGATCTGCCTTTTCTGGGGTTGCTGGAGCTCTCCGAAAGAAGAACAACCAAAAAACTTCTGAAAAATTTACAGTCACTAGAATATTGTGGTTGGTCATTGTGGAAGGAAAGCAGGAGATACAGAATTTTTCCAGTTTATGTGCATGCTGAGTGATACTTGTATCATGTCTACATGGCCAGAATGGTGTAAATGTGACTTTGTTGTAAATACAAAGGAGGCCACTACACCTCTTAGGTAAATGAAAGCAGGATCTGACTCTGAAGTCGTACAATCTCTGAAGAATAAACTAGATGGAAAGATGTATGTCTGTGCTAACAATAGCTTTGTTTTCTGAATTTTATTCCTACCTGTTTTCAACAGCAATTCTCTGTTGGCTTGGAAATGCCAAAAAAATGTGATTGGCAAAACTCAGGACTACAGAAATCAATTAGAAACATGCCAGATATTAGCTGAATGTGCCTGAAATGAAAAGAGTTGCATGAAACGTCTTCTCCCTTAATTTTTCTTTCTTTGCCTAAAGCACACAAAAGATGCTAAGAAGGAGTAACAAAGAAACCACACTCAAAATGCTGCACAGGTACTTACGAGCTTTTCATAGAGGAGAGTGGTCATAAAAAATTCATCTAATCATTGAAAAAGGAAAATTGCCCGTGCATAACAAAAGAAAAATGAAATAGAGGTGAAAATAAACCCAGCAGAAGAACCTCCTATCTAGTCATTTTTCAGGACAAGCTGATATTATATTAGTGCTTTCAGAAAAAATGGAACACTGGAGGTTGGCATGCCATTAGCCTCCCACAGTGTTCTGACAGCTAGATGATGCTTAAGAGCTTAGCTAAGACCCCTGTATGGCATTTAAATACTGCAGCATTCTGATGCCAAGGTGCTGTCCCGTGATTTTGCTTCACTGTTGGCACATGAAATATGGGTAGGCCTATTGTAGATTTTGACAATATTAGTAAAGTGAATTCCTGGTCATCTGTTCATACACAGTTTTTACAATGATAATAAGACTATCTAGCTGCTCAACAGGGAAGTTCACTTTAGTGTCACAATCAGAATTGCCGTGGGGTGTCTTATTGAAATGTGGTTGGAGCTTCTAAATAG
This sequence comes from Centrocercus urophasianus, assembly GCF_019232065.1. NCBI lineage: Eukaryota > Metazoa > Chordata > Aves > Galliformes > Phasianidae > Centrocercus > Centrocercus urophasianus. The sequence continues at coordinate 25,133,352 of NW_024884711.1, forward strand.
TTTTCACCTCTACTGAATAGTTTTCACCTACTGCTTTCATGACTTCCTGGACCTTAGTCATAAGCCATCAATGACTTGTCCTCTCCAGTTGGAGAATCCTGGAATTTGCATCCATGTGTCATAGCACAGCCATTCTACCTCCTCAGTTATTTCAGTTGTCTTTTTTTCACCTTTTCCAGCTCTACTATGTCTTTCTTGAGGTGAGGAGGCCAGAAAGATGTCTGTTGTAAGTTTTAAACAGAGACAAAAGGATGTTCTATCTCCATGTCTGTTCCTGTTATCTCTGATGTTTTCTTGACTCTTCGGCTAACGCTACAGATTGAGCTAGAAATTCAGAGACCTGACCATGATTACTCCAAGATCTTGGTCCTGAATTTGATTGCCAGTTTGAAGTTTAGCATTTTGTAGGCAGGGCTTATATCACTTGTCCCTGCTTTTGTCTTTGTTGAAGTTCGCATGGTATCTTCTTGTCCTCTCTCTTAGTTATGTGAAAAGTCTGTTACTATTCTCTAGAAGTGCAAAGCATGATCTGGAAACAGTCCTCACGTCATTAATGAATACACTAAACAAAAAGCCAGCCCCGATACCTTTCCTGAGGTCACCTAACTGACTTGTCTCCATCCAGAAGTGTCCATAAAGCTTTTACTCCCTGCTGCTTAAACATGGTTTGGACTATAAAAACTTTCTTCCAATCCTGTTCAATATTTTTTTAGAGTAGAAACTTGCCATGGTCTTTTTGAAAATCCATATGCATTATGTCTGCTGTGCTCTCTTAAAGCTTGGAAAACTTACTTATGCATAGTTTAGGCAAAGATTTTACCAATGAGTTCAGTGCAGCAGAAAAAAGATCAACTTACGTAAGAAACACTTATCTTGTCTGTAGACCTTGTGTTATGCTATTTAATGTATTGCTGCTATGAAAAGAATATTGCAAAAGAAGCTGTGAAAAAAAAGAAATGCAATATAGATTGATTTTGTAGATTCTTCCTCAATGAGAAAAAATAATGGGTGCCTGCAAATTGTTCATATTTGCCTTTTCTTTTTGTTAAATTTCAGATGGCGTTCATACTTTATTATATGGCGATCGTTGGCCATGCTTTGTCTATAACATCCCTGTTGATTTCCTTGGCAATTTTCTTCTATTTCAAGTAAGTGTTTCTTACAAACACTCTTTCTTCTTTCCATGAGGGATCTCATGTTGTAATTAAAGAAAAGCTTGGAAGGGAACATGGCCAGCTCTTCCGAGTGCCTTTTTATATGATACTGATTGGACAAAAAGCATCTGCACGGGGTTCTCTCTCTACTGGGACGTCTTCCAATGGTGTGCAGCCAAAATTATGATGATAGATTATTCAAAGTGATGTAAAAGTGCCATCCATAGGGAAATAGTGTAACTGGAAATCTGGTTAAGGCCTTTCATTTACCAGTTGCCTGTTATTCCTTGGAGAGCATGTCCAGCCCGTAGAAGTAGCAGTGACTTCACGTGGCAGTGATTTGAAACCTCCCATCTCCCAAAGGACAGGAATACCCTCATCAGTTGCTGAGGGACTGATCTGTTGACATGACATATGTAGGTGCTTACAGAACTCATCACTAGGGATGCATCTAACAGTAGTGTGCAGTCATTTTCATTAAAAGGAAAAACAGTAATGTTTTATATCAGAACTTTCAAGGAGACTAAACTGATATTCACTGAAAGTGTTGCAGCTACGCTGTGGGAGTTCAGGTATGCATTTCAGCATACTGTACTTTTGTGAACTTGTTTGCACACTGTTTATTACAGCAGCGAGGGAGAAGTAGAAGCTCAGATTTGCCCTCAGACATTTAGTCAGGGTTTCAGACACTATCAGTAGTGAGGAACAAACTGTCTGGTTTCACTTCAGGGAACTGCTGATAAATGAAAGACACTAATGCCAGTACATTTCTAGCAGATTAAGGGCTCCATTTATTTCTTTATTTTTAAATCACACGAAACGCTGAGGTATCCAGACATATCTAAAACACACTCTAGCCAAAGAGGATTTCTCAGTAGCAGTGTAAACATGATACAGGGAGATTACTGTGGAGAAAATATTAGAGAATAACTGCTGGACAGGGCCATGAGCTACTGTGCATCCAGAGCTATGCTGACTTGCATAACATATATTCTTTTCCAAACTTTTAAGCAATCTTCTTAAGGTGTGTCAGTTTAAGGTTACTGTAAACTGCCAGCTTCTGGGACTTCAGAAACTGGGGTTATGATGTCCATTCAGATACTTTGGAAAAATGACCCGAATGGGATTGTATTATCTTACTGATTTCAGCAAAGGTGCATCCATTATTTGCAGTCAGAGGGTAAGACCATTACTTCATGACCAGAGATAGAGAAGTGCTCATCAGCTGCAGAATATATCTGAACATAGCTGTAAGGTAATCTAAAAGGACAAGAGAAGTTTTCTGAGTTGATTAGATACAAACTGTTTTTTTCACAATCTTCTATGCAGCAATGAAGAAAGAGTAGTTATGCAATAATGGTAAACCATAGCAATTGAATTCCATCACTGTTGTTATTATAAAGAGTATATTTTTCAGAGCCTGCAAAAAATTTTTTGAAGCTGAAGTTGTTGATTATGTCAGAACACAAATAGGCCTGTGTTAGACTAGCACCAAGTTTTTTTAAAGTCATTGATGAGCATTCAAAATACAATTTTTCACTTCTTTATCATCATTTTCAAAGAAAGTTATGTGATATTATTTTGTGTAGCCATCAATCTGTTTCAGAAGGTCAAAGGCATATATGTAATCCAAAAGCATAAAGTACTTTTAGACCTTCTTAATTACATTCCCAGTAGACTGACAAAAGAGCATGACTTTTATAGATAGGTCACAATTAATTATTTCTTTTTATTTGGTTGACATTTCTGTAAAACTGAAATCCAAAAAACCCCGAACCCATCTAATCTATCAAATTGGTAGTCAAGTATAACAAATACACCAAATACATTTTTTTTCAGATCCTAGTGACCAAGATAATAACTGTGAATTATGAACAGTTTCTAAATTTACACTTTCCCACTCATGCCAAATCATGAATTCATATGTGCTTTGTTTTCAAAAAAAAGCTGGATTCATTCTCCATGAACGCAGTTTTTCACATTGGAATTTCAAAGTCTGTAAGGGCTTTTTTTCCTATTCTTTAATCTTGTAGCAGTAACTTAAAACAAAGGGTATTTCTGTAATCATTGGAATTTTGTCACCAGTAAGTCCAAGTAATCAGAATGAAGTACACCCAGTGCGTATTCTGTCACAACCATTTAGTTATAAACATTTTGTATGACTCCTGTAGTACAGAGGTTTTGTATGTCTAGACTAAATGGCATTTCTTAAGTATCTTGGTAGCACTAAATGGCATTTCTTAAGTATCTTGGTAGATTTAATGTGTTGCATCATAACTGAGTAACTTCGGTACAACATGAAGTGCTTTATATGCTGGATTGTAAGATACCATCAACTTCATTAACTGAACTTCTAAGATGCATGTTTTGGCCGCAAATAGAAATACGAAGATTTATAGAACCCATCATTACATAGCAAACACAAAACTCCTGCTTAAATGTATATAGCAGTTGTAGAAAATTGGGTTAAAAAGATGATCTTGCTGAACCTCTGCCTTTAGAGAGCAAGGGGTAGTTTGACTTTGTCTTTAACAGTCTGCTGTGAAAGTTGCTCCATGAGACCCCAAATACTTGTTCCAGTGCTTAAAGCAATTATAGTCTCAAAGACCCTGCATTATTTAACTCAAATTTTACATGAGGGACCTCAGCCTATTTCTGGCCTCAACTTTGATTTATATTACCTTTGCAGTCTTTTCTGAAAATGCACTCCTTATGTCTTATGATAAATCCATGTACAAATCTGAGAAATATATCTGTTAACAGGTCAAATATTATGGGTTAATTATTCCAAATACATTCCACTCAACAAAATCAAGAGAATAGCTGAGCCTTTTGCATCTTTTTGGCAGAGGACAGAATTCCTCTTGGAGATGGTCAGGAAGTGGTAGCTCCACATGAAAATGCAGAGAAACAGAAAACAGTGTTTCTATGGCAGAATAGAAGAACGAAGTTATTTTTAATGAGAGTAAAATAAAGTAACCAATACTGAAGTAATGTAGTTTCAGAAGAGAGGTTGAGATAATCCATAACTCAGGTGAGAAGTCATGAGTCAGAGAACAAGGGGACCTGGATATTCTGATTGAATTCAGTCAGGCTCCAAATATTTTTTACCGGCTGGAGCACAGCAGAAACGTGATAGGACTGACTTTTATATTTTGTTTGGATTCATAGACCTATGGATATATTCAGACTGCATGTTTTCTAGTAAACACTGTCTCAGTAGTGTTATGTAAATCTTCTGCCCAGTTACTTCAGCTGCTGATCCCTGAACAAGTTCACCATGGATGAGATTAAGGTGTCTTGGAAAAGAGCATGCTTAGTAATATGTGAAACCTATGAAACAGGAAGTGCAACAGTTGGACTTTACATAAGCTGTAATAGGAACCTGTAAGATTATAGGCTCAAAGTGGGTGAATAAAAAATATGGGTTATTAATGCTGGTAATTTCCAGAGGATCAATTTGATGAGTGGCTGTGATATCATGTTAATGGGGTATAGAGGTAGCTAGAGATTGTCTAATGAACTGCTGAATTCCCATTTCTTCTAAGAAATAGAGCAAAACCACAGCTACAGTAGTGCATTGAGAAGTCTGGGATCTGAAATCTTCTAGCCAGGCTCCAGAGCTCTTTGTGGCTGTTTGGACAGGATTTGGTTAAAATGACTAACCCAATTGGTCCAAAAAGGTAATTCTATACCTCTGGGGCCTTGCAGTGAGGAAGGCAGGTTCAGGTTGACTCAGTGTTAGTTCTGAATCACTGACAGCTCAATCCTGACATTCCCAGGCCATGCTGAAAGATTCATCTGACAACAGCCTTCCTGACAGCAGTATGCCTCCCTCTTTCCTTCTCCTCTGCTTATCCTTTCCTTTCGATTAGTAATTTGTAACACAAATATTACAGGAAGAAGTATAAAAAGGGATCAAAACAAACTGCTACAAGATGAGAGGACAAAGAAGAAACCAAACTAAAATAATAAGGAAGTAAGAGTAAAGCTGTATGGGAGCAGTCTTCTTGTTACCTTCAGCTGTCTTCTCCCATCTGGATATGGCAGTGATAGATTATTTGACCTTCAACAGAAGGCAAGCTATCAATCAGACAGTCAGTCAAATGTAAGAGATGGTTTCGGAGCTGTACAGTAGCCTTTGATCGTAGACATGTCAGTTAATAGCTCACAGAGGTTTCTGTTTCAGAATGTGAAGAAAAATTCTTCCCGTATATAAGCAGTCTTTCCTGCCAGAGGTTATTCTCCTTTGAATTTGAAAAATCTAAATTCATAATTATCTGGCATCATAGATGCCAGATACAGTACTTTTGGAAAGAAATATTGAGTCAGTGTTGGTGAGCATTGATAAGCAATATTTATTTATGATAGGAAACAAATATTCATAAAGCAGTGTGCCCAACAATTACATGCATCTTAACACTACTTCCATTGTTATGGAAAATGATAAAAAGGAAAAAAGGGATACCTGACTCCAAATCACTTCCCGTTTAATTATTAAAACAAAGATATTTTTGTAAATATAACTGAAGAGTATAGTAAGTTTATGTCTGTGAGAACAATAGATGTTGTGTTGTGAATGTACCTGCCAGTACCATTGTTGGCAAAGCTTTTACAGAAAATAGAAGAAGGATAATGTATGGAAGGATCAGTTGTAGAAATTTGTTGAGAGTTTTCTCCAAGGAGGATGTGGTAGAAAGCATGAAAATAATTATTTGAAAACTAAAAAAATCTCCAGGAGATGGAAAATAACTGACTGGGTGTGAAAATCAGTGCTCTCAATGTCCGTGATTGAAGAACAGTGACAGATTCACAGAATAGAAAGAAAATAGTGCGAAAAATGCCCTGGGAATCAATATCATAAATGCAATAGAAAATTGGGGGTAGGAACTCAAAAATAAGGGTGCTTGTGTGTGAATAGGATGTCCTATCTCTGTTAAAGAAAGTGTAGGAAGCATAGAAAGAAAAGTAAAATGAGAGACAAATGTGCAAATCATAGGAGATACTGAAAGTCAGAGACACAACTGATAGAATCATAATGACATAAAGAGAGATGGAATTTTAGGTCTGGATGATTAGCTTAGTCGTGCCTTTTTGCATAGTGATTAATAAAGCTGAATAGGGAACGTACAGAAAGTTGAGTGGAGGACGGGCATCTTTCAAAGACACCTTTAAGGAATGATTAGGGAATCTGGAGAAGAGCCAGAAAGAGGGTCAGAGAAGGAGAGTACCAGTGGTGACTGTCAAAACCAGCAGGTAGAACGAATTTGGGTTTTGCTAGGAAGTGAATATCACAAACTGCTGTGCACAGGTTCATGTGCAGGGCAAGATGGGTAGATGGATAAGATTGGAATTGAAAAAGAGGGTTTCCAGGCAGAATTGCTGGCAAATTTTCAATGAGATAAGAGATAAATAGGAAAAGGAAGGTGGAGGTATAGAAGATAACAAGTTGGACCATGAGTGCAGCTGAAAATTAGTGAAGCCAAACTTTCCATTATAAGTGTAGATGCTGAGAAAGAGAGAAAGATGAGAAGATTGGGCAAAAGGAGTTTTCCTCTCAAGGCAGACCAAATCAGGAAGGTTCCATTGTCATTTTAATGGAAAATACGAAGGGTCAGGTAATTAAGTGAGAATAGAGAAATATGCACTTCATGATGCTGTTCGATCATTAACATGAAAGCTGTAATCAAGGAAGAAAAGTTTAAGAGACTGAAGGAAGGATGATGAAAAGCAGAGCAAAGTGCTTAGACAGCAGATAGAGCAAAATATTTGGAAGGGTAGTTCCAATTTTATAGAGAAGTAAGTCAGGGAAAAGCCAAGAAAAGCAGGAATGTGAGGAATGACAGGAATGAAAGTGGAACTCCACATGTATGGCAGAGACTATCACATAAAACTGACTATCTATACTTGTAGCCACATAGAGTGGCAGCTGGAGAGACAAGGATCTGCATCTCTGTGGCCATGACCAAAGAGACTGCTCTAAGTGATGGGCAAATCTTGATTTATTGAGGATGAGATGTATGTTATCAGAACTGTAAGAAGACAGAGGGTGAAGTGTACATGGTAGTGTCCCAAAATAAGTGATGCCAGTAGCACAGACAAAGTGTAATGATAGAGAATGGAGAGAAGGAAAGAATTAGGACCAGACAAACACTTCTAGTGCAGAGGAGCAGAAGAGGAACATTAGGCTCGATTTGTGATGGGGGCAAATACAAGTAAAATATGCACAATAGCACAGTGTAGAATAGGTCAGTCCAAAGAATAGTCTGTTTTCCCCAATATTCTATCCTACAGGAGGTCAAACTAAAGGTGCACCTAGCCCCATATCTGGTATTCAACAGCTGCCAATAGCTAATGCTAAAATAATATAAAATCCAGACTAGGGTAAAGAGATACTCTTCATTCTAGCCCCAGGGGCCTCCATCTCACGGACATTCTGAAACAAAGAAGATGTCTTGGTGGGTAAAGTAGATAACAAAAGTAGTGAGAATTTCAGGATGATGATGACCATAGCCAGCAAGGCAATCTAAGCTAAAGGAAGATTTCCATCCAGTAGCTCACAGAAAAGGTGTAAAAACAACTTAAAGATATGTGGCAGGTCACCAAGGAGGAAAATAAATAAATACATACATAAATAAATAAGGAAGCAAACAGATAAGCAGAAAGCAGTTCTCTGTTTTTAGAAAAAGTGCATTCTGCATTAACCTCCATGTACAGAGCAGCTAAAACTCACAGCCAGTGCACAGCTCCAGACTGTGAAAGACTTACATGCATCAGCAGGAAGAAATATTTGCTTGTCTTAGCTGTTCCTTTACCTGCAGTTTTCACCAGCTTTATTTCAGTGATCAGTGAGGGCAAACATCATTATCTGTCATCTTCAGGACCACTTTTCTGTAATCAGCTCTGGAGGTGTTCTCTGCTCAGGGGTAGCCAAGGGGGTGGCCTAAGATTTTTGGTAGGAATTGGAAAGGACAGATGGTTCAAGATAGAAACTGAAGTCATGATTTAGCTGTGCAAGAATTTTGTAACCTTGGGAAATTCTGAAACCCTCCATAGCAGATATTCACCACCCTCCCCATGCTGCTGCTCCCTCTGGGCAGGAAAACAACCTCTTCAGCTGGTGTCAGAGGCATGCAGGATACCAACCCTAATCCCCCTGAAATTTAAGGGGATTCCTACACAATGTTCTCACCAACAATTCCTAAAGCAGGAAATAATATTCATCAGAATATTTGAGAATTTGAGTCTCCAAGGAACAGTTTATTATCAAGCAGTGGTTCTAATTTTTGCTACTTGTGTATCTAACAATTCTCAGGGTTCTGCTTCAGCACTTAATATCTCGATTACCATGAAATAATGAAAAGCATCAAGGGATGAGAATGTAGCTGGATGGCTCTTTGCAACATGGCTAAAAAGCATGTGCTACTAAACAGGTGTAAAAACAAAGCAAAAAAATTTGTCAGAGGTTACGGCTGCAATGCAAGGCATGTGTTTTCCGATTACGCCTTGCCAAAAGGCATTCTTGAGAAATTATTGCCAGAAAGAGCTTGTTAAAGTGACTTCAGAAGAAAAATAATAATTTACAACGTGTGCTCCATATTTTTCAGGAGTCTCAGTTGTCAAAGGATAACACTGCATAAGAATTTGTTTTTTTCTTACGTGCTGAACTCCATGTTTACCATTGCCCACCTCATCATCGTTGTTCCTAACCCAGGCCTTGTGAAAAGGGATCCCGTAAGTATCCTTCTTTCTATCTTTACACTCAAATAAAATTATTATGGCTGCATCAAAACGAGGCGTGCCCATTCACCAGTTAATGATAGCCAGGCACGAAGCAATCAGATTCTCAGAATTGACCTTGCTCAGATCTTTCATCCAGCAGCAAAAAGCTTTGAATTTGGTACAAGAGGGAAGAGCCTCAGTCTTGCTCCAGACTGCCTTTCTGAACAAACTTGTGTCAGATCCCCACTTTTGTGTCAGATCTTGTCAGCAACTGCTTGGCATTTCCCAGCAAAGCCCCCCAAGGACAGATGTTTGGGCCGCCCAATTGCCATTTCTCACAAGCATGCATGATGGAGAAGGGTAAGGATGAAGAGGGATATAACTTTTTTCAACCCCTCCTCTCCCCCTGCAAAAATCTGTTTGCTGTGTTCTTTCTTAGGAAGTGGTAAATCAGAGCAATAGCAATAGTTCAGTCCTATCAGAGAGCGGCACAACCTGAGCCAGCCCTCAGCTGATAAATATGCATGGCAGATCTGTTACCCAGCTCTGATCATGCTAACAGAGTCATTGCCTTGCTCCTGCAGTCCTGGCTCATGCAAAATTAGCTCAAGCCTGGGAATCTCTCAGGTTTTGTCACAACACCAATCAGCTTGTCTTCTAGTAAGGGCTTTCAATTATGGCCCCAACTATTTATCTGCTTCTAATTTTGTGAAAGCAATTGTGCTAATAACAATTTTTTATTTTATCCAATCATGTGTCTCTCAGATGTTCTCCCAGTTGAGTAAGCTAATTAAAGCAGGAAATATATAGACTAGAGAAAAGATCACCGGTCACAGAGACCATCTGGAGGTTAAAAAAATAGAACAGCAAAAGAGTAATTAAAACATCATACTTTGTTCCTCCTTACTGCATAGTACATATCCTGTGCAAGAGAAGCAGTGAAAATGCACTTGATAATTGAAAATACAATGCTGGCACATAGTATAGCACCTAAATGGAAGTAAGATCTTTATCTTGGGGTTAAGAATGATACTTCCTGACAGCAGAGGTAAATTATCTGAAGTGGTTTAAATTAAAATTTGAGCCACAGCAAGAACTCTTGTCCTGTAAAATTTCATTAAAAATCTGTATCCAGTGCCTTGGGGCTAGATCCATCTTTGGAGTGAAATCTTGACCCCAGTGAAGTCAATGACAAGCTCTCAGAGGCTTCATTAGAGCCACATAGCCACAGGACAGACAGCGGGGTGCTGAGCATCAGCTCACCTAGGTTGCGATGGCAACGGGCTCTATAGAATTGCCATAAGCAGTCACCTGTGGCTCAGAGCTTCACAGCTGCAGGCAACTTCCAGGCCTCCTAGAGATGGCCTGGGCGGATGAATACACTCTGATCCCGAAGAAATCAGCATGTGGAAGTTGGCCAAGCCAGTGCCCTTCACTGTTAGGCACAGCTGAGTATAGCTGAGTTAGTTGGCCTGGCCTCACCTCTTCAGGTACATACTGACTTAATTGCTTTGATGAACAAAGGCCTTATTTTTCACTTTCTTCTTCCAAACACAATTTGCATGTGTTTGACTCAGCAGTGAACTGATGTCTAGAATTGAGATACAAATCTGGGGAGAAGAGGAGCTGGGATCTCGTCTTTTTGGTCTGTAGTCAAGTATGGATCGAGAGTACACTCAAAGGAGGTAGCAAGGTAATGTGTTCAGACCAAACCAACGTGTCTGCCAACATCATTAGAAAGTGTATTCTGTTTTTGGTGCTGATTAACAGCGAAAATGAAGACTTTATAGTTCGTATTTTTCTACACCTGCTCCATACTCTGCTTTATTGAGTCCATTTTGAGACGGCTACTTGTGACTTCCTGTAATGTGCTGCATTTATCCAGTTTCTTCCTGTGCATCTTCTGAGCTTGACAGTCTTGTGTGTGTGGCTCCTACCTCAAATATATATATATGGAAATACTGAAGAGTGTGCAAGGAATTTTGGAGTCACAGATACCTCATATTTATGGCCACACTCAGAGGTGAAGTTCATGGTATTTAATCTGCAAAATAATAAATGTGTTTCCACCTCAGTAGCTCCTGCTTTTTTTTTCTGCCTAAAGTTTCACAGCCAATCTTAAATATGCGATGTCAAGGGAAAAGTACTTACAGTGAATACATATTTATGAGGATATCAACAAATCCATATCATTTGCAAAGAAGAAAGAAGGTTCTGCTAAATAACCAAGAGAAAAGACAGGAGGAGCAAAAGAGAAATTTCATCCCCAACATCAAGACACCCACATTTTCCCTGAATCTGAATACAGTGTGTGAGAAAGTCCGAAGTGTCATTTCTAGGAGATATCATAATGCATCTTTACTCACATATATTTTTCTGCAAAGATTTGATTGTTCTACTCGTGTAAATCGGTAACTCAAACCCTTTCACATCTTAATTCAAATTTTTCCTTTTTTTTTTCTTTTTTCTGTTTTCTGGTTATTTAATTCTCTGTCTCTCTCTCTCTCTGTCTCTCTCTACAAGATTTATCTGGAACTGAAATCATGGAAGAGAAAAATGTGAGCCTAGATGGCCATATAAGAAGGAGCAAAAAAAAAAAAAAAAAAAAGAAGGTTTGGGGCACTTGAACAAAAAGAGCAGGAAAAAGAGCAGGAACACATGCACAAATATTTGTATATATGTATTGAAAACTGTTGTAAAGATGATTATTTGCATCTTGTATATGAATTAGCAACTGCATTAATTATACTGTCACTGAAACAGATTTTGTAGGAAGGCGTGTCTTCTTTTTTGAGAACGACCTGCAGAAGAAGAGTTGTCTGTGAACAACACATTATGTTCACTGTTAAAAAGCCTAGAAATAAAATAAAACTTTGCTGCCTAATCTTTTAACATAGCCTTGCATATCAGATCTGTAGTTCTCATTTTTTTCTTATTTCACAAGGCTAGTAATTTTAATACCAAATACTTGAGATAAAGAAGCTGAGATAAAGAAAAATACAGCTAATGACTAGAGGGATTACTCTACTAATGAGAAACTGATAATTGAAACTGAATAATTGATCTACTCTGTGGGCACCACAGTGTTTGCAAATGAGACCCAAGTCAGTAATGGCTCAGTAATTAGATAGAAATGCTTCTGGAAAAGCTTCAAGAGATCTTATTGTATTTTTATCACTTTGTTGTTCTAGTGGAGAGATTACCTGCTTTCTTCAGGCATTTTCTAGCCCCTTCATCTTTCATATAGCAGTTTTTCCCTTACTTCTGACATTGTGCGGTATGAAAGATTCAATTTCAACTGCAGTTTTGTGGAGCCCGTAGCAAGGAGCAGTCCTCCACTGGAAGCTCCTGGAAGCCTTGTGTGGACTTAGCTCTTGCTGAGGTAGACATGGGATATGGAATGCTGAAAACCTTCTTGCCTCCTTTTGTAGATAAACCTCAAAGATTTTGAACTAGTTTGCCACTCTTCCTGCTGGTGCAGCTTGTTCTTCCTCCATCTAACAGGGCCAGCAACATGTAGCCCCCTCCCATTCCCAAGCATTTCAAATTAGCATTACAATGAGTAAAGCAAGGTCATGGTAGTAGTAATATTTTTAAAAAAATTAGTACTGTCATAGAGACTAGAGCACTATAAAAATTCTCACCGTTGACTAGTTCAAGTGAAAATCTTGACTGCCCAGGCATATTAGGCATTCCTCCCTATTATAGTAGAATAGTGGAAATAAAAAGGAGTTGTGTAGAAAGATAAGTCTGTGAAGTAGTTATTGTGACTTGTGGGGTTACAGCACTGTTGGCTTGCCCTATTCTCAAAGGAATAAACAGGGTATGAGAGACAAGAACACAGAGGAGATTCACAGCATTTCAGCAACAGTGTTTGCACTATTGCACCAATTTTTGTCTCTTGCTATTTTCTGTTCTTTCTGATGTAGGCTGAGAGAGCCTTAGCCTTTTAAAATATAGATTTTCAAATGAGAGATCCATGACTTACACCAGGGAAGATAAGTGGAAAAATACTGGTCTTTGTGGACGACGATTGTCAGCAGTCCCATTGGGAAGCTGCAGGATGGAGCTCCACAAAGGATAAGTGTGTTTTGATCCTTAGCGTTGTTTCCTGTGTTATGCTCAGGGTTGAGCTTCAGGAGGCTCTGTTCTTGTCAAATTAAATTGATTCTTCATTAAACTATTTCCAGAACTTTCCTGTCCCTCTTAAAGAATCTCTGGAGGTTTTCATCTTAGTACATCTTTTTCTTCCTCCTGTTTCCAGGTAGAATACTTACAGGGATCTCTGCAACCAGTGCAAGCCCAAAGAGATGACTGAAAGATATTCTGAAGTATAATACGAATTCAAAACTCCTCAGAACAATCAAGTCTTCTCCCCACAATGAAATTCAGAGAGATTAATGCAGAACTCTGACAAATTTTCAGGCTGGAATAATATCTGCATTCATTTTAAGACAGAGCTGTCAGTGTCTAAATGGCATGAAACAGAGCAGTAATTCCCATCATTTTTTCCCAAGGTCTTTATATTCTTGTTTATATCCTCAAAACTCTCAGAGTAATGGAGAAAACAAAGCACTGTGTAATTCTGGTGGTGTCAGATTCACTAATGTGATGTGCCTTGCCATGCCCAGAAGATGAAGTATGGATGATTAAAGGATGTTCACAGCATTCAGAAATTACACTCCTGCGAACAACATTTGTGGTTTTTATGGAACAACTATATCTGGTCTGAAGTCAGCCAGCCACCGCCTCTGAGAAAGATCTGAGCTTCCACAACAAAGTTATTCCAGTTATTTTCTCAATTGTAAGACACCATCAAATTAACAGCTGGCCTCGGGGGGAAGGAAAAACAATTTAAGATACTAAATATTTATTTTGGGACAAATTTCCTCATTTTCCTTTCCTTAGGAATAATTCAGAAATTATAAATCGCAGTTGCTTTCTCTTCTTTTAAGGCAGTATCTCTTAGTAGGTTCGAGTATCTCAACACAGAGTCTCAAAGGGGAGGACAATAGCTTTCATGTAGCCCAGACTCAAGATATTTCCATGTCAAAACAACCCAGGCTCCATAGATTCTTCAGATATTATTTCTGCAGTGTTTTCCCAACATGTGGCCTCTTATTTGGGAGGGAGTGTTGTTTCCCTCAGAAAGGATCTTGTACTGCAAAATGCATCATGGTCCTGCCGCTGAAGGCCTCAGACCCTAGGGTTTGTTCTTAGGTTTGAGGCTTGCATCTTTTCTGCAAGAAAGGCCAGGAAGACCTACAGTCTCAGCATGGATGGAGACCAAACTGCAGATTCAGCTGTCCTTGTGAAAAGTCTGTCATGCTTCTACATTTTTACATACCTCCACTGTCTGTGGACCCTGCAGGTCCTGCCACTGTGGCAGTGAGAAGTGAGCACCCAGAACAGCTGATACCAAAATCAAAAAAACCTCTGCATCTCCAGTCCCATTTAACACCTTCTTCAGATTTCCTGATTTTGTTTCCTAGGACATCCTTCTTAATATACAGTGTGTTTAGCAGCTCCTTAAGCTCATGGCACCAGAGAGCATCCAGATGGGAAATCTTGCTGTTCTGTAATACATCTTGCTGATACCATCTAACCCAGAAGTCCTCCTACCTGGCCACAGTGACCACAAGAAGCCATTAGGGCTTTCACAGGAGATTGTCATAGCAAAGCACTTGCTGGCTGTGTGTGCAAGGTATGTGGATCCACTAGAGATTTGCCTCAGCTGATGAAACCAGTTAAGCACAGGGAAATTGTACCTTGCCCTGCCTTGCTCCCTGCTTACTGCAATGCTGGGTTCACCACATGGACCTCGTAGGACTCCAGCCCTATCCTGCTGGGTTCTAGGCTGCAGCCCCAGGACAGTGACTGCAGCTGGGAGGTTGGGGTGTATGGATGTGGCTGTGTAAATCACTGCCCATGATGCCTAATTCCAGGCTGGCTTCTTCTCACAGTGTAGGCATGGGTAGGGATGTTGTTAAAAATATCCCTCGATGCTTAATTTCATATTTTGCATTCTCGTAACACAAAACCTAGGAACCCTCTAAGCAACTGTGTACATTTTGTTCTGCAAATGGTTTAAAAGTATATTAAAACATTAATCTTAGCCTGAGTCCCTGCATGCCAGCTTTCTGACTGGAACACAGTTTAATGGGTGACTCACAGTAGATATATTGTATAATGGTATGACGTTCTGATAGTCCATGATTTACAGCTACAATGCTTAGCACTGTCCTGCTCTGGAAAGTCCTTTTATTGCTTATTTGTGTAACATATGGATACTGGGAATTTAAGAATATTTTCATAGAAAAGCATTCTAATAACCAGAAAAAAAACGCATAAGGCAGGTCAATAACCAAACTTCAAGTTACTCCTTAAACATGCTAAGAATGTCTGAGAATGCATTTTATTGCCTTCAAACTGAGTTGGAATAAATCCTGTCTGGTCTTTGTGGGGAGCAGCACAACCTCTTCTTGAGAAGAGCTGTGTGCACAGGGGGGTTCTGCAGACGTGAAGAGAGCCCACTCTGTCTGATCTTCAGTGAGGGCAAACACTCTTATTTCCCTTTAAACAGAGAAATGTACAGCTATAATAATGTCCCATGTAGGTGGCTTGGCCAAAAACTAATAACCTTGTTTGGCCTATTCTTAGCTATTTATTTCTTGCAAATGTCAGCCTGGGGCACTTCAGTGCATGGAGAACAATTGAGGAGAGGTTTCACTTTGCACACTGCCAGGCATCCTGCCCCAGTGGTGATGGGCCAGGCGCTGTGGAGCTGGCAGGGTAGGCTGTGAAAACCAGGGCTTCCAGTTCCAGCCTGTGGCCCTTCAGTCACGGAAGCATCATGGGAACACAGACACAGGGATCTGGGCGAGTTGCCCTCCCTCTGCTAAAACCTAGGCTTATTCTGACTGAATTAGTAGAAAGACCTGCTCAAAATCAATTAGGAGTGGATGTTATGTTTTGTTACTTTGATGAAGGCAGTATTCTGGTTTTTATTTAATTCTGCATTATTGCTGATGCTTTCTCCCTGCCAGACAATAAGGGAGAGTTTAGCAGGGAAGTGGCATGTAAGGACCTTGAGTACTGTGTACAGTTTTGGTGCCACAATAAAAGAAAGACAAAATAAAAGGGAAAAGAAGGGAAGATCAGGCTGGGGATTGGGAAAAGGTTCTGCACCAATGGGTGGTCAAGCACTGGAACAGGCTCTCCAGGGCAGTAGTCATGGCCCCAGGCTGCCACAGTTCAATAAGCATTTGGACAGTGCTCTCAGTCATATGCTCTGATTTTTGGGTGGTCCTGTGTGGAGCCAGGAGTTGGACTCAGTGATTCTAATGGATCCCTTCCAACTCGAGACACTGCATGAGTCTGCGACCTGTGAGGAGGGGCTGTGCCCTAGCCAAGGAGAGCAGCATGCCAGCAGCATGGCCATGCAATTGCACAATCCTGCATAGACAGGTGGAACTTTGGGACCCTCCTAATAGGCCTGGAATGTTAGCAGTATTTATAGTGCACCAATAAATCCTGAAAAAAATCACAAAGGCCTGCTCCTGAAAGGAGATTGATTGTTTTCTTTCTTCTCCACAAAGTGATTCCAGCATCCTTTTGAAACTTTTCATTTCATACAGCAGCTGAGGTGTTTACATGATTTACAAAACTCTTTGCAAGATTTGCTAGGTAGGAGCTGTTCTTGCCTGACCATGTTCTATTATTTGGCTCCTTTTTTCCCCTGCAGCTTAAGTGCACACCCACAGACCAAGAGCTGATGACATTTTACTCTCCATCATGAGTTCTAGTGCTCGTAGCAGCAGTATTAGTGCTGTGATAATCCTTTGAATCCTGGATTTGACCATACTGCATATTGTATGAGATACAATGACAGAAAGAGCTTGCATCAAAATGTATTTAACTTCAACTGAAGACAAAACATCTAACCTTTTTTTTTTTTAAATCTCCAAGTTATCAAGCATGGAAGTGCTCAAAGATTTGCTCCTGTATTATCTTGCAATTTCATTTTACTTGTTTCTATAAGAATAAGCTCTTCACAAAACTTCAGAGTCCTGCAGTTTTCCCAGCTAAGGCTAACGTAATCTGAGATGTGTGGCTACATTTGCCATGTTTTATTCACACCGCACATGACTCCAGTTCTCATCAGCAACAGGTTGCTCTGATCTAAGAAAAACACTCACTTTATTTCCATGGCAGCACTCAACCACAGCTGAAGCCTGCTGCAATTTTTTTAGCTCATCCAAAGTGAAGATTGATTTTCACTGTAGTTTGATTGATAGCAATTCAGCATAATTCTTTGCAGTGCATTGTTGTGCTTAAACTGTTCACGGTAACTTTTTCAGATTAGTTCTTAAATTAATGTGATGTGGATCCAAGTACTAATCACACGCATCCTTCATGTCTTGCCAATGGCAGTCTATAACTTACTGCATAGCAAGTGATTACATTACTCAAAAGAGTCATGAGCTGTCTGCATAGCCATTACTCTAAAACATAGGTGCTTAATTTCATTTTTAAAGCCACGAGTGACAGTTCATGTGGAGGGCACAGGAAAGAAGGAAATACTGAGGAAATGAAGCAAATTAAGTTTAGGTGTATTGTTCTTCAGGAAACAAAGATGGTTCGTCTTCAGGCAGTATGCTTTCTGTATTTCAAGTATTGAGCTACAGATAAAAGTTGCAGAAGGGCTGGCTTTGTTCATGTAGTTAGTTACTCCCTCACTCAAAAAGTTCACTGAAAACAGCAAATCCTTCTTCTTTTCTTTTTTCTTTTTTTTTTTTTTTATCCTTTCTCAGCATATTTTGTAGGAACTGTTCAGACAGTGTGGAAAAACTATGTGACTGCTTTGCTCTGTGTGGCAAGCAGAAGAAATGAAATGAAAAAACAAAAACAAAAACAACAGTCCTTCATATTCATCCTATCTGAATTCTTTTAGCTGCACTGTCAATGATCTTCTATTTTCAGAGCAACAAGCTGCATTGCAAACATTGAAACAGAGCTAAATGCCCATGTTCTGTGAATTGCTCTGTTCAACAGAATCACTACTGAACCTGCTTTTCTGTCCCAGAGGGGTACTGTGAGTCCTCCAGACTGACACGGGGCACACAGTCCTCTGCTGAATGGTTGACAAGTCAGTCCTAGCAAAAACACTGCCTCTAGTCCAGGTAATTTAGCTTGGAAACCATCTGGAGAAGTGAAGGGGAAGGAGTATTTTCTTGTGGATAAGGTGGCAACTGGCATTTTGCCATCATGGAGGGCACCTCAGATATCCATGCAGCCACTGGTGCTCCCTGAAGAGATCCCTGCATCACCCACCTGCTCCATAGGCCTCCTGGGTACTGGGACATGGTGGAAGCGGATGGACATCAGAGCCTCTCAAAGGAGGGGTGGTCTCCTCCCACACCACCTGGTGAATGGACACAATGTGTTTCTCTCCACCATCTGCTCACCACGCAGCTTGAAGTCTCAGTTTCCCATCCGAGCTGCAGGCAAGAACCACTGTCCAGCTTCACAGCCTCACTTATCTCCTTGTCTTTTCATCTCCACTGCCTGCAAGCACTTGCTCTCAAAGGAGGGAGTTAAGAACTGGGTGTTGCTTTTAGAGGAGTGACTGACTCACAGAAGAGCTGAGTAAGTCTTTGAAAATTCTGAGTAAAGTGAAAGAAATCACCAAACTAGAGCTCTAAGTTATGTCTTTCTCACAGCCTTCTTCTAGAACAGGCTGCTTGTTCTAAAAAACAAGTGCAGTTCTAAAAAGCATGGGACTAATGTTTTTGAAGGGAACTTTTTTGCAGAGTACTTTCTGGAGTGCTGTTATAATACAATTTTTTACTCTTTTATGAAGGCTTTTTGTTTTATTCATTTCATTTATAAAGTTTAAAATCCTTGTCACTGATACGTGCCAAACAAACCCAGCAAGATCTGGGCATCTGTTTCACTTTGCTTTCTCATAGCATAGAATTATAATTTACCTTTGCCTGCTTAGATGTAGAATGCTAGTCAGGTGTGTGACATTATCTCATTTGCCTGGCAGGTAAGCTGCAAAGTGCTGCAGTTCTTTCACCAGTACATGCTGGGCTGCAACTACTTCTGGATGCTGTGTGAAGGCATTTACCTGCACACGCTGATTGTGGTGGCTGTCTTTGCAGAGGAGCAGCGCTTGCACTGGTACTACCTCTTGGGCTGGGGTATGTATGGTGTGCTTTGTAGCACATGTAGTTGGTGGAAGTTGGTGTAGTTGGTTCAGATATTTGCATTGTATTCATGCTACTAAGTCATAGCCTAGGACTGAGTTCTTAGGTCCTAAATTTGAGTGCATTTGTTTGTGTGAGTCTAGAGAGTCACAAAAATGTCAACAGCTGTCATTATCTGTTACTTGCTGCACCTTGGGATTTGCTGAAAGAAATGTTTAAACTTTGTTAAGCAAAGCTTTGAGAGTGAAATAGACTGTTATCCAAGTGCATCTCTCATCTGAACAGAACATGTTTAGTTTTGTCACTTTGCGTGCAAAAATATCAGTCTTATATAAAAGCATATTTACTCTGGAATGAGGAGGAAAATCAATATCTGTGTCTACCAATTTGTAAAAATGCAGCACATACAAAGAAAAACCAGAGCTTTTCTGAAACTGAATCCAATATTGGGTATACTTTGGCAGATGTTACTTTAAGGGAGAAGATACCATTTTACAGAGGAGTAGGTAATGTCTCTGTTCTTATTTTGTCTAACAGCAGTGATCTCTAAGGCATTTCAGGTGTCAATTAGCAAATCTCAGTGATATACTATGGGAGAGGTTACAAATGCTATACAAAGTCTCTCTAGTAGCATGTGTATTGACCAAGAAGTCATGTCTAAGTTTCCTCCTTCAGAGCCAAATATGCAGATCACTTCTGTTTTCACTGAGGGAGTTGTTGCCATTTAATTATTAGCAACAACAGGTATTTATTCTTTGTGCTTCCTGGTTCAATGAAAGGCCACGTGAATACAACCAATATATTGGAGTGAAGTACCATTTCTTTCACATTTAAATCTCTACTGTAAATTCAGTCCGAATCAGCGTTGACAGAAAATCATTAGCAATAGCTTTTTTCCAGCTTGGGAGCTGTGAATTTCTGGCCTCATTCCAACTTCTGGTGAGCCAGGCCTTGTATTTCAAAACCCACTGGTGCAGCAAGTGGTAAATGACAGAACTTTGTTTATCATCTCCCTGCGTTATGGTTTTCTTACAATCCCCGACTGAAGCATAAGGAATGTACTTGCTATTTTTCATCCTTCTTGCAAATGTAATGCCTGATCAACATCATTTCATTTTTCATTATTTCATTTACAGTAGGAAAGTGAAAAACAGCCTCCTGTTTTAGCAGAGGAAAAAATGGGAATTGGTTACATGGGAGAAAAATGAACCTGAATGCTCTGAAGAACTTTAAAACCCTGAATCCAACTGCTAGTTGGACATCCGGTAGCAGATGCTAAAGGATTATAACAGCAAAGCAGAAAGTTGTTTTGTTGGTTGTTTTGTTGTTGTTTTGTTTTGGGGCAGTTATTTGCTTTCAAATAGCTGCTATCACAGTTTTCATAGTTCAGAATATATTTGAACATTTGAATGTACAAAGTTTGGTAGCCCTCTGCTTTTGAAAATGGAAGCCCTGTATGAAGAGTAATTTTATACCCTTCCTTCCAGTTCAAACGTTTGCTGTCTTCGTGTAGCGTAAGACTTCCTGAAGTACTGTCATTCTGTATCACATTATGCTGGAGAAAAGTGGGCATTAACATATTTTTCTAAGTGTTGTTCACTTTAGGTAATGCATCTTGTGCAACTGGGACAGCTGGCTTGGTGTGAAAGCTTATGAGCTAGCTGAGATATGGTTGAGGGCATTGAAATATGGTTGAAGGTATCTTGATGGGTAATTCAGTGAAGATAACTGAAAGGATGCTCATCAGTATCTGCAGCATTGTCCCAGAAATAAGGAACATCTGTGGGAATGGTGTGATGATATACTGAGAGAGAAAAGGTTAATAGAAAGCAACACAACTCTGACTGTGAAGTCTGCATCCTTAGTAATGAAACTACATGGATACTACCACACTAAGTAGTCATTTGCACCTTCTAACTGAAGTAGAAGTCATTAGATCCTATTGCTAATGATTAGGACAACCTGGCTACCCCTAAAGTTTGCATAAATCAGTATAATTCCACTGCTTCCAAAACCAGTACTCACACGGTCTGTCTTCAAGTGTCCAGCTGCGTTAATCAATGAAGAGAGAGATGTTTCCCCAAAGGACAGTGCAGAGCAACAGCAGTTCATGCTCTGAATTACAATTCAAAAAATCAAGGTAAATGTACAACACAAGATGAATATACTCATTATTCTTTACAAGGAGAGTGGTTAGGCCCTGGAATGGGCTGCCCAGAGAGGTTGTGGATGCCCCGTCCTTGGACGTGTTCAAGGCCAGGTTGGACGGGGTCCTGGGCAACCTGATCTGAATGTGTTATGTTTGGTGGCCCTGCTAGGCAGGGGGGTTGGAACTACATGATCCTTGAGGTCCCTTCCAACCCGGGTGATTCTGTGTGATTCTGTGATTATTCCTTGTTATAACTAATCCCTACTCAAAACAATCTGGATTATTTTATTTGGAAAAATCTTTATTGATGTTTGTAAAACAACTTAGTCTGAAAAAATAAAAATCTGAGCAAATACAAAAACACTTCCATGAAATGTTTGCAGATGACTGAATGGAATCTGACGCAGGTGGATGTATTTGAAGATGGATGCCCTCAGGTGACACCTTCTTTGGCACCTGCTGCTGAGAATGTCCTTTTTCATGTGCTATTGTTTCAGTGGGTCAGAAAATCACCTTTATGCAGGGCATGATAATAGCATCAGGTGGGTGCATCCAACTGCGTTCTGTTCCATCAGGCTGCTTCAGGCTGCTTCATCCACATAAAATTGAAAAGGGAATCACTTATGTGGGCAGTGCTGTAGCCAACTGGAAATGCAATTAAGCATGATTGCCAGATTTTTTTCAAAGAGGACCTGGCATGACCTTCAGGGGTATGGCATACCTTCTGTTGGGGTGGCTGGAGTTGCTCAGCTCTCGTAACACATATATGGGACCTCTGGAGTGAAACAGTGAGGTCATGAGGACACGATAGGCCTTCTTGGTGTTCCCCTTCTCACTGCTACTGGCCTTTTCCAAGGCAAGAGCAACATCTAGCTGCATGGACCAGACTGCGGCTGGAAATCTGAGCCGTAGATGGTCAAGAGTTTCTTACCTTATTAATGAAAACTTTCCGTTGTGTTCTTCAGATTTGCATGAGAATTTGTTGAGCCAAATATTTTAGGTTAATGCATTTCACAGAAGAAAAAGGTCCCAAGGCATCAATGTGGAGCAATCTACTTGCAATGCTTTTTACCGTTAAAGAGCCGTCCCTTAAAAATGCATTTTAATCTACATAGTCTGTCAACAAAACTGGATCAAACTTGCTCCGTTTCCAAAACAAAAGGACTTTCTAGAGCTGCTAGTCCCATAATGTCACCCTGAGAACGGTAGCTCTTTTCTTTCTGTTCAGATATTTTTATTTTTCTAAAAAACCATTCTGCAGCAAGAAGCAAAGAAATCATTTTCTAACGGTATGAAAGAGAAGACAGTCCATCATTTTATTCTCCCACAGCTGCATTGTTCTCTGAAGTTAAACTGCCATAAGAACTTATTTTAGCAGTAAAGCAAGTAGCTGTTGCTTAGAGATGCCTGGAGAGTGCAGAGTGTCCTATTTACACACTTTTTTTTTTTTTTTTTTTTTTTTTTTTTTTTACCGTAATCTCACTCCAGCATTGGCTGACCTGTGTTCTGTGGCAAGAACACTCAAGAATTAGTCTGAGTATTCTATGCCTCTTCTAAAAGTGTTTGTGTCCAAGATGTACACAGCTCTCTGCAAAGGACAGACAGTAGTAGATGATCCCCAGCTGTCTGTATGTGCAAGGCTGTACAAGGTGGGGTCAGTGTTGAAGCACAGGCTCACAGGTTTCTAGCCTGTTGGAAAGGGAGACTACATACACAGAAAATGGAGGAAGATAGACGGGGGGGGGGGGCGGGCCAGATTGCCACTTGAAATCAGGATATACTCAACTGAGATATGTTAAGAATGGCATGTTTCCCCTGGTTCAGTACACATTTGCTCAATTCTGCTACCTGTCAGAGCAGTGGCTTCCCTTAAGGTGCTGGGAGAAAGCTGGGACTTCACTTCTTTTTTTTTTTTTTTTTTTTTTTTATGATCAATGATGTTCAAGCCAAAAACACCAAGGCTGACCTATTCCTTTAATCATTTCAGGGTTTCCTTTAGTGCCAGCTTCAATTCATGCGGCTGCAAGAGCCAAATACTTCAATGACAAGTGAGTAGCATGTCTTTTTTTGAAGGAATTTAGCACTATTTGTGTTACACATTTTGAGTAAATAATAAATTATGTGGTATATTTCTCCTCCAGCTGCTGGATGAGTGTTGACACTCACTTGCTTTATATTGTTCATGGACCTGTAATGGCAGCTTTATTGGTAAGAATATTTGCTATCAACCATTCAATAATTATTTTAGAAATGCTGTTAATGTGTAGAGAATATAAATTTCTGTACTTCAAGTCTTCTGATGAAAATTTGAAAGCAATTTGTGATTTTCTCTTTTAAAGAAAGGCTCTCAATACTTTTCATAAATCATCCAAGGAACCACCTGAAATATAATCAGATTTTGAAGCCAACTGAACGATGTAACTGAGTTTTATTCAGCCCAAGTCCCAAACACATCTCAATGTGCCGTCCAAGATGTGCTTTTGTTCTGTTTGATACTGACTTCTGCATGGATATACCTGCAGAAATGGCCTAGCAGATCAAAGAGTATGATGGGGAATGCTGAGAATACCTCTGAATAAAGAAACAACCCTCTGTCTACTAACTTAAAAAAAAAAACAAAAAACAAACAAAAAAAAAACCCACCCAGGTCTTTCTGCCCCTTCTTGAGAAATAGCTTTGCCTATCAGGAATACAGAGAAGCCAGTTTGTCCCTGCCATGTTCAGCCTGCCATGCCTGCAGGATCACATCTGCTGCGGGTTTATTGGCTTGATCTTGACTGCTGCTGTCATAAAGCCAGCTTCTAGGAGAGGCCAGTCAGCCTTTATTTTAATCACTAAGCCCCAGGTCTGCACATTTTAGCTGCAAAGAAAAGAGGAGAGGCTGGTTTTATGGAAGCAGAGCAATTTGTAACTGTTTTTAAAATAAGGTGTTATATTTTCTGTCTCGTTCTTATGCTGTTTCCTGTTTTAGTTTTCTCTTGAAGTTGTCACTGTTTATACAGTGTCCTTCATGATTTGCTACAGAAATCTCATAGTGGTAGACTATGACTCAGGCAGACTTGGAGGAGCTGAGGGTTTTTACCTTTGCTGAGTCTTTTTTTCACCTTCCACAGTACCTTCAAAAAGTTCTAAAAGTGAAGGTTAAGTAGAGGGAGTGAAGTCAGAGGAGGATGGAGAATAAGATTTAGATTTAATGCTAAATGGGATCTCAGAAGTCATTTATTATTCCTTTTTTTTTTTTTTCTTTTTTTTCCAGTAGAGCATGAATGTAAAACAGCTGAAAGGTCTCTCAGTAGCTAAGAAGTTACAAAGTGCTTTGTGAAAGCTTACTGATTCTTGGTTTATTGTTTTAAAAGATCCAAGTGAGATTTCTCACATATGCATGGATTTGGGACTATTAAAATACCTATTCTAGTTATGTAATAAGAGGATACTTATTTTAAAAAATGGTTGCTATAGAAGTCTGTTGAAGTTCATAAGCACAGGTGCCTGCTGGTACTGTAAAGGAGTAGGAAAGGCAGCCTGGTTACATACTGGGGAGAAAGGAAATCTGTGATGCCTATGATGTCCTCAGGGCTCATTATCTGCCCATGTGCTTCCAGGCGTATCCTGCCAGGAGCTCTGAAGGCAGGGCAATGTGGCCCTGTGCTGAGAACCCATGGCTGGAGTCAGGTTTTTAGAAATGACTCTGGAACTCAGATACGTGGATTTTTGGAAGGGCTTTGGCCCTTCAACTCTTCGGCCTTTCTGCCCTGTTCCAGCTTGTTTTGTTACCTATGGGCAGCGTATATAGGACCACTACAGTCTCATGGAGGCAGAGTTGAGCCTAGGTTTTCTCAGGGCCCTTTGCTCACACAATCCTGAAGTGACAGCACACGTGAGCCAGAGCAGGTCCCTCAGAGAATGTGTGTACCCTGTAGGCTCTGTACGCCCAGGGACACCTGTGGGTTTCTCACCTGGCTGCAGCACAAAGCATGACACCTTGGTGACCTTCAGAGCAGCCATTTCCCTGGGAATAATTCATCCGCTGTGCTTAAACTATGAGATGTTTTGTTCCTTGGAGATCCTCAGTTTGACCACGTCAGTGTCAAAACACTCAGAACTGATCCCTGCCTATCTCAAACATCCATTCAGGTTCCTCAGGCAAGCACCTATAGCAGTCTTAATGTCTGCTTTCTGAAGGTGTTCAAGGTACTCTCCAAGGTCTGACTCCAAGGGGAGTCAGCTAGGAAAGCTAGGAAACTGCATTTTAAAGCCATTTATGTGTTCTGTGGTTTTGGTTTGAATGCCTGTTTAATTTGGTTGCTTTTACCTATAATGGCTTTGCTTTACAGGTCAATTTTTTCTTTTTGCTTAACATTGTCCGAGTTTTGGTGACAAAGCTAAGAGATACCCACCGTGCTGAGTCCAACATGTATATGAAAGCTGTCAGAGCCACGTTAATCCTGGTTCCCTTACTAGGAATTCAGTTTGTTATTATACCCTGGAGACCAGAAAACCGACTTGCTGGAGAAATATATGATTACATCATGCATATATTAATGCATTACCAGGTATGCTATATAGTAGCAACTTCAGCTTAAGTAACGTGCTTGCTGTTGAGCTTATTTAGCCAAAGATATTGTTGTCAGTTGTTTTGCACTGAAATTGAGCATGATTGTGGTTTTATATTTTTCAATTGCCTTTACATGTCTGAATTATCTACCTCAGCACAAGTAGCATTGATGTATCAAGAAAAAACATGAGATAAAAGAAACAGAAAAATGAGGGGAAAAGATCAAGTGGCACTACTTCTGAACTAAGCAGAGAACCAAGATCACAAAGGTCTTCTATGTTGAAAGTGCTATTTCTGCTAAGTGCTGAAATTTGCTGAAACTGCTGCTGTGAGGTTAATAATAAAATTAGCTGCATACAAAGTACTGTGCAGAGTGAATTCCAATACACAAAAGAAAAATCGTGACAATGAAGCTTGATTTAGGAGTCAAAATTCCATTATTAAATAGTTGAAATTAAAGTATAACACTTATAACACTGACATCTTTATTTCGAAAGTACTTTGAAAATGTCATTGTTCAATAGGATTTTATTTTATTTTTTAAACAAAAAAATATGTGACTTCAAATGGTTGTCTGGTTTATTCTCTTAATATACCCAGTCCCTTATTGCTGAGCAAAGGCAAATTGCTGATGCATTTGTGAGTAGAGGGCAACACGGGCAAACACACTGACCCACTTCTACTTTTATGTGAAGGTAAACACAGAAGGTATTTTAATGTTGTAGTAAGTAAATAACCCTTTACCAAAAAAAAAAAAAAAAAAAAAAAAGTTCCTTTAATGAGGTGATAAGTAATGCTACCAAAATCTGTGTATCCTGCTGTCTGAGATTTCCTGCTTATATCATCCTTACCAGTTCAAAATTGTGTGTGCATGATACCACATGCATAGAAAAACTGGAGTGGTAAGTCTGACTGGTTTTGTAGGAGATGCTCAGGAATAACAGAAATAAGCACATCTAGATATGCTGTATAGTTTTTAGGGAGCCATAAGCTAGAAGAAATACAATTGAAGTATCAGAAAGCCACATAAATTTGAAGCATCTGGATAGGGTTTTGTTTGTTTTTAACCTGAGCAAATTACATCCTGTAGGAGAGTGAAATGTAAGTCAAATACCTGTCAAGCATAAATGTCTTTGGACGAGTATTAAACACAGAAAAAATTACTGTGGGATCAGTCAAGTTCACAAAGGTCTGAGAGCTTCTGACTCTAGAGAGTCCCTTAGGCATGATTCATTAGAGAGCCATGTGCTTTTGGGTTTCACATGATTCCAGAAATAATGTATTTCGGAAGCAATCTATAAAGGCCTTAATGTCCAAATAAACATGGTTCCCATCTCTGCTATCAATCCCATAGTCACTGTTACCCTCTGTCAACTGGTAATGTATTATAGGTCAGTTTTACACACAGTGGAAGACAGAGAGAATTGATCTAGAGGGCTCATCCTCAGCAGGGATTGCACCCAAAAAAAGAAAAACAAAACAGCAGCAGTTAGAGAGAATATGAAAGGCTTATGTCAAAGAAATAGCAGAATTAACCCATGGGCCCTACATGATATGATAACATACATCCAGCCTCTCGCATGTTATAATAGTATGTGTATCCCTCATAAAATTATCAGCATCCCAAACCTTCCTAGCTCCATAGACACAAAGTTTATATTTGCTACTGGTTTCTCTGTAGCTTTACAGATGAAGAGATTCACAGTACACTGAACTATGAAAAAAATGACATAAAAATCAGAAGAAGCAGAAACAGAAGTAATAGAACTACAAGTAATTGTTCATGTAGTGGACCATGGTTGAAAATATGTTGGATGTTATAAAAAGGCCTGATAGAGATGAGCAGGCATGAAAATTCTGTTAGTGCCAGAGGTACGTGTTATAGCTCTGATATTTGTATTTCACAAAACCAGGTGAGATGGCAATTTTAGTGAGGATAAGTATTTTACTGCCATGAGACATGGCTTAAAATTCAATAAAGGCACAGAACCAGTTTAGTATTTGCTCTAATTAAAAGCAACAGGCAGTTTACTTGTGCATTTAATCTTCCAGATCTTTGCTGCATGTTTTCTCTTGATCTTATCCTAATATTTTTCACCAGTTGTGTATGAACATCATTTCTGTGTTTGCACAGAAGGATGACACATCTCATAGTTTGCTATCTGTAAGTGGGCAGATGTCTTACCAGTTATCTATTGTTCTCCTTCAGACTCGTTAGACTCCCATCTGTCAGGAGACCTCATCAAGCTTCAAGAAATGTTACCTTACTCCCCTGCATGGCGAACAGTCTGTTTCTATTCCTCTCAGTATTTATTTGGGTTGCGATTTTTACTGTGTGGGTAAATGGGAAACCTTTGAGCGTATGATGTGGGGACCCTAACAGAAAATTAACCTCCACCTTTATTCCAGATGGCATCTCACAGATGCTATTGCTAAACAGAGTGGTTTAATTTCAAATATAAATTGCCCAAATTCATGCAAATGTCAGTGAAAGCAATTATCTAGGGAAGCACAATAAATTTTATTCTGTCCGCTTGTCTTTTCAACATATGTCCTCAGATTTCTTCAGCACAGGGAAGAGCAAGAAGTGCTTATATAGCATTTAAAAAGATGAAAAATGAGCATTCATTCCTACTTGTAGATGAGCCCAAGGGCCCCTGGCTCAGTGTTAGACCCAGCTCCATGTGTGTGTTCATCCTGGTTTCCTTACAGCTGTAAGGGGGCTCATGAGACTTGCAACATGTCATTATGGAGATCTTCCATCTGCGTATTTCCACTTTTATCTTTTGAGCCTCTTAGTGAACACAGTTGGTTACTGGGTTCTTTGTAGTGTTTTCTGATGGTTTTTTTTACATAGTGGGTTAACTTCTAAAAGGAAAAAAGTGAATACATATATATAAATATATATGTATGTATAAATTTTGGAAAAACTGCAGTTGAAATGTGAGCTTCACTCCCAAACTGTGGGTGAACATTGTCCTATTCATCATCTGTAGAAAGAATTTTGTTCTGTTGAACTTTCTTTCCTTCTTCCTGTGATAGATTCAGAAGTACAAGGACAATTCAGATCCACTTAAGAAACTCAGAAAAGAGAGAAAGCCAGTGAAGCAGCAGAAATGTGATAGATAGGCAAGAAATGAGTAAGGTGATAGGTAAATGTCCCTAATTTGGATGAGTTCATAGGAGCCTTTACTCCCCAGTGCCAAAAGTCTGCTGGGGACCTCCACATTTGTGTGTGGTTGTTACAGAGGTTTCTGACTTATTTTCAAGAAGATTCAGGAGCAGCTTTGGACGGCAGAGCCCAGAGGGCTATTGCTGTTGAAAGAAGAACAATGAGACATAGATGGGGCAAAGGAAATAATTTCTTCAGTCAGCAGAGATGTACAACTTCCATGATTTCAAAAAGGTGAACAGTCACATCTGTTCTCAGCTTATTCCAGACAAGAAGAGCAGCTGGAGATATAATGCTTCCTCTTTAGCTTTTCTAACAGAAAGTCTAGAGAAGGCAATAGTGAAGGGAACATAAATAGATAATAGATACTAACTGTAGGATTTAACAAGAATTTGAATTGAATGAACAAGAATTTAAATATCCTGTACAGGATATTTATTTGGAAGCATTCAAGGTCAGGCTGGATGGGACTGTAAGCAATCTGGTCTAGTGGGAGGTGTCCCTGCCTATAGCAGGGGGCTGGAACTAGGTGATCTTAAAGGTCCCTTCCAATCCAACCATTCTATGAAATAAAATGGAAAATGACATCAATAGTTCAAGTTCAATTTCTGCCTTAAGGTGAACTGCAGTTCCCGATTTCCCCTAAAATGCTCCTAGAGAAGAACAGACTTCTTTCTCTCCTCCTGGAGTCTTATCTTCTGTGTCCCACTGAACTTCTCTAATCCCAGAGGAGATTTAAATCCATCTCAGTTCCCATTGTGGCTGACTACTGTTAATATAAGCACATTCCAGCAAAACAGCAAAACCCTTAATGTGACCATATACCACAGTACCACAGCAGATGTTTTTCAAGACAGCACAAATTGACATAGCATGCACAGTGCAGGGGAATAATCATTATAGGCCACAGGGAAGTGTAACGTTTGCATAAATTTCAGATTTAGGCATCTGTGATCTGCCAAAGGTCTGCTGTTAAGGCATTAGTTTTTGGTTGACTTCATGGTGTTTCCCAAACCAGAGCATGGGGGAGAACTATTATGCATTACATACTGTGTTCTGGAGTTGGAGTTTTCGGAGGGTACTGTTTTCCCAAAACATAAAAAGATTTATTTTGCTCACTCCAATTGCCTTCCGCCTCCTCTGTCTTCACATTTGAAGTTATTTGCAACTACATATTGCAACTAAAGAAATTTTATTGCAGCAAAATCATTGCTAAAATTCAGGTGATAGCACCTCTTCAAATCAGCTTGTGCGTGTCCCTGATACAGCATTCTGCTACAACATTTTACCTTATCTTTGTAGTCTAAAACATGCATTTGAGGGTCCAAGATGTTTTACAAAGCATCAGTTATAATTTAACTGGTAATCAGTAAAATGAGAGCTTATAAGGAAGATGCAGCTGTAAAGTACCTCTGAGCAGCCCCTGGGAACACAGAGTATTGCAGTGCAGTTTTTCCCTCAATTTCACAAACTGCCATAAATTTGGTTTCTAATAACAGCTTTAAGTAATCTAAAATGAGGGCATTTGGCTCCCGGCATTGTTATGTAATGATATTTTAATAAGAGTTAATGCTCTTTAGAACACAGAGCAGTGTAATTATGTGGTTTTGAACAGCAGGCTCTATGCACAAGAATTTTCTCTCTTACCTGTTTCACACTTCCTCACCTCATGGTCTTGGCTTGACCCTGTTTAATCCTGTAGAGGTAAGGAAATATCTGAACAAACGTGGCAATAATGAAATTAATTTCAAGAGGTTTAGGACCAAGCTATGATCTTCAGTCTCTTCCTTACCTTCTAATTCACCTGTGTTTTGTGTTGGTTTATTTTCCCTTTTTCTGACCTATAACATCTGTTTTCACACTTTCCCATCCATACTGATGCCGCACATACAGGTCCACTTATTCCATCATACACTTCAATTGAAAGCCTTTCTGGCACAGCCGGGCTTCCCTTGTGTGACAGTTCTTAACAGGGTAACTTCACTCTGACAAATGCACAGCAACACGTGGGGCAGTTCCTCTGCCTTCACTTCATAAAGCCAATATCACTTAGTTATCCTTCTCCTGCCCTCTCAAACAAAAATAACCTTATAGGCAGAACAGATAATCTAGAAATGATCTAGAAAATATATTGAAAAGACAAAAACTGGTGTAAAAATATAACTGAGAATTAGGGAGATGTTAGGTGAAATGTCTGTGATGGAAAGGAAGTGGATCAAAGTTTATCTTGCATGCCTCAAGCCTCATTTTCCAAACAATGCAAACAAATATCTATGTATATATTTTGATCCTCAAATGCTTTTCATTTTCTTCCTTTTAGGGCTTGCTTGTGGCAACTATATTCTGCTTCTTCAATGGTGAGGTATGTATCTACAACACAACAAGAGAAAAGAAACTTCAAAAACAGTTAGGCGTTGATTGGTACAAAAATGAAGCATCTCGAATTACAAAATTCAAAGGCAGAGAAAGATATTTTTCAAGATCTGTATACAAGCAGCTCTGTGCATTTCTGAAATTTCTATGTGAATACCCCATTAAGTCAGGAAAGTCAGCAGCACCAAGTGCAGCACAGACGTGTCTCTCCCCATTTCACCCACGATACCACACAAATTAGAGGTCAAAGTAAAGGATTAAAACACTAGTAAAAGACTCAAACAGTTGACAGAGCTACTACACATGGTAGCATTGTCAGAGCAGAGGAACCTGTAGGGCTGCAACTACTTTCCCTTCTTTGAAGGTTAGTGCTGGCCTTTTTAAGGTCAGTAATTATCAAGCTGTAATTAAGGCTTGAGTTAAGGAGTTAAGGATGTCTCCCCTTCTCTTATAGCTTGATCAAATGTTTATACTTACCAGTGTATCTAGGTCCACTTCACTAAGTTGTTTTTATAAAAATAGCTGTTTGTAACATGTCAAGAGCCATTTAAATTCCTCCAGTAAGCCATTTCCCAAAGATGGTAAACTGTTGTGATACACTGGAACCATTTAACTGTAGAGAAATAAACCACAGCATTATCTCAGAAAAGCTGGAAATCCCTTTAAAAAGTTTGCTTTGAATTCAGAGCAGATAGATTAGATACAGAACAAAATTTGCAATGCTAACACTCCGTACGTCATCCTACAGGGACATTCTTACTTTTGTTTATTCCTGTATGTTATTCTCAAGTAGTAATGATGTGATCATGCTGTATTTTTGATGGTGACTTGAAGCAAGTTTTCCAACTGATAAGGTGCTACTGGCCGGTTTTCTGGCTTTCAGAATGGCAGAGTGTATTAAATTCTACCATCTCTTGTTGACATCACTGTACACTTGCTTCTGGCTGAGTCACCCTGTAAAGGTACACTGAAATGCAACAGTAAAAGAGGCCTCCCACAGCTTATGGGAGACATAAGAAGGAAATGGCAGAACATAAGTAGGTAAGGACACCAGAAATTAAAATGAAATAACAGTCATAAAGATCATATTACAGAAAGTCACACTCTCATTTCAGAGTTTAGACCATTTAAGCAAAGTTGGCAGACATGCTATTCTTTTCTCGTGTCATGTCCACCCCCAGAACCTGCAGGCTACCACCGTATTTCTTCTCTACTGTTATCACCTTCTGGCACAGTTCAGTCCCCATGCTCTGCACATGCAGCAGGACTTCTGGTTCCTTCTGGTAGGGAGAACATGGCATGAAAAATGAAGAGACAAGCCAGGCAATTCTTGAAACAGCATATCCCTATAGGACTGATTGCACAGCTTTGTACAGGCAGTGTGCCAGTATGTCCTCACTTGCCTCCAGACAATGTATTACACACAAATCCTTGCCTTCAGGATTGCTTTCTTCGTCCTTCCTTCCCCCCAGGGTCACCTTCAAGTTTTTCTGATTAGATTTTGCAAAACATATTTGCTTTATATTTTATAGCTTTAGGGCAAAAGGCCAATTACTCTGTAGTTCTCCAAATCTAATGAGAACATTTGTGCCTAGATTAAAGGTTGTAGCAGTGCTAAAATGAAGAAAAGCAACAATAAATAGCACTGAAAGCATACAGACCGTCAGTCACATCCAGAAGCCTTTTCAGCACAGCTGGCAGCCCATTGCCACCGCTGAAATGCACCACCCACCACCTCACTGTGCTCACATCTACTGTTTGGTCTCCACAGACATTCAGTAAGCAGCAATAAGTGTCAGTGGATGCCATTTTTTCTGCATGGAGGAATACAGTTCCACACCTTTGCTTCATGCACACATCCATGTCAGGCACCATTTAGTAAGAATGCCCCTCTGCTGCCGTCTGTCACACAGCAACAAAACGTAATGGAATATGCAGAACATGCAGAGTAGCAGCAGAATCATAGAACCATAGAATGATGAAGGTTGGAAAAGACCACTAAGATCATTTAGTCCATCAGCCCATCACCACCATGCCCACTAAGTCCCTCAGTGCCGCACCTACACGCTTCTTGAAAACCTTCACCACCTGCCTGGGCAGCGCGTTCCAATACCTCACCACTCTTTCTGAGAAGAAATTTTTCCTAATTTCAAACATAAGCTTACTCTGTTGCTACTTAGGTCCTAAACCTAACCTAAATCAAACCTATTGCCCTAAATAGGCTAACACCAAGATGGCATTATGCACTGACAAAGGGAGAAGAGCTCTGAGTTCAGCTGCATAAGAGAACTAAGCTAAGATAATCCCCTCCAGTCTCACTGTGTGCAGTATGATACAGACCAAAGCCACAATTTGGTTTTCAGTCATGGCAGGAGATTGTTTCCAGGCCACTGTATACATCCGTAGAGTATAGATGCCGTAGAGTAGAATTCAAAGTGGTTTGTCATGAGAAAATTCAGCACAGGGCAGGCAGATTAATTTTAGTAAGAAAACTAGATACTCAGGAATTTATTTTTTTCTACTGGAATATTTAACTTCAAGGCTAAAATGCATGAAGCTTAGCCAGGACAAACAGTGCTAAACTCGGTACCACCTGACAGTATTTTATGTTGAATTTGTTTGCATGCTACCTCACAGCCTCTCTTTATTGCCATAAGCCTATCTATAGAAAGAAATGGAAAATTGCTAAAATGTCATCAGTGCCCTCGTTCATGTGGAAGAACACATAAACAATGGACTTTTCCAGGACTTTTTAAATGATTAATCTTCTCATGTATTTTCGTGCAAAATCTTAGTGTTCAGCAGCTCTGTAGTTTCTCTGTCCAGTAACAACAGTGTTGTGCAGATGATACGAAGACTCTTCAGTAGTCTGCTCACCAGACCACATTTCCAGGCCTGAGATTACCTCTGGACTGCAAGACTGGCCAACACAATGGAAAGTCTCTTTGGAAAAAAAACACCACCAAATAACAGCCACATACGTCATGTGCCAAAGAGGCATGAATGGATAATGGAGAACAGGAAAACCTTTAAAGTCTTCAAAAGCAGAGAAAGCCAATTCAGGCTCCTCATTTCTCTGGGTTTCTCTTTCCTCCATCTGCAGTCACAGAGGAAAACATGGCAGGAGCCTCTGTGGTTGTTAGCACAGTATGGCTGGGCGTGTGATTTTCAGTAAGGCTGCTTGCACATTGAAATCTGTGCCTGAACAGTTTTAGTTGGCACTGAGCAGCGATCACCTGAGATCCTTGGAATCAGGGCAGAAATCTAGGTCTACTCATTGCTTTACCCAAGTGCAGCACCTCATGTAGCCCACCAGCCAAGGGTGGCCAGACTCTTGTAGGTGCCAGCACTTGGAACGAAAGCAGCTGCTCCTACCTGGTGCTCTCACTGCTCCACGGGGCCTGTAAGCCTTCACCAGTGTCACTCCTATTGAAGGGATGTGTCTGCTCCCTCCCAGTCCATACATACCGCAGCACCGTTGCCTTCTGAGAACAAAACTGTAAGGGTCTCCTGGCAGACTTTGCTCTTCCTGCTTCACATAACCATGGTTAACTGTTGTGCTTCATGTAGCTTCTAGGGTAACCAGACTAGAGCATTCATCTGGAGCACTGTAATGTTAAAAAGGCAGTATTAAAGAGACTAAAACCTGTACAGGTTTCACTTTGTGCACTTCCTTATTATGTGATACAGCTGCAGTACTCTTCCATGCAGTTAGGTTTTTTTCACTTATAAACTTTGGTGGTGATATGATACCACACATCCATGCATGCAGCCATTTCACTTCAAATCTTGGTATGCTCTGCCCACAGCCCTGGTAATTGCAGTCCCATTGTGACCATATATCTTTTCTGTGCTTGATAGCTAATTAATCTACATTGACCGTTAGTTTTCTTTTATTTGTGTGTTAGAAGGTAAACAGAAATTTATTTCTCTAGAGGATAAGAACTCTTAACCACTTTGCCTTGAGCTATGTGATAGCAAAATAGAGGTAGTATTGGAAACTGAGCATGGAGATACATAGCTTTCAGTTATTTTTAATGGACCAGTCCAGCAAATGTTTGTTTACTCAAGCAAGGAGTCATACCCGGGTCAGTGCAACTACTTGCATGAGTAAGGATTTATAGCATCAGTCTTCATCCCGTGGCTCGCTCCTTGGCTTAAAAATAAAAATCCAAAGCAATTGA
Organism: Centrocercus urophasianus; assembly: GCF_019232065.1. Taxonomy (NCBI): domain Eukaryota; kingdom Metazoa; phylum Chordata; class Aves; order Galliformes; family Phasianidae; genus Centrocercus; species Centrocercus urophasianus. The sequence continues at coordinate 25,168,872 of NW_024884711.1, forward strand.
AAAATCCATTTTTGGCACATTGTGTAGTCCTGCTGCACAGCCAGTGAGCATCTCAGGTTCACAGCAATTCCTTATGAAGTCTTGTCCTTATGTGACAGGGAACAGCTTTCTTGCAATGGGTGGGGAGTCAATCGAATTTTACTATATACATATCAATGGAGTGATTAGGATTGTGGAGTCACAGGAAATACTAAAGACATTGAGACCCATTTACATCAGTGGAAGGTACTGCTCTGCACAGAGCCTGGAGAGTGGCCCCAGAGCAACTCACTGAGCAAGAATCACACACAGCTCTGCTGCAGCACCAGCATTTGAGCCCTGGGATCTGCACATCTCTCCCGCTGCTGGAGGACTGAGTCACAGCACACTGTGGTGGCACTCAGTTCCTGCCCTCACACTGGGGGAATAGGACAGCTGAACTGAATGGATGGAGCCCAGCTTTGCCCAATGCCTGCTTGCATCTCAGCACAGCCTTTGGGAAGGAACTGGAGGGCGCCAGCACTCCCAAACATGCAGCTGGAGATGGGCTTCTTATTCCCTGGCAGGCCTCAGCAGCTTCAGTCACATCCTGGCACAGGGTAGAACATCACCCTTAATATAAATGTAGAATATAATGTTTTGCTCCTAGAGGATGAATGTCCAAAAGCTGAAATTCTCTGCTACACAGAGGTCTGTGACCAATGCTAGCTTTTTTGCCAGTGCAGAACCTCCTCTTGAACTACCAGAAAAATATCTCTGTTTATCTGCATTAATGAACTGGCTCTGTCTATAAGATGAGCCTTGGCAAGCTCTTGAAGTATACTTTGCCAGTTTTATTCAAGACTAAGTTTCTTCAAAATCATAGTGCATTTGCCATTCCAGGTGCAAGGATTCAGGTGCAGCATGAGATGTCTTTTGATCTTCATCCCTACCTTCTCTTCCCTCTTCTCCCACTGCGCTGCACTGCTGTGTTCCCATGCAGCACTCTTCTTCACACTGACCTCCTATGGGAAAACCACCCCCTCCCTCTCTTCACAAGCAGTGACCACTGAAAAAACAATTGCTGCTGTAGGGTAGGCAGGAAGGAATCTCAGGACAGGGCATGAGCGAGTGCTTCTGCAGCTGGGAAGAGAGGGCAGAAGAGAGCTCCAGTCAAATTCCATGAGGCTCGGTCTGCCTATTTCCTTATTGTTGTCTTTCATTTTTTTTTTTTTCCTATTTTCTGCAGCAAGTTTTAAAAGTGCTAAAATTTCACTAGTTCTGATCATGCATTACCCTAACTTAACCTACCTTAACAGGTACAAGGGGCTTTGAAGAGGCAGTGGACACAGTACAAAACTCAGTGGGGCCAAAGGCGTCGAGAGCACTGCTCCACCAGATCAACCTCCTATACAGCAACGTCCATCACAGAGGTCCCTGTCTACCTGTACCATCATGACTCCAACAACGAGCAGCTCAATGGAAGATATGTAGACGACTCTGAACTTGTTGCATTGAAGTCTGGGGAGACATCAGCCTAGCTGGGCATCAGCCACTGCAGACACACCATTTCATGTCCTGCTTGTGAACAAAGAGAGTAAAAGAGTGGGGAATCCAAGTGGAAGAGAGCAAGACTGGGTGATTGGACACATGGCATTCAAACCACATCAGCCTCTGACAGCAGCAGTGCAGGGAATCTGGCACAGAGGTAGCAATAGCAGTTTATGCTTCTGAGCATGGATGTGCCTGCCAGGCCATGTCCTTCCTACACCTCCCACATCAAGTGATGATCCAGCAGCAGCAGCGCCAGGAGTGCACAGCAAATAGGAAAGAGGGAACTGGTACCTGGCAACTAGAAACATTCCACACCTTTTGCTGTCAGTACTTTTCTTTAACAGCAGATTTTGAACTATCAACTTTTGCATGATGTAACTGTCTTGCGGTCCTTTACTTTTCCCCATTTAAGGAACCTGGTGACTTCTGAAGAGATTTTGCACACTGCGAGACAAATCAAGCAGAGGAACAGAAAAACTCTTTCCAAAGTCCTCACATCTTCATGATCTCCAACAAATACCCCAACGTATCATCATCCCATTAGCAGGTGCATAAAACAAATGATGGTAAAACTGTAGTTGTATATTGAGATCTCAGACACCCTCAAAAAAACAGCCAGATCTCTCACAAGTCCTGAAGGAATCTGAAAATAATTTCTTTTCAGCAATACAGGTAGTTCAAAAGCGTCTATAGGAAAAATTGTCACCCAATTACTCAACCCAGAACTCATCATTAAGGCATGATTCTTTCATTCTGAATAAACTGGGAAATTTGTTTCAAAATTTTCTTTAGTAGCCACTCAGAGATGAATGCTAAATGAGTGGTTGCCTCTAACAAATTTATGATCATAGCAGTAAAGTATCCCTTGTAAGAAATAAGGAACTAATGTCATAGCGCACAGAACTGTTTTTACAATCTGTTTGCTGTTCTGACTCCTTTACCATTGAAAGTGACAATTTCATGTGTGAGTCTGTCACCAGGAAAACAAGGTGAATGTGCAGTTTGGGAAGTAATGAGCACCTTTTATCACACATTCAAAGCATTGTTAGAGTCTGTGTGATCACTGAGGCAGAAATCAGGTGAGGGAGTGTTGATTTGGAGTTAGAAGTTATTGTACTGTCTCCAAAAAATTTTGCAAATCACAAAAGGAAGACAGTAGGTGAATTTCCTTCAGAAAGCTTAACAAAAAGAATCTGCAAGCAGCAAGGACAGCGCCAAGGAAGTTTAGCAAGGCTGTGACTCCTCCAGCAATTTATCCATACAGTGTTTAATGAATACAATACCATTCCTTTTTGCATCTTTGGCAAACTCTCCTGAAGATCTCCCACTCCTTTGCCTTTTGTTTAGATGTGCATGAGATATTTATTCCAAAGGCAAACATGGTACTCATCACAATCTTTAGTTTGAAGGAAGTTGGGAAGTTATTGGTACTCCTTTGTTTTCTCTGCTAATCATTTATGTCTGATGCTTCCAGCCCAGCCCACTCTGGAAGATGTATGCAGTCATGCAGGAGGCACTTGTGCATTTCAAGTGTCTGAATGCCAACTCTGAGGTAGGTGCTGCAAAAGTGCTGCCCTATGTGGCAGGTGAACAGAACAAGACAGCGTGCCATCTCTTAAACTACAGTTGTATTCATGTAGGATTTCCTTCATTGATGTAAGATTTTTTTTCCTTCACATTCTTGCTGTGATTCAATCCATAATGTTCTTTCTGCTTAGCATTGCCTAGGGTACTTAAAATATCAAATATTAAAATAGGTTAGTATAGCCTTAATTCCATCTTGTCAGACATAGTAAAGGGAGAAAAGTTGCAATGAAGTGGCTGAGCTCAAAGTAAATTCATTTGTAGTTTTAAAGGCTCAGACTTTCCCTTACTGGCACATCTAGACCTTTCAGTATTCATCCGCAAATTTTAAGTGGAGACCTGCTGAATGTGTCCACCTACTTAAGCTGCACAGAGCCTATGAACTGGAACCATGTCCCCACACACAGGAGGGAAACCAGAGCTTTTGTGCTGCAGCCACAAAACAAGATCTTGGGAACAAGCAGTATGTGCAGTTCATCACATGGTTGATCTCATGGAACAGCTGTAAGAAAATAGAGCCCTGTGTATTCATTCAAGCTACGCTTATTCTTCAGACTTAAAGAACATAAAGGCAATTATTTTTTTAATCAGTATTCCACATACTGCTGTTTCTACCAGTGAACAGTAGAAAGAGAAAAATGTAATCACAAAGTGGCTCTGCTGTAGATGCTGTGTTTCTGAATGGTTTGAGGCACACCATGTTTCCCAGGAGAGCTCCAGAAGGCAACGTTAGCGTCTGAATGCACAGATGAGCTGATTGTGAAAGAAATGTACATAATGCAGAGAGTTTAATAATGATCATGTACACAAAAGTAAAAGCTGTGTATGTACAAAATTGAAATGCTTTCCTGTTATACTGGTTGGGTTGTTTTTGTTTTTGGTTTTTTTTTTTCCTCATTTACTAGTCATTTTTTCTTGCTCTATTCAGTAGAATGCTCTGAAATGCTAAATTTAGGATCTGAGGTTTTAAGATTTACTTTTTAGTCTCAGGGGGTGGACACACTGCATGGTTATGTGGGTCTTTGTAGCAGTGCTTGTTTCAGTGGAGTGACAGCTGCTTGCTGCCACTGAAGAGTCAGTGTTCCACACGCACTGAGTTTCTTGTTGGAATCACCCTGGGATTAATTTCAAATCCAAACTTTTTTCCCCACTGAAAATGCTATCTTTCTTCATCTCAGAAATAGCCTGAGATGTCATCATTGCACATGTAAGGCGAATTTCACTTCTTGTTTTACGAAAAGCACCATACACTAATGACAGTGATACTGGGAGCTCTGGTATGGCCTGAATAATTACAGTGTCTTGGCAGTATGGAGTCCTGTCACTAATACCTTCACCAGAACAGCAGAAATGAATAAGTATTAATGTGGCAGAAATTTGGAAGGGAGCAGTGCTTGGACCAGTGGATTTGAGGTATATTTTCAGAGGAAAACAGCTTTACACTGGGCAACACTGCTGTGTCTGTTTTCTTTCTGACACTGCACCCAACACGTGAAAACTCAGTTGAATGAACATTTGTTCTGGAAGAAAGGTTTGTGCAGTTTCTCTGTTTGAACAACTGAGTCTCTCAGAAAGATGATGCTTGTTATTTATTAGGTTCAGAATCAGCACGAAGGAAATGGGATGCCTAAAGTGTGCCCTGCTGTTTTTTTTTTTTTTTTTTTTTTTTTTTTTTTTTTTTTTTTCTAATTTGATTTGCTTAACAAATGTGTTTTAGCTGAAATAAAAGAGCAACAAAGGCAGGACAATTTTCTGTATACGAGTCTGAAAGCATTTCCACTGCTAAATGCTGATGTATTTATAACTTAGCAACATAACTCTGTCTTGGGTTGACACTACCCGTAACAAGCAGGTGAATTTCATCCTCTTTCCCAAATCCTCCTCCATCCTTTGCCAGCCTTAACATACCAAATTGGAGCCATTTTTCAAAGATGCAAATCGTAAATGCTAACAGCATGGAAGACTCTGCATTTCCAGTGCTTTGAATTTTAAAAGTCAAATGTGTCCTCTTGAAGCTACATATGCATAGTTATTCAATTACTGCTCAGAAATAGAAGCGTTTATAACCTCAAACTCATTTGCATTGAAGCAGTGTGATCCCAGGTCAGTGAGTCTGTGCAGCGTAAGCATCACAGCTCGTGGCCATGTTGCTTGGACATTTAGTCTTAGCTACACGGAGGACGTGGGAGACTTCAGCTAATGGTAACAGCAAGCAGAATTATGCTTTCCTAAGGCAGCTGGGCCTTTGCTGTTGTGCTTGCTGCAGGAACACCCTTTTCAGGGGGACTTGGCACAAGAAAAGCATGTGTCCTAAAAAGGAAATGTCATCAGGCAGCAATGAGAGAATGTCAGACCTCCAGTTAAAGGAATGCATCACCTCAGGAGAAAGCACACAATCAGCTCTACATGCAACTACCCAGTGAAATTCACACCCCAGGCAGCCCTAAGACTCAGGAAAGTGCCAGAGTTATGGCCCTCTGAACAACTCCTGGTTTTGGTGCCTGTGCTAATTACAGCACCTCCAAGGGTTTTATTCCAAAGTATCATTATCACAAGCTGCAAGTCCTTCTGTGCAGTGCAGTATTTTGCAGGTACTCCCAGGCAATTTACAAACTCGTGTTGAAGCACCCTGTGAGTGCTCAGTATGTCATTAAGAGTAAAAAAGTATTTCTCAGTTTCCAGAACAGATCACTGTATAATCAATGAATATTAAGATGCTATAATAATGAAATAAACAAGAGAGTTTTGCAAAGCAGATTATAACAACAAAAAGAGAATGGATAGAATGCTTACCCACATCCTGGGCTCACTACAAAACTCCAGAAGAGGGATCTCCTGAAGAGATCCTTCCCCACTGGCAGTCAGCCCTTAAATGGGTCTAGGAGAGGTGCAGCCAGGCTCCACCCCTTCCGGCAGCACAGGTGAATTGCCTTCACCTGCGCTCCCATGGCTGACTCAGTGCTTGCCTCAGGTGATCAGAGGTTCAGATGTGATTCAGTAGTTCCCATACACTCGCTATGTTCCTCTCAGGATGGTTGCTCTATCCAGTAAAATCAAATGGCACGAACATTATTATTGCTTAGCGTGACACAGTGCTTCAGAAAAGAGAGCACTGCGGTAAGATGAATAACTGGGGTGCTGTATTAGACTGTCTGAAACACAGATAGGTACAGATAGTGTGGAGATGGTGTAGGCAGAGGGACAGTGCAGGTGGCCTGGCAACCTCCTGTCCAGACTGATTTTGTGTGATTTCCTAACAGCAGAGGTAAGCACTGAGCTCTTACTGGGGCAGGAAGGTGCTCAGCTCTCATTATATGCCAAGATTTTCTTCATAATCTGATGTCTGGATCACACAAACCTATGGTTAAAAGAAAAAAAAAGAAAGAGAAAAAAAAAAAAAGAAGGAAAATCCCAAAAGATGTCTGCACTGCTTTTCAGAATCTGGTTCCTTTCCTTTCCCCTCATTGTGAGTAAATTTGGCTTTGAGCAGTAATGGATGGAGGTTGCTTCATGTGATGCCGACATGCAGCCCCTTCAGTTGCTTGAGATCCAGTGCAGGATATCTAAGTGTGGAGATTTTAGTTCGCATAAATGCATTCAAGGGAATACAGCTCTTTCCCTCATCTGTATTTCTCTCCACCAACACAAAAGTGTTAAAACTCCAATCTGTGCATCCCAAGGATGAGCATTTCTCCATGAAATTTTCACCTCACATTGACCTGCTGTTGATTCAGAATGTCAGAATGAAAGGGGTGTGTTTTAATCCAGACTTGCTCCTACAATTCAGGTGCTTGTCCCATGTTGGTTTTTTATTTAAAAAAACAAAACAGAAATTATGGAAATGGGGAGTGCAGATTTAAAACTAAATTAGGGATAAAATTCTGAGTGCACTAATCAATCTTTATGAGGATAATAAAATCACCTCTCTCTTTTTTAACTAAATGTAATCATGTTACCTGGGAAAGCAACAAAGCAGCGAACTTTTGTACTTATATATAATTATATATAGGAATATGTGATATATATGCATATATAGACTTAGAGTAGAGTACAACCCCATTGTCCTCCCAAAGCAGAAGAGATGGGGGGAGGGCTGTGGGGCAGAAATGAGGCACAGCTTTCCTGAAGCAGCTTGATGCTTTCTGGGATCCTACACCAAGCCTGGCCACCTGCACTCCAAGCCTCTGGCTGTGGGAGCACCATGCTGGTGGATGACCAGGAGGGCTGAGCCCAGAGATGCTGCCCATGCTGTGTTTCTTAGCTTGCTAAAACAATGCTAAACTACTGAAGGGCTGCTCAAAAAATGAGCAGGAATAATCTTTCCCAGCTATATCACCTACAGGTAATCTCACTAGTGGCACCAGCATGAGACTCACTGTTGTGGAGAACTGAGATCAGCATCGCTGGCACAGAAGATTTCCTATTTCACAGTGTGCTGCATAATGCAACAGAAGTTCTCACTGACTTCAGCAGTGTAGCTGAGGATAAGCTTTCTTTTTGATTTTAGAGGTTGTCTAAATATCTAGCAAACATTGACAACAGTCTCGCCATTGTATTTAACACAAGAGGTCCCAATTCATCAGTATTATGCTGTGTATACACTGACTGAGGTAAAAAGACACTGTATTTCTGTATTTTTGGTAGTGAAATATCTCTTTTTGCACCGTATTTATATGCTAAATGTATTCGACAGAGTGCACAAGTTACATGACATGACTATTAATGTATGTTTTTCAGCATTATAGTTACAGAGACAAACAATTGTTTTGCATCAAAATAACAAATAGCAGCTTCTGAAAGATCCAAATAAAAAGAACAAGAAAGAGGCACTCCCCAGTCCGTGCTGGCCATGTAGAAAACCTTGTGAGGTGAAGCCCCTTGTAGCCCACTCTCTTCCTTCGCCTCCTGGAGATGTCTTTGGTTCTTAGAACACAAGGGCAGCATACCTCAGTGCAGATGGAGGCACCAGGGTGCTGCACTGAGAGGTGCTCCTGGGACCTCAGCAAGTTGTGATGCACTGGAACAGGTTGCCCAAGGAGGCTGTGGATGCCCCATCCCTGGAGGCATTCAAGGCCAGGCTGGATGTGGCTCTGGGCAGCCTGGTCTGGTGGTTGGCAACCCTGCACATAGCAGGGGGTTGAAACTCGATGATCATTGTGGTCCTTTTCAACCCAGGCCATTCTATGATTCTATGACACAGCAGGTGTGGAAGGAGCTGTGTGGCTCTTCCCATATACACGGACATGAGTTTCCTCCTATGTGTGTATTTTTAATGAGGGAGCCTGAATAAGTAAAGTAGACCAAATTCTGCCCCGTTTAGGCTGTGTGGGCTGGCTGAGCAAGTTGAGGCCAATAAATGATATATTCAGGAAATAGCTGAAGAAAAGATTTTGCTCCTTGAATTCTATTTTACTAAAAGCATTTTTATTTTACGATCTCTTTTATTGCCTTTGGATGTATGGCAAATACTTATCTCCTAAGGACTTGACCGCTGTGCTCACGGAAGGCTCTGCAGCCACTGAGGGGAGGTGCCCCTGGCAGAGCCTGTGGCTTTCAACTGGCGGCAACCCCAAGCAGTCATGGGAGCCACAGTATGAGTATGTCCATACAAAACAATCCATGCTCCAGGTGCAATCTATTCTGCAGCCTTCGCTTTTCCAAAGGAGGGATTGCAAGGATTTTTCATTTTCTTCCCCTGTTGTACAGTTTCTCTGATGAAAGACTCCTTGGGAACTCGGAGTTAGGAAAGATGTGAAGGATGGCTGGTCCCTCCAGACTGCCATCACGCAGCCACAGAAAACTGTTTGTCGCGACTTTGTCAGGTTTGGGAAAATGCCAGAGAAAAATGACTGCATTTCCCCTTGCTAGACGCAGCAGTTTTGGTATCAATTCCTCTTTATACAAGGATATTGTGAACCAAGGTCGCTGTTCTTCATCCACAAAGCCCATTTACATCACAGAAGTACAAGAATCCTTTAGTGAAGAAGAATGCATCACTTGCTAACAATGCACTTCAGCAGAACAAATGAAGTTTTATTCTTAGCACTAAATCAGCCATAGGTTTTCAGGTATCAAAACAGATAAAACCTGGATATATCTTAAGGGATTCCCTGTGTATATGAAATTTTTCTGTTTTCTTCTGTTTTTTTTTTAGATTTGTATCTAGATTAGATATCACTGTGATGGAAAGTTTTGTGCTTTCAGCTTTTATTGGTTCATGCTCGAAATGCATGGTTCACAAAACTGAAAATTCACAAGTGGGAATTCCTGTCTTGGCAAAGCTGAGTCTAAAAGCCAGAAGCTCATTCTACATGACTGATATGAATGAAAAAATAGACCTGATTGAATTATGCCTTTGTTTTTTATACACCAGGAAATTCACACCTACTATCATTAATCCATAAGCTATTTGTGATTGTAAGCCAATTGTTCTGCTATGTTGTGTGCTGTACATAAGCTGACCCTGCCTGTAAATAATCCTTCATATGTAGAAAATCTTATGAAGAAATACTGCCTGAAGATGTGAGTGAAATCTCAGACTTACGGAAACCAACTGCAACAGCTGCCTGAGTTCTACGGAAACCCAGATTTCACCCTCTCCAGCCCTGTTTTATCATGGATAATGGCAATGGTTGGTTTGGAGAGTTGCTGGTGCCTGGTGGGGCTGTGCTGAGCTGAGTGTCATCTCTTCTCTTTTGGTTCACTTTGTGTTGTACCAGAGTGTTTGACTTGTCATTTCTTTGATGTTGAACTGAGCATTCGGGATATTTTGGCTTTGTGAGAGGCTTCTATTTTTTCAATAAAAGTCAGACTAATTTTAAAGCTGGTGTAATGTCTTTCCCTCTTAACACCCCAGCAAGTTCAGGGCAAGCAGGTATAAATAAATAAATACATTATCTAGTAGCACAATAGCATAAAAGTCATGTAAGAATCCATTAAAATTAAGCAAAAACCTGTGGTTACGACACTGATTTCTGTGCTCAGCAAACCTGTGATTGGCTCACATCCCTGCCACAACTTACTGTGTGGCCCTGAGAAAATTGTTGCGGCCACTAAAACTACATTTGAAAGATTTAGGTTTCCTACACGCAAAATTTATAGTTCTCTTCTAAGCATGTTTTCGTTGGTAAAAACTTCAATGTGTGAAATCATTTCATTGCAGACACCTATAAAATTGCCTCTAAGTCCCACTGGAAAAATACATTGTTCAAATATTCCTGGGTAGACAAACTGCCATGCATGTGACAGTCAGCTCAGGCCAAAGTTCCCACAAAAGCCGCTGAGGAAAATCTGTCCCTTCATTCTTCAAACCTCAGGTTGCAAAGTTGCTGCCTGGCCCCTGATCCGAATTTTGTGCCAAAGTCTCTTTATTTGTAATTGTGCTCATCAGCCAAGAGCTAATGAAATTCTTCCCTCTGACTATGAATATTACAAAATACTTAAAACATTCTGAGGCATGCAAAGGAAAAATATTCAGCAGTTGTTTATAACATATAGCCCTGTCTTGATGATCCCACTGGAGTGCTGTGATTTAGAGACTACACACAGATGTACCTTTATGGAGCACCACCCTACCAGAAAGGACTTCGGGGTACTGGTGGATGGTAGCTGGACATGAGCCAGCAGTGTGCCCTCACAGCCCAAAAAGCCAACCATATCCTGGGCTGCATCAAAAGAAGTGTGGCCAGCAGGTCAAGGAGGTGATCCTACCCCTCTGCTCTGTACTGTGAGACCTCACCTGAGTGCTGCTTCCACGTGTGGAGTCCCCAGTACAGGAGAGATGTGGACCTGTTGGAGTGTGTCAGAGGAGGGCCACAAAAATGATCCAAGGGGTGGAACGTCATGAGAAGAGAAGGCTCTGGGGAGACCTGAGAGAGGCCTTTCAGCATTTTTACGCACACACACACCCTCCTTTAGAGGGCAGCTGTAAGAAAGAAGGGGACAGATTCTTTAGCAGGGTCTGTGGTGATAGGACAAGGGAGAATGGTTTCAAACTAAAGGAAGGGAGATTTAGAATGAATATAAAGAAGTTTTTACAATAAGGCTGGTGAGGCAGTGGAACAGGTTACCCAGAGAAGTGGTAGATGACCCATCCCTGAAGACAGTCCAGGTCAGGCTGGATGGAGCTCTGAGCAACCTGATGTAGCTTTAGGTACATCCCCTGCTCATTGCAGGCGAGTTGGACCAGGTGACTTTTAAGGGTTGCTTCCAATTCAAATGACCCTATGATTAAATATGCATGACTTACACAGATTTTACACCTATGGTCCCAATCACCCAGTTGGTGTTCTAGTGGTGTTCAGTTTCAAGCTATACCGGGTAGGGGATTCAGCTCTTAGACTTTTTGTAGTTCTCCAGCTAACAGTTCACTGAGAGGCAGCTGTGAGGCCTGGCTGATTTACACATACCTTTTGAATGCCTCACGCAATTGAGAGGTCAAAATCTTTCATTTATTAGGTACATCTATATATAAATTTAAAAATACACCAATGAGAATATCAGATGCCTGCAATGCATATATCTGCATGCTTTGCTAATAGCCTTTTGATGATAATTTTCTCAATCTCTTCCACGAAGCTGCCACTTTCTGGACAATGAGGCAACACTGAAAATCACTGTGGGTACTGTCAGTGATGAACTCACCGAAAACATCAAAATCTCCTTAGTGTCCCACTGATTTGGTGAACACGTGTCTATTGTCACAAGGACAAAACAGAAATAGGCAATGCATATCTATACAATGTCTGAATGTTGGCAGCCCACAGAACGGCAAAGCCTGAAAGCCCTTTCCCAGATTGGTTCTCGAACATTCACAAACACCAGTTCCTCAGCAGAATTCTTTTTGGCAAAGGTGTTTGTCAGTTTGCCAAGAGAGATCTGCTTCTGAAGCAATCCAGCCAAGATGCACAACTCAGCCAGCATAGGAAGATATTGGAAGAGAAAAATATGTCCTGGCCCAGAACAATGTATATTATTAAGAAATGCTTCACATTAAATGAATTATCACCAGTGAGCAACGAACACAAATAATATTAGGCAATGACATGTGCATGTGATGCAATGTTAGTCAAATGCATGCTAAGAATATTTGCATCTAGCCAAGGGACAAAACCTTTCAGTGGCACCTCCTTATTATCAGGCTGCTCAGGGGAGGCTGCAACATTGTTATCCATCAGGTTCCCTGGGCTGACAAAGGTACCTCACAGACAAATGCTTTTTTGGCATCAAATATATCTTGCCCTTATTTCATAAGGTGTTCTGCATCTAAACAGTATCTGCAAAGAAAGAGGAGAAACACTTTTTTTTTCATATCCTCTGGAAAAATCAAAAGAAGAATAGGCATTGACGAAGAGTCACACATTAATACGTTGGAACTGGAAAGTCTTTTGTCATGGGAAACAGATGTCTGTCTTGTGAGGTGCTTTAAGGACAAGCTGGACAAGAGAAATCTGAGCTATTAGAGATGGACCTAATTGTTGTCTTTGGTAATATTATGATGACAAATAAATACTTGATATCAATATCCCATTTTCAATGGAAGAGTTCCTCTCCAAGCCTTAAGTATTAACTCATCTTCTGGAGTCTTGCTTTGAGTTTCTCCCAATAATATTGCCTATCCCTACCCATGTCTTTCATAATGTCACTAGTAGTTCTATCTAAAATATAGAATACTTTCAAATGTGGTTTCAATTTGCCAGCAACAGACTAAGAGGATAGCTCCATTTCCAAACTGAGATGCACTCTGATACACCAGAATTTTGTTTTGCTTTGTTTATAAGTTTTGTCATTTCTTTTTTTTTACTGTTTTCAGATGTCTTTCTGAGGTTTTTCTATCCTGCAAGACACTAGTGACTTTCACAAATAGCTTTTGAGTATGAATGAATTTTTCATCGCCATAGACCACTACAAATTTTTGCTCATGAATTTTAAGGTAACAAGTGAGGTGTGGTTAACTTTCAGATTGTTTGACATGTAAGATTTGCATGAAGTCTTTTACGTGATACAACAACCAAGAAAGATGAGCTCTTCCAAGTTATTTTGGAACTTTGAATTTCCAAACTTAATTGGAGGACTGACTGTAGCTAAGAAAATCATTAGAAAATCATCCCACCGGCCCTGTTAGGTCAAATGTCCTACTTGAACAGTATCTTATTTTCCCAAACAATTTGATAGACCATGAATAAAGTGCTTATGATGGACCATGAATGAAGCACTTATCAACATTATTATGGAGTAATTATCTCCAAACCAAGACTCTGAACTTTAACAAAGCAGAAACAAAACAGTGAACACTTTTGTCGTCTAATCTTAAAGTAACCCACCAAATAATACAGCATAGCTGGATGGGTTCATAAAGATCCATAACATCTTTGTGCCTACAGCTTTTTGTTTCTGACCCCAAATTACCCCTCAAATATATACTCTTCCCTGTCAGGAAAGTCCTCAACAATTCGCACTGCTTTCTGCTGGAGAGCATTCTTCTTTTTGCCTTTCTGAGGCTGTTTTAACCAGAGACATTCTGCTTGTCATTAAAAGTGCTGGTATATTTCACTGGCAAGTAGAAATCCTGAGCCAATCTCCATCATCTTTTTTTTTTTGTGGGGGTTGGAATCTATCTACACCACTGGTGTGTTAGCTGTTAGCTATCCAGAATAGACAAGGGCCTGCACATTTTTCCTACACATTTCTGTTTTTTCAAAACCAAGTTCCTTTGGATTAAACACCTTGTAAAATATATCTGAAATCAACAGAATTTTGCTATTTTTATTATACTTCAAAAATAACGGCTCATTGAACTCCTTGAGAAATATATCTGTCTTACTTAGTAATAAAGCCAATTTCCAGTGTGGTCAAATTAGAAGCAGCTGAAATATTAAACTCTGTTTTCCAATATGGAAACTACAATAAGAAAAATACTTCATGACAACTGGTACTATGAAGCAGCCAGTATTACAAAGGAATAGTGGTAAAATATGGTGGTCGAATACATATGGTCTTTTTGCATTTTACCAGGAATTCAAAATGCAAAAGTCATACTGGAATCAGGCGTTGGACATATTTTCTTACAAATTAATTTTTCATTCCTTCCTCTTTCTGAAAACTGCCATTGTTTTCCAAATTCACTGCTATACCTGGCTCCACCAAAATGCCTGGATTTCCTGAGACCCTGCGCAGGAGTTCATCTATCTCACTTCTTGGTCTCTTTACCAATGGCATGTTCTTATTAGTGTCATATTTTCTCTGACACTGAAAGCCATTGTCTCTTCTTGTTGATTTGGCTCTGGTATCAGGTTCTCACAGCCCTGGGAGATGTGTGGTTTTACTTTTGTTTCATGTTTGTTTATTTGTTGTTACTTTTTCCTTCTTAAGAAAGGCCAGACAGTTCCCTCACAGCTCAAATACAGATTAGAGTGACTACAATAACCTGAACCCAAACAGCTGGGGCCATATGTCAGATTCTTGGGAGCTATGAAGAGTTTTCTCTGACAATGTTTAGCGCTGCAGATCTCAGAGAATGATGTGAGCATAGGTTCTTCTCTCTGGAGAAGGTGCTGACTCCTTTAATCATAACACCACAAAACAAGAAATAAACTTTTTATTACAAAACACTCTTTAAATCCTGTTGTATTTATAACATATCCATGAGGCAGAATACTGTATGCTAGATTTTTATTTTTCAGGCTTGTCAGGGATTGAGAACTGGAGTGCCAGCACTGCTATGTGATGCACACCCTGTGCAGAGGATTACGTACCCACCTTCATCACAAGCAGTCTGCCAAAAGTTGAGACAACCTCACTGAGCTAGTCCAAAGGCTTTGGAAACTCATAAATTGATCTTCTGATATCTGAGTGCAACTGGGCAAGCAGGATTTAGCAACTTTGAATTCTCTCTCTATATAAGTGGTCTCAAATAGAGCCTTTTTCCCATTTAAAAAGCCAGGTTTGAGAACTTTCAAACCCACTAGCATCACTATCCAGAAGCAATTTGGCTACGTGAAGTTGATGTTGAGTTACCTGTTTTTATTTTGTTGGAGTTAGAAGTACCTCTGAAGAAAAGAGAGAGCACTTCAACACACCCAAATTCCTTCACCAGAATTCTTAATGTTGTCTTTCACTTCATCTGTATCTGGGCTTTCTTTTGATGGTCAGTGAGAACTGGATATTTTGAATTTTGTATTTTGTATTCCTGCCAAACATCACAGCATCCTTCAATGTTCATCATTATATTTCAGGATCTATCTGACATATAGGGTAGGGTAGGGCAGGGTAGAGTAGACTAGACTAGACTAGACTAGAATAGAATAGAACAGAAGAGCCTTCTCCCTGAAGAGCTCACACCCTGTTCACAGAGTCTCAATTTTCAGGCAAAGTGAACTGCAGATGACTTAATACCCTCTGAATGAGCAGAGTGGTTCACCAAAATTATATTTTGATGTAATTAGGCTCTTTTCCATTAAAAATAACTGTCTGGCCACCCTCCAGGGATGAGGTGATTCTTCGGCTGGTTTTGTTTTGGGCTGTTCTTAATTAGCTAGCACCTTGTCTGCACCAAGATTTCAGCCTCTACAGCTTTGCTCACAGCCACTCTCCACCCCACCCTGCAGAGTGGTGCTTTTCTGCCTGAAGTGGTTTGTTTTATGAAAGTGCCAGCAGAGGTTAACACTTCATTAACAAATTCCACTTCTTTAAGGAAACATTTTTCATTTGCTAAAATTTGTCGCTTCCTAATTAATTCCTCTGTCATCTCTTTTTTTCCACAGTGCCTCAGCCAGGCAAGTATAATTTTTAACAAATTAAAACACACTGTATTTTTGTGTTAAAGCTGCAAGTATATTGAATCTATCTTTCTGATGTATGTTATTCTGTGCCATCCTCCTCTTCGGACAGACTCATTATCTAAAAGGAATGGCAAGTACTTCTAATCAGACTAGTCTTAATTTATGAATTTATGAATACTTTAAATTTTCTCTCCCAGCTCAATAGCCTTTTCACACACTCAGGTTGAGCTGTAGCATCTTGATATTTTCTCTAAACATAAGTAGTTACAAATAGCTCCAAAAGTGTGTTGTTTTTTCCCTTCACTTGTCTCAGCTATTTGATAGGCAGGCTGGGCACAGCCCAGTGAAAATTTACATCAGTGCAGCGAGGAGGTGGTGAACTGCAACACAGGAAGGGAGAGGAAAAGGAAAGTTCCTGACGTTGGCTTTTCTTCCAGAAAAAATGCAATATACATTTGTTTCTTCACTTGAATTTCCTTCATCCTAAATATCCCTCTTCACTTGCTGGAAGAGAAAACACATTTCACACTTCTCTTGCTTGGCAGCAAGAGGAGGACTAATTATCACCCATGGAAGCGAGATGGACTGGCAGAAGATGAGAGTGAGAGAAAGTGATGGGTAAATTGAAACCTCTTCCATTGAGGTGCTCTGCTTAGCGCTTAATAATCTGATCCTCAGCCTCAGCTTTTGAAGACATTTTATAACGTAGGCATATGGGTCGTACTGTAAAAAGGGAGCTCACAGGCTCTCAGCACTGAAATACCATACAGCAAAGTGGTAGAGAATGCCCATTACGTGATCATCTGGAGGCTAAGGCTAGAAAGATAGCAGCAGGGACTTGGGTAGTTCTTTTTCTCCATAAAAATAAAATGAGAACTTCCTTCCATTTCTCAAAGCCTCTTGTCTTTTTTTTTTTTTTTTTTTTTGGTCCAGCTGAAGACTCCAACATTCCACTCTAGCACTCTCAAATCTGGGAACCTGTCTAGGTTTGTCCTAGCACAAGTCCTCGCAACACCAATCTGCTGTCATTTATTGCAAAACGCAATCTCCAAAATTTCACTGTGACATGAAAAATTCATCATCTCTTCTAATGACAAATCTTTTGTTTATGTCTTTAGACCAATGAATCAAAACAATCATGTCAACCTCTGCAAAGTAAGATTCATAAATGAAACCTATTCACACTGATGCACAGGAGGGAATTTTACATCACTAAAGCTGGTGATTGAAACTATCAGAAATATCAGAACCGAGAGACTGAGACTGTCTGATAGACTGACCCTCTTAATTATCCAGTTTATTGATCGGCCTCTGTTGTTTGTTACTGTCCTCATTTTCAGGAGCTTCAATATTAAATTCTAGGCAGGTTCAAAGATCACTCTGAGGTTAAGTGAAACACATCATCCTGTAACAGCCATGATCACTGAAGAGTCAAACGAACTGATAAGACCAAAATTAGTTCATCCCCTAAGCAATGAAACCAAGGATATTGTTGGAAGGCCTCTGACAATTTCTATTATTCCCATGTTGCAAATCCCTTCTTCTGTCAGATGTTACTGCCCCTTCAGCCACTACAGCAATATAGCCATTATTTTGGTCAGTATTAAATCAAACCACTATCAATTTCAGGTCACAGGCTAAGCTGCAAGCACCTCTTCTGTCTCTAATGGGAAGACAGTATCCGTTAGCCCCCAATATGATTCTCAGTAATACTGAGAATTAAAGAGCATTCCATGAATTTTCTGTCAAATCAGGTTCAAGGAAATTGAACCTATGTATACTAGTGCATTTTCTTGAGACACTGAAATATTTCACTATGTGTGCCAATAACTCTGAACAAATGAATTAATTTTGGAACCAAAAATCACCCTACTTTGCTATATGACTCCATTCAAAATTCATAACAGAAAACGATGTTATCTTGACACACTGTTAATCAGTTTACCAAACTCAAACTCTCTTCATCCAATGCAGCAAAGCTAGTAAAAATCTACTTTGAGATTTTGAGCATACACTCCAAATCTCTCTGAAGTTATTACAATGGAAAAAAATCTTACGATTTCATGAGAAATAAATACTAGCAAGTACTTTTATTCAGAGATCTTGTAATGTAAGCCAATAAATATTATCTGTTTCCAAAACATACAGTATCCACCATGAAAATGTGGATATGAAAATAAACAAGAAATTAAAATTCTTGTATGGTTGTCTCGTGTGAATATAGAAAATTTATTAGTGTAGGTCATATAAAGGAAAGAACAAGATTATTTATTTATTAATTTATTTATTTATTTTTGCTCTATTTTCCGAAGAAGTTGTTAGTAAATTTGGATAACCACAGTTAGGATACCCAGATTTGGATTTACATTAAAAGAATTACCATTTTCCTTGGTTAAATCCTCAAGAGAGTCTGGGTGTGGTATGTCTGCTCTGAATGCTGTCTCATGGACTCTGCCAAGGCTGCCTGTCTCTTTTTAATAATTTTGGCCAAACATTTTGCAAATGGAGTGGAAACAGTTCACCAGAATCCCAGGAAGAATTTTGCTTGGGAGAAGAATACCCAAAGAACAAGTGAGGGTAAGACAAACAAGAGAATGGCAGTGACCACCAGACACACAGCCTGGAAATAGTCCAGCACCAGGATCTTCATCAGAAGCCTGGAAGCTCCCAAACCAGCCATAACAGGGCAAGCCACATTCCCTAAGCCCTGCTTCCCAGGCAGCCCACATATCCAGCTGGCAATGGTGGTAGCAGATTTCAGCTCTCTACTTAAATCCTTGCTTTGCTGGAAACAGGACAAGGGTTTCCCTGGTGTTCCAAAGCAGGTAGGCAGAGAAAATGAATGGCACTTTGGTTTGGTTGCTGAACCCTAAATGGCTTTGCTGCCTTATGCAACACTTTTGATCACTCTCTGGGAGGAGCACCAATAATATAGCTGAGATTGTGGAGGGAGAATAAAAAAATCTGTATTGCAGCTTTTGTAAGGAAATAAAAACAAACAAAAATTGAAGTCTTTTATTTCATGGGCACAGCCTCAAAGCAGCAAGTCAGCAGGGCAGGAAGCAGACATTCTAAAACAATCTGGGATAAATTGCAAAGAAATCCACTTCAAATACATGAACAGGAGCCTTACTCCCAAGCTGTCATCTCTTTGCCGATACCCACCTGGGCCTTTGGAAATGGATAAACAAAATCTTGATAAGTAAATTCTGTATGTTGGACATGGTTATATTAGGGTTCTAGCTCTACATCTGCACTGTAATTTGCTGAGTATAATTAGGAGAAAAAGGGAGAGGAGAGGAGAGGAGAGGAGAGGAGAGGAGAGGAGAGGAGAGGAGAGGAGAGGAGAGGAGAGACTACAAAGTCCGTCCTGACAAGTCAGGGAGTTTCATTAGCTGAACTAAAGCTTGAAGGAGGAGATAATAAAAGCAATGAGATCTCTGGATTAACTAAACAATACTTTATGCATCAAATCTCATGCTGCTGTTGCGGCTTTGTTTAATGACAGAAACAGGTAACATCTGTCATCTGACACCTGATAGGAGACATCTGTGAGGTACAATGGCCTCACGGGATCCTGCTGGTTTTCCTTGGAATCTCCAGGGGTGACTCACGTCCATGTGGGACAAACACATCCTAGAAAGTTGGCAGCAGTCTCAGAGACAGTGAGTATGATATGAAAGTGTGAGTGGGAAAGCAGATGGATGGATGAGGTGATCAGATTGTCAGCATGGCTTTGTTTCATACATGACAAGAACACCCATAGGTGGATGCTGCTGCAGAGGATATATTGCACTGTCTTCAGCAGAACCTATTTACATCTGCTTCTATAACCTGACTTTTTTTTATCAGAGAAGCAGCACCTCTGCACCAGGAAAACTTTTTTTCTTTTTCTGAGGCTATTTAACATTATTTCAAGATATCAGTTATTCTTAGTAAACCCTTGATTATATTTCCCTTGGCTCTGAGACAAGTGAGAAAGTGATGGACATGATGAAAATAAACGATTAGGGAAAGAGAAACACACTCCGTTGGAGCCTTCATTTGGCCAGGCACTGAGAGGGTTTACAAATACTGCTTTTCCATATCCGTGTCCCTCTTTTCCTATAGCGGTGGCTCTAACAACAGCACCCAACAGCACAGGGCTCAGTGCCACCAAGACCCCACTTCTGCTGGTGTAGCTACAGCCCTTGCTCACAGCAGGACCTTCACACTGTTTTTCCAAAGGACCCTCAGGCAGCTCTGAGCTTAACAAAGAACATGGGGCACTTATGTGGAAACAGTAACTCAAACAGGACAGAGGAATTGTTAAAGGGAGACAGAACACCTCTCCCAGGTTATGCTTTAAACCAAAGTAGAACATACAGCAAATGGCATCACAACAGTGTTAGTTGCAGGCAGTGTCTCCCAGTTTCACTGTCTGTGTTCCAAGACAGAGAATTTTCCTTTTGCTTATTAATTTACATTTGTATTCATTCAGAAGAACCTAGCAACTGAGGATAAAATATCTTTTACTTTCAGTTCTGGGGCCCCAGAATGGCAGAGCTGCTGGAGCAGGTCCAGAGGAGGACCACAAAGATGATCACAGGGCTGGAGCACTTCCCCTGTGGGGGACAGGCAGAGAGAGCTGGGACTCTTGAGCATGGAGAAGTCTTCAAGGAGACCTTATAGCAGCCTTCCAGTACCTGAAGGGAGTCTACAGAAAAGCTGGTGAAGGACTTTTTGTCCCTCCCCATGTAGAGACAGGACAAAGGGAAATGGCTTTAAACTAGAAGAGGGTAGGTAGATTTAGACTAAATATTAGGAAGAAATTCTTTACTGTGAGGGTGGTGATGCACTAGAACAGCTTGCCCAGTGAGGCTGTGGCTGCCACCTCCCCGGAAGCGTTCAAGGTCAGTCTGGATGGGGCTGAGCAGCCTGGTCTAGAGGGAGGTGTCCCTGCTATAGCAGAGGGCTGAAACTAGATGGTTTTAAAGGTTCCTTTCAACCCAAATCATTCTATGATTTTATGATTCTATGATGCTATGATTCAGTTTCATATTCAATCACACATTTTGTTCATATTGTTTTATAGCTCTCAGTAAAGGGTAACTAATCTTGTGGTGCCTCTATTAGGAGCACACAACACCAGGAAGAAAGCTTTAATAACTATTCTGTAACCAACAGGATAAATAAAAACAGAAGAGTGTTTTAAGGACAAAATGAAATTTTCCTTAAAGCTCTGTGAATGTGTCACACTTCACAGAAGTTAGTGAGGCTAGGGAAAGTTTCCTGTCTTTGGATCATTTTTAGATAAACTCGATGACAAGGTGTAGGAAAAATGTTTTGGATTTCTGACTCTGCAGCCAGCCACGTGGCCAGACCTTTAGGACTGAAATAACTGCAAGTGCAGAACTGCATTGCTTTTGGATGTAATATGTCCTTAGGCAACAATCAGCTCTCCATTTTTCCACTGCCTTCAAAGAATTTATTGACATGCAGAATGTGGCAATTTTAATTAATGGAGCGAGTGGAAAAGTTGTTGATTTTGTCTCAGGGAAATTTTTCCAAATGGCAGTTACTTCATCAGCAAAGGATATTATTATAGGCTGTGGTACAAAGGCCTGGCACATTTGTCAGCTCTGACCAGGACTAACAGCTCTAGTAATCAACAGCTCCGATGGGACTTTCTTGCTAAAGGAGATCTGAGTCTGAGATGGGAAATAGTGTAAGGGAAGAAAAAAATCTTTTTGCTCATTCTTTTTATTATATCCACCAGAAAAAAAAGGTAAAAACAAAGAGAATTTCAACAACTTGAATTCTTCCCTTTAATACCCACCCCATTCAGTTCTTCACTCCGTGTCCCAGGTTTGAAAACCATTCTTGCCATAAAAAAAAAAAAAAGGAGCTCTTTTAAAAGGTATTAAAGTAGTTCTGTTTAGATAAGCAGTCTAGTGGCCATTAAGAACTCATCTAATTATTTTTGCCTGTTTAAAATTTAGGTAAGTACTTTCTCAACTATTTTACTGAAGTGAGGCCTTAATGACTATTTTTCAAAATGCATCTCTTATATTGAAGAATGTGCTGATTTTCCCTGCCTATAGTCACTAAGGGACATGGCATAGTGGTGGGACTTGGTTGGACTTGGTTGATGTTGGACTTGGTGATCTTGAAGATCTTTATCTAACTGAATAATTCTGTGAAATAAAAGAAACTGATCATATCCCAACATATTTTCTTAGTTCAAGGAGGGACTGACCTGTCATGAGCATGACATGAAATTTAGCTCATATACAGCAGTACTTCTAGGATTTGGCCTGTTGTATAAACGTGGCCTTTGGGCAAGCAAAATATTCCTCAAGTTAACAGAAGTACTTAAAAGCAGGCAGAACAGAGACCTCTGGAATTATCCTAAGACTCCTCTTGGAAATTGTGAGGGAGTCCCCCAAAAATATATCTTACTCAGAGCTTTTTGATAATGGTCATAATCCTGTGAAGTATTTTTTTTTCATCCACCTGTTGTCACAAGCTAATCAGTAAAATGAGAGACAACTTTATCTACCTGATGGTTGCAGAGCAGAAATTCTGTATATCAATAAGGAAAAATAAAATATGCAGGAATCCTCCAGAACTTACTCTAGAAATACTTTTTAGTAAAAGTAGGTGGAGAGGTTGAAATTTAATGTAAAATGCAGTATTTGTGAATTTCAGTTTCTCACCATGTTTTGAGTGCTTGGAAGGAATAAGGCATTTATAAACAGGGGAAAAACAATCTCAAGTGGATGTGATTCATTGTAAGAGATTTTTCATTGTTCCATGCGTCTCAGAGCCAACTGGTGTCTGTTTTTTTGTTAGTTCCATCTTTGTTTCTTAAGTTCCATCTTCAACTGGGAACATGACAAAGATGGGACTTGCTTCCTCCCAAGTGCAACTGTTTGACAGGACGCTCACTCTAGGCTGAACTGCTCTAACACAGCAAGCTCATTCCTGCGTTTGCACCTAAGACCTTACTTCCTACCTGTCAGGGCTGATATGGGATATCCTATCATCATGACTGCCTTGGCTACAAAATTAAAGCTTTTACCCTTATTCAAAGCAAGAAGAAATATGACTGTTGTTTTTTTTTAATCAATGTTTTAATGCGTAGTCAAATAGGAATTCTCATTTGGAAATTCCCTAGAGATGGCCTGTGCTTTCACCAATATGCAATCTGAGCAAGTCTTTCATGGCAGCAAAAGTGCTACTCAGGCTCATCACTCACTCCCCGGTCCCTATACCCCAGGGTTCCTAGGTGAGCACAATGCTTTTCTGTAGCTCTTACCACAGCTGCCAAAGCAGTGCAGGCAACACACAGACAGGAGCAAGTCTTTGCCTTATTTTGTCCTTGACGTGTTATGATGTATATAGTTTAATGGCCTCCAATTCTTTAAAATATGTTTTCCTGAGCATATTTTCAGAAATGTTGAAGACAGCCTACTGATTTGCTGTCATTGCTCATTTTTGTACTAATTCCTGCCTCTCAGAAACCGAAGAAAGTTTGTCAATGTAGAGCAGGCTTTTCAAGCTCATTACAGCCCACAGATCTTTATCTTCTCAAATGGTGTTATTCTAATAAAGAAAGCTTTGTGACTATGCACCTACCCTTCTTTCCGTGGACACAGCTCCTACCTCTATATCTTCTTCAGCCACGTATCACCCCAAAATGTTGCAGTCACCCTCTTGTCATCTGCTTTCAGGTTTCCAGGTCTTTGTACTGGTTTTTGATGTCTTCCCGAGTCTCTCATCCCTTCTCTGCTTCTGCTGTCATGTCTGTACGCATTCACACACAGAGCAAAGCAAGCCAAAATATGAATTACCTTTACAGTTAGCATCAGGTCCCTAAAGTTCAATCTGCTTTCTGAGCACTTCTTTAAATCTTCATGAAACTAAGCATTAGATAGTGGCTGTCCTTTTTCACAGCTATCATTGAACAAGAAGTATTTAATGGTTCCATCATTTGCTCTGGAAATCATTTGCTTTTTCAGCGCATTTAGTGAGGTGATTTAAAAGGTTATTCTACAGTAATATAGATTATTTTTTTTTAAGTTTCTAAGCTAAAGAGGGGAGAGAGAGATATGAGAAATGATACTGAGCATATGTTACATTTTATCTGAGCATATGGTACATATGGTACATCTATAGGCTGCTATATTTGGTATCACATGCATTTAGTTCGGCTAAAAATGACAACATCCTAAAACTACATCTTAATGTGGCTCATGAAAACAGCAGTTGTCAAAGATCACAATAATTTACAGATGGTGATGGATTAGAAACCTCACTGCCAAAACAATTTCACAAAAAGCAGTGTCTCCTCGCCAGTCTCAGTCAGACACCTCAGACACATTGGGCCTCTGGGTAAACACAGATTCCTCTGATGCATTATCTGGCTCATGGCTTTTCAGTCATACATCCCTTTTTAACCTCCTACATGCATTTTCTATCTTTTAATACAGCTTTACCTTGGCATTCTGTTGCACTGCTTGACACAAAGTACCTCCATTTTCCTATGCAGTATTACCCCCATGACAAAGGGTCCACAGGTCATAATTCTGGTTCTGGTGCAAAAGCAGGTTGCTAGCCTTATACCTTACATTATATGTAACCTTAAATGATAAGAAAACAGCCTTCTCAGATCAATCCTGTACCTAACCTTAACTTTATGGAAGGTAGGAAACTTCTTTTCATTTAGAATATTGAGACAGCACACTGAGGAGGCTGGTAAGATGACTTGCCTCTGAAAGCTTAAGGAACTGTGGGATTCAACTTTTAGCAACATCTGCTTTACAAAAATGCTTGCACAAAGTGCTCAGTTGTAAGCTCTGTGGGCAGAAGCGAAGCTGTAGCAAGAGGACTGCACACAAAGACTGAACTCAGTCAACAAAGCTCCCACTGATCCAGTTCCTTGGAATTCTCAGCCTGATGATTTGCCACGCTGACAGAGTACCTCTGGGTGTATTTCAGACTCAAAACCTGGGATGAGTGAGAATAATAGATGGGCTTCCTCTTCCTGCTCATTCACTGTGGTGAACCAAGGAAGGGGAGGTTTTAGTTCAGCTGCGCTGGTGATCATATAAGATACATGTAATGTATGCTATCAAAGCTGTCTGGATGAGTCCTTTCTTCCCCTTCATATGTCCATTTCTTCAGTTGTTCTTCCACTAGGGCACTGGGAACTCACTTCTGCTACCTATTGCTTCCAAAGCTACATGGGTGTTGAGATACTACATTTTCCATTTTATTCCATTTCCCTCCTTGCAGTCATGTGTGTGAGTAAGGCACTGGGTGACATAAGGGTTCAGTTACTTCAGGTATCTGCAGCTGGTTTTGTCTCAGTGACTCTCAATGAGCTTTGCAGATTTCCACAGACACTTTGTAAGGCAAATACATTGGAGTCTGAAAAGCATAGGGAAAAGGCAGAATATTTCTCCTTCATCTCAAGAAGAAGATACAAACTGTTGTAGAAGTGCATTTCAGAAGCACAGAGACCAAGGCTTCATTGACGTAATACTTTCACTGTTCCTGCCATATGATCCTACAAATGGCATATAGAACAACATGAACAACAATACTAAAAGCTATTTATATTCAAAAACCATGAAACAATAGCATCAGCAGGATGAGCTTATGCTTACAATAGCAGCAGGAGCCCTACTAATATCTTTACAGTTATCAACAGAGCAGTAGAGCAAAGTCATGTGAAAGTTTGGAAGCAGCTTTCTCCATTGGCTTTCTGCAGATGCAGACTTAGGCATTATAGGCAACCAGGGTCTTGTAGGTCTGAACTGGACTCTATTTCTCTCCCTAAAGCACATATTCCTCATGTGTGCACCATGAAGACTTCCTTCCATACACACTTGTCATTGGCACTGTGCTGCCCACCTGCTCGTGAGCTAAGCCATACAGCTGAGCTCTTCCATTTTTTCCCCTCCTTAATAGATGTTTTTGTTCTTTTATGACAAAATATTGTTTCTCTGTTAGGCTGCTGCATAGGTGTCACCAGAACTCAAGGCATTACTTTTGGAGCAACCTATGTACATTACAGAATACTGTGAAGCAACATGAAGCAACAAGAGATGCAGAAATAAGTTGTGTGCTCACTTCAGACCCTTCATGAATATATAATTGTTTGTATCAGAAATATTTTTCAGGAGAATTATATGGGTCTCTTTTCTACACATATCCCGAACTGACTCAGATATGCTAGCAGATCCACGTTGCAGCAAGAATAGAAGAAGCAGGCAGATTCCTGGAGAACTGTTTTGAAAGGAGAAACAGATTTTGTGAAAATGCTGACAAGTTTTGAAACACAGCATAGCACAGTTACCAACTGCACTGTCAGCCGAACTGAAGGTAACATGTTGGGATAAGCGTAGCCTCGTGTGTGTCTGCAAGCTTTAGTGTCCTCACAACATTGGTGTTCACTGCTCAGATGTTTCACAATGAGAGAAGTGCAGCAGAAACCTATAGAAGCAATATGTAAAAGCAGAATCCAACACTGTGGTGGATAAAGTGGGGAGCCACAAGCTAACGCAGCATCTGTGTGCCAGCAATCCTAACAGTTTTCATGTTGCAGTGACTTAGAAGTAGAGTAAAATACTTTTAGAATAGTATGTAGGTCACTCTGAAAGTAATGCCTCCTATTAATTTCCATGGAAACTACAGCAGATACAACGAGCACAATAACACTGCTTGTTAGAGCAGAATCTCAGGTACAGAACACTATTCTTCACATAGTCACCACCATCAGCTATACTTTTCACTAGCAATTTGCAAGAGCCTGCAGTGCTCATAAAAATCTGCACCAGAGGAAATGATCCACTGGTTCACAGTGTTTCATAGTGTTTCGCAGTGTTTCACACCCACTGCCTCACTGTGTTAACATCCTCTGTTTGTTGGATCATATCCCTGAGGTTTCAAAAGCATTCAAAGTTCTTGGACAAGACATAAATATCCTTTGAGCAATTCTTCTTGCAAGAGCAAAATACTTATCTAAGATTCAGGGTTTTTAACCTGGTACCTTAATGGCAGTTACACAAGAGTCATGTAGAATTGTTAGATCTAACAGTTAACAATAATATCTAGTAACTTCTGCTCTCATCAGTTTATACTGATAAAACACAAAAATGAATTTGAACTGGAAATGATTCCATTTTTAAGCTAGCAGTTATTCACTATCAACCCAAGCTGCCCCATGCCAGTCTTACATTTCAGTACATGGTCCTATATCTTGAGAGAACAGCTTTTTAATGTATCAGGATCTCAACTATTAGACTCTTCTCAGAAGTTATAATTCAGGCATCAAATTTTTGTTTGACTGAAATGGTCACAAAATAATAATAATAATAATAAAAATAAAAAAAATAAAAAAAAATCATCTCCACTTTCCTTGAACTAGTGCTTCTAATCTTCATTCATCTTCATTGAAAGCAAGAAAACATCTCCCTTGTTATGTGCCTTTGGTATTTATTGGAGAGGGAGAAATGGAAAGAAGAATCTGGTTGAACTTTTCTTGGAAGCCAGGATTTACTAGGTAGCTAAATGTTTCTTTAAGCAGTCACACAAACCATGTCAAAACTTGTTAGGAGAGTACCTAAGCACTACTAAATAAAAAGCTAGCAGCTGCTTTTTACAGGTGCAAGAAATGTGGTTCATGGACTGAATGTGTTTATTGTTCACATATGCAAACACAATGAGAAAACTCATTTTAGAGTCAAGGGCATAACCACTGGCTTTTTTTTATCTGTAATATTCAACACAACACAGACTACAAAATTACATTCATCTTTTTCTACACTGGGACAATAAATGCTGAGGCAAAGCTATGAAAGTTGTTGGATAGGTAACCAATCTTACTGTAGAGCCTTCCAGTGGGAAGAGCCACATCCTTTTACTGTCTGACTGCTCATATATTCAGAAGTCTTGAGCTTGTCTGTCAACAAGTAGGCATATAAATTCTACTAAATAGAGACATAAATTATAACAAGCA
This sequence comes from Centrocercus urophasianus, assembly GCF_019232065.1. NCBI lineage: Eukaryota > Metazoa > Chordata > Aves > Galliformes > Phasianidae > Centrocercus > Centrocercus urophasianus. The sequence goes on from NW_024884711.1 coordinate 25,196,754, forward strand.
ATATGTTAAAGGGAAATTGGAAGAGCCAAAATAGACTTTGTTGAGTAAACAGTGGGAAATATGAGCACTGAGGGAATGACGCATGTCTACTGGAGGCAGAACTGGGGAGAAATCTGTTTGCGTGAAGGTGAGGGGTTTCAGGTAATACTGCAAATTATTTTGTAGCAGATAAATATTCCCAGTGGGTCTTCTCCTCCTCTGTATATTTGTCAGAGGGAGCTGCCCACAATAGGAAGGGAAGGGAAGGGAAGGGAAGGGAAGGGAAGGGAAGGGAAGGGAAGGGAAGGGAAGGGAAGGGAAGGGAAGGGAAGGGAAGGGAAGGGAAGGGAAGGGAAGGGAAGGGAAGGGAAGGGAGAATTGTGTATTTGTTGTGATAATTGGTTACCAGAATTTTGGTAGTTAATGTTAATTCATTTTCAAAGAAATACTAAACCTATGGACATTATTTGATATTCGTCTAGAGACATTTGTCCCACAGAGCTGGCAGCATTCACATCTCCCAGAAGTAGAATATTTGAATTGTGCCACAGTAATCTGTACAAATACCCTTCATTCTACATCAAGAAAACAGTGCCTGCATTTCCATTTTACTTCAGGCAGTGTGCCATTTCTTACTGAGTTGAGGATTACTTTTCCTTTTAACAGCTTCCAGACATGGAAAACAACAGCAAAGATTCCCGTAAGTGTCCCAGAACACAGCAGGCACACCTTTGCTTATCTCATCAAGAAGCCTCTCTCTATTCCTCTGTTTTTCCAAGCTCCACAGTGTGAAATATCAGTGCCCATCAGTGCTCTCAAGGATCCTGAGACAGTGCTGTGACTGAAAATTTGGCTGTGTTGTCAAGATTCATCTTCCACTGCTCACTGGTTAACTTTTCACAAAAATGGCGCTAAATAGGATTCGAACAAATGCAAATCTGCAAATGCAAACTGTATTTCCTATCATCTTTCATTCCAAGAAAAGCCTTAGACATGGAAACTCAAGCTCTTGGACTTCTAATTTTCTTAATCACTTCATAACAATTTTGGGTCTGACCCAAAACCATCTATGTCCACAGAGAATGGCCTCATAATGACTGTAATACTGTTCAGACTTTTTCTGTGCTATTTTCTGTGTACTGCCAACATTTGCAAAGGCCTTTTGGAACAGAGCAGGCAAAATCTGTGGAGATACAAAAGTTGAATTTATAGCAAATGCAAAAATTAATTTTATATAGATTATGACTACTATCACTTATGCATTTTTTCATTCCATTTTGTCCTGAACATTTATAAGAACTATGAATACTATGACTCATGAAAATTACCAATTTTTATTACAAGGTGTTTAAAATGTAATAGTTATACACTTGTAGCAGTATTTCTATTTGCAAAAGTATCTAGAAAACTGTGAGCAACACTTGTTTTTCTTTAAATGGCAATACATTAGCATTGTTTCAGGCACAGTGAAGTATGAGCATAAGCAAAGTATATACCAGTATTATTAGTATAAGTAGTAAAGGCAAACATCGATTCTGAAATATGCTCAAGTTCTTTCATCTCCACTTTAAGCATCTAAATTCAAAGTACAGAACCTGATAACCTGAAGATATGCCATGACTAGGTGCTACATTTTTACAGCAAATGAGATTAAGAACGTAAATTTCTTATGTGCACAGTAATCCAGTAGCTAGAATTGGATTTTCTCATGCCTTTAGGTTATGAATCATATGGGACAGAACATCTAAAACTTGGAGGCACTGGTTGTGATCTTATATCTCCATATAGTCCATCCAGTTCTGACATTTTATTCCAGTTGAAATGACACATTCTTTGTGTCTAACTTTTAAATAGGACTTCTGTATTTCTGACATCAGGATGAGTTCTGATGCTGATTTTAGCAGGGAAAGAAGGAAACAAAGAAAAAGAAATCTGAGCCCATCAAGGCCAAAGGAAAAAGTCCTTTAGATTTATTCACGCTTTGGACCTAGTCCTCATTTGCTTTTAGTAATTACAAAATGTGAATTATTGGCTAAATATGTCTGTTTCAGACAAGTTGGCTTTACTTTTGTGCTGAGTCTGTAATTCATACTGCAGAAATAGATGGGTTTTGCTGTATTCAGATTGTTCAGTAATGCCATTTACCTTCAGTTTTATGTTACTTGTAGTCAATGTCTCTTTGTTAGGTCTGCAATCTGACAGCTGCTATTTGAGTAAAACTGATGACAAAATGTTTCACCTGGTGTTACGGACAACTACAAATCAGTGTTCCAGAATCATCTTGGAAAGATTTGGAATGAACAACACAGGAAGCCAAACTCCAGTTAGACAGACAGCAGCACACTGTTGAAATTACTTCTCCTGATTTTCCTTCTTTTTGATGCACTTTTACCACCCAGGTACAGAGCTGTCTTAGAAAGGCCATCAGATGCCTTTTTTGCTTTCCTCACTTCCTTTGCCAGTAGTCTGACACACGCATTCCTCACAAGATACATTTGCATTCAGATTCCCCATTGGGATGGTGTCATGCCCTCCTCAAATTAACAACAGCTGCAACTCTAGCAAAACCAACCTTCCTAAAATATCAAAATAAGAGGCATCTCAAAGTCTATTCCTTTTATTGTTCACCATATGGCAAGCAGGATTTTGAAAGAAACTAGTTACAAAGCTTCTATTGGAAGGAAAGGCTATGGATATTTGTTCAGTTTACAAATAAAGAGGGTCAGTGAAAGGGATCAAATGACTGCAAGAGCAAAGAGATTGAGAGAAAGTCTTCAGGGATTGAGAAAGTCTTCAGGCATTCAGAGCAAAGCAACCAACTTACCATTAATATAAGAAATTACGCAAAATAAAAAACCTGTCACAGAAATTGTAATTCATGTTGCCACAGAAAATCTTCATTTGCTGGGCTAATCTCACCTGTAGTTGCATCCTGAGATGCCTGGGCCCATTTCTCTTCTTGCCTGAAGCATAAATGAGGAAAGTTTTTTAAGATTTCTTCAGCTTCAGATGTGAAATGAAAAGCTTTTAGCTGCTTCCGTGATCAGCATGAATGATGACGAGCAACAGAAAGCAAAAGGCAAATTGGGCATGCAGTATGTGATGAGACACAGCTTTGTTTTGTAGAAATTAGCCCTCTGACTTCCAGCTAAATTGAAGAAGGTTACATTTCTGTATTTGGGAGGTGACCTTAGAAAATCATAATCAAAATGCAGTGTGTGACTCCATTTCCCACAGTAAGCACTTTAATGGAAGCTCCTATTAGAGGACAGTAGGAATACTGAGGTCTTGACTCTATTATCTGCTCTCATTTTGGCCTTATAGAATCTCCACCTGGTTTTTATCCAGAATGATTTCAGTCAGGTCTTTGTCTGTATACTACTTTTTCCTACATTAGGAACCCTCTTGCCATTTTTATTCATATGGCAAAGTAGTAACAGCCTAACTCTTTTAGTACTGGACTTGTGAATTTATAAAACTGCTCTAGCAGAGCCTATTTTTACAGAAATGTGGCTCTTTGCTTAGGTCCTAAGAGAACAGACCTACAAAATAAACCTGCCGCCAGTGAAGTTCTTCAACCCATTTCTTACACATTTCCTAAACCCACAAGCTCTTGATAGGATCTTATACAGAACATGGGCATTATCTTACTCTTGATGAATTTCAGCCTGCATGGGGGTCTCACATTGCCAAGTCTGTATTTCCACACCACTTGGCCTTTTCTTTCTCAGTAGAATGTCTGATGGCCTGAGTGCCAAACAACAGCAGCAGTACCTGCACATTTGTGCCCTTGGTTTGAAGCAGGCTGAGAGGGAATTTACTCTCACCTGACCAAGGAACTGCTGTTTGTTCTGCAGGGGTGATGTTATAAATAACTGTATGTTTCTGTGGATCATGCATATACATATCCAAATCCTACATATCCAAATCCTCTTATACAGGCATATACTCTTGCACTTGCTCTTCATGAATGGGAATACTGGGATTTAGTACAAAACTCCAGGAGAGGTCTACAACAGGAAAGTGCAGAAGGCAGTACAAGTTGGCCCCATGGTTTGCCATCTGAGTACCATCCTTTTATAGGACATTTCACTCCTGCATGTCCTAGCCCTCTTGGGGAATGAGGGCTCTCATAAGCACTGCGAAATGTTGTATAGATAAAACTCATAATACAAAACTAGGGAGGACACTGACCAGCAGTGCCTGAGATCACTGTCTGAGCTTCTGCTCAGTTTTGTCCCCTGACTCATGCTAATTCACAGTTTTGCCTGTGTTTTACAACAGAGTTCTATATTGCCAACGTTTTGCAGTGAGAGATTTTGAAGATCAATCATTAGATAATGTTTTCGCACTTAAACCTGATCAGCAAAGTACCTAAATAAACATCTGAGGGTAATTGCATGAACAGTTCCATTTCTTTCAGCACAGTCAAAAGATTTGAGGCACACACTTCAGCACTTTGTGGTTAAGTGCAAATGAGTTTCACAAGTGCATTTTTTCTGCTGGTGGACTTCGGTGCTTTTTGCACCAAAGATGTTTTATACTCATACAAAAGGGAAACAGAGGGAACATATACTCCTGTAGTAATATCTTACAATGAAGAAAGCAGCATGATTTTAAATATTCAAATATTATACAAAAGTATACGCTGGGAACATTTTTACACGAAGTGTCAAAGCATACTTTGGAAATAGTTCATACATTTGAATATTTGATTCTTTCTTTTTTTTTTTTTTTTTTTTTTTTAAGTGATAAATAAGGAGGTGGATGGTGCTGTGTTATATCTTAATATAAGGAGTGTTCCTGGGGGGTTTTATATGTTGTTATATATATATAAAACAATATATATTGTTGTGGGTTTGTTTTTTTTTTTCCGTGTCTTTGCCATACCTGGGTCTCAGGGTTGCTTTCTCTCTGGGGCTCCTGGGAGGCACCAATCTGAAACCTACCAAGAGTTATGTCAACAGCAGAAAATAAAACTTACTAAGGACCCAACTTCTGTACTCTTGGTGAGCATATGTGAAATAACAAAACACATCAGGGGAAGAGAATCAGAAGTATTCCTCTACATGCATAGAGTTAATCAACCTGCTTTACAGTGCAGAGAGGGAAATAAGAATCAGTTTCAAGATGAAATAAGAATCAGTTTCACAAGAAATTGAACTGGTCCTCTTGCTCTTGTGTAACTCATTCTCTTCCATTAGTAAAGCAGTGAGCTCTACTCCTACAGTGACACAGACTTTTTTAGTCATGGATTGTGGATAATTGTTGATTTGGATCTCTGTTGCCTCTATGCATTTTGGATCAAGTACTCAGCAAACAATTGCATCACAGGAGACAGGAAGCAAAACATATTATGTACTTATGGGATTGGGGCTGTTGTTTCTTCCTGGGGTTGTAACTATATGACTTTTAAGGCCCTTTTCAACCCAAACCATTCTATGATTCTATGAAATAGCTAGCATTCAGTTTATACACCTAAATACTCATTTTTTAAGCAGGGGTGATAGACTTATGCAACCTACTGTATATATTCAAATTCACCCTCCAATTTCAAACTGATTTAAAATTAAATTACAAGAAGGTGGTTACTGACAACCTGTTCCTGAAGGAGGGAAAAATGTTGTGTGAAATAGGCTATTATCCCCTAAGTACAGAAATCAGATTGTCACTCCTAGAAAATGGCTTCATATCAACCTACTCCAAACCTGAACAGCCTCTGCTGTTAGGAGTGAAATGGAGACCTAATGAACAGGCCATGATAATGTCCCAGTTTCCAGTGGCACTTCTGCAACAATAGAATTTCTCCAGCCCTGCATTCCCACACATGCTGCAAAATCAACAATTTTTCAAGACTACTCTCTTCACCCAGTCCTAATCAATTCTACATCCTAAGCAAGATCTTTATTTAAACTCAGTGTTAATGTCAAAAGAATGGCCTAAAATATGAAAGAGCTGCATTTTAATTCAGATGACTTTGGGAATAGTGAAAACATATTGAAGGCATCATCCGTCTCCATGTTGGTAAAAGGCAGCAAAACCACAACATTTTTTGGTACATTTAGAAGGTAAGAGGCAAAATCATAATACACCTGAAGGAGCATTGCAAGGCTGAGCATAACACCAGCTATGCCACGAATTGAAGTTCTTAATAACATTGTTAAATGCAGTATCAAGGATTTATTTTTTCCAGTACAAATTTAAATTCAGTGAGCACTATGACTATATACTATTGTAAGTAGACTAGTAACATGCATTAATATTATAGTCTAAAAACTCAACTGGTCCAAAACCAAGGATGGTTTCATGTGTAAACTCTCATAAAGATTCCGCATGTAAGGGCATTGTCTGGAATGCTCCCCTCCTGCCAGCTGATCTTCCTTCCGGATCAGTTCTATCATACCTTTATGAATAGCTGCACTGTAATTATATTGAACAAATTCTGTGTTGTCTTAGGCTCTCAAATGCCACTGTTTGCAGAGTGTGATTCATTGCATTGCGTAGCAAATGTCTCAGTAAAAGCCAGAGGTGTTTGTTGCCTGTCAAGGAGCAAATGGAGCTTTTGACACACTGTTATAAAAAGCAGACTTACGAGTTCGTCATTACATGAATAGGACTGGAATGCAATAGAAATTGGAAATTTCAGATATTTTCCTGGTGAAGAAAGAAATGGAGAGCAAAGAGAAAGAGGAGAAGAGCCAGAGCATGCAAGTATATTTCAGAAAAGCGCATAGAATAAAGCAAGACAGAAACAATAAATTCTAGAACACCTTGAAGAATTGCTCTGGGTAACACAATGTAGAGCAGACAGCTGTACAACAGACTTATGTTTGCATTGTATATTCTCCCGGAGTCTTTATGTATATGGCAAGCTTAAGCCTGTTAATAGTTACCAAGCAACTGAAAACTAAACAGTATGAAATAATAGTAATGAAAATGCAAAAGATCTACCTGAAAGTTGGAGTAATTATAAATAGGAAGTATGGAAAAAAGCACAGATATTTTTCTTCTTTTCAAAAACATAGTTGATTTCAAACTATTGACAGATTAATTTTACTCAGAACTCTTTTAACATCTTTTTAACATGCCACGGTCCCTGCAGTAAGTTTGGAGTTATATAGGCTGTAATTCCATGGAATATTACTGATAGAAATCCTTCCTCGCCCAGACTGAACAACACTATAGGATCTAAGAAAGATGTGTTTCTGAGAAGCAGCCTTTGCAAGCTCCTAAATCAAATGCCAGATCCATTTTGAACGTAGTCTGGAAAGAAAATAAATTAATTTGGGGAAAAGTTCCCACTAGTGGTTAGCTAGAAGTTTCCCTGATTTTTTCAGAATTGTGTGCAAGGATGCAGCTCCGTGTCAGGCATCTCTAACATCCCTGGGAAGGCAACTGAAGCTGAACACACCATTTGGATTGTTGCCAGTCATCCCATGCAGACGTGTATGTAGCAGGAGACTGTGAGTGCTATGCCCAGCACCTTCAAGAAGCACGGGACCTCCAACTCATGCTTCTCTTCACTTTCCAAGTAGAAACAAGAGTGGCAACTTGAGAGCTTGCTCACACAGTAACAAACCTCTGCTTACACCCACTTCATTCTGTCCTTTGGCAGCAGGGAAACCCCTGTGTGCTGCAGTCAAGCTCCCATCAGGTCTCCTTGTATCTCGTGGTCTGAACTGGAGCCCACAGCAGGGAAGTCAGACACCACAGGGAAGCCAGGTACCACAGTGAAGAGGGGGTTTGCAGTTTACCAAGGTGGGCAATGTTCTTGCTAGCTACATAGAAAACAGCATAGCTGATCATGGTGAATGTACCCAAGGGGCAAGTGATGAACACAAGCACTTGGGCAGTTCAAACCCAGATATCTTTTCAGAATGGGCTGGGAATGTGGAATGTACCTTTGAGTTGTTCCTATTTTTTTTCCTTGCTATTTTTGGAGTGATTCATTTCTAAGATTTAAGCAGTCCAGCTTTTAAAATAATTGATAACAAAAAGAATAGAAAGAGTTGATACCATATTCTTCTACTTTCACAAACAGCAAGGCAGAGAAACAAGAACAATGAACAAGATGTATTGAATATTAGAAATCCACAGATACTTGCAGGGGTCCTAGACATTGTTTTTAATGTTAAAAAAAAAATCACAAAATATTTTCTTTTCCAAGGTTCTGATCATTCTTTCTGTCTGTGAAACAAAATGAGTACCAGGAAAGCATACAAATAGAACCCATCTTTCAAATAATTTCCAAAAGGAAAGCAGAGAAAGCAGTCATAATTGGGGAAAAAAAAAAAAAAAAAACTGAACCCTGCTATTGGTACATGCAGGAAAGAATATGCAAGGCATATTTTTGAGGGAAAGTTTGGAAGTCAATATTTTGCTCTGTTTTTTTTTTTTTTTTTCTTTCTCCTTTCAAATCCATTCCTCCAAAGTCGCTTCTTTCTTTGCTGTTTCTGTGTTGGCTGAGGCTGGGTTTTGTCACCTTCCCGCTCTGCCTGTGGTCTGTCAGTGGTTTTGAAAAGCAGCTCCAGACCTTTACTATTTTAGCCTTCTTTATCTATCTCAGTCACGACTGCCTACTTTATATTTTGCGCTTTATCTCTTCATACCTGCAAAGCTAACTTTGAGAAACTGTGAAGATTTCAGTCACGTTCTTTTCTGGCCCAAATCAGCTCAGTGACAATGAAGTCATATCACAGGAGCGCTAAACTCATGTTTAAGGTTTTCATTGTATTACTCTACTCCCTGCTAACTGACATTATCTTCAAATTTCCTTCTCTGTTCACTCTGCAGAGATATTTTCAAATCCTCCACTGATTGTCAGTAACAGCAGTATTTGCAAAAACCCTTCCTCTCTTGGATTAAAAGTCTCAATGTTCAGAAAAGCATTTCCTTTCCAGACCTGTCAGACCTTGCCTAGAATTCTTCCTAGCCTCCTTTAGTTAAAGTCATGGGATAAGACCATGAGGGGACATCTCCCATGGCCTTATTGCTGCTGTTTGCAAGGGTAATGGCATCTGCCTGATCCTACCTCTCCTGTACAGAGAGAGACAATGGGGAGGTTGATAGGGAAAACACAGACACTGGTGCTGTAATGCACCCTGAGGCACAGAGCTGTGCCCATTTGCAGACTGCTGATTGCATGGGCGTACAGTCAAAATGCTGTGTTAGTTGATTTAGGGCTGGGGGAGGGAGAGGGTGGCTGAGTCAGAGAAGGAATTATCTGACACAGAGCATCAAAAAACAAATCTCTCCTTTGTTCAGGAGTTACTGGAAGAAACAAAATAAAAGCGATTTGTCAGAGCAGTCTCTTACTTTTTCAGGTTATCTTGCAGTGGAGGCAACAAAATCAAACGTCTTCCACCAGAGTAAATTCAGCCTTTTCCACTTTGTGGCACCTGATATGCTTTCTCTATGCTGTCTCTCCATTCTACCTAATTATCTTCATTACAGTCATTTTCACAAAAATAGGCATTACAAACAACAGATAATACACAGACTTAGTCTGCAATGATTTTCAACTGATCTCCAGATGGGTATATAAGCACATAATTCCAAATTATTTATCGGGTAAGAAAGAATAATTTGAGATGAGCAACCCCGAGAGGAGCTGATTTACCAGACCGAAAGCGAGGAGCCAGGAGGGCTTTTGTTGGTCAAGAGGCTGCTTTACTTCGCTGGTCCCTGGTTCTCCTTGTGTTGGAGCACCTCACAGAGGTCCCACAAACTATTTGCTTTTTCTCAGGTCTGTGCACTAGACCTCAGCCTCATTGCCACACACCGAGTCCAGATGAGAACTTTTCCACTTTACTGAGAGGTGAAACCACCAACACCCTCAATCAGCCTTTCCCCAGGTCTCTCCCCAAAATGCTTTTGCATTCACAACCCAAGCTCCCGGGCATGCGAAAAAGCAGCTCCCAGTTGCCTCCTCAGAGCATGTCATTTTTAGCTGAGTTTAGATCAATTTGCTCCTTTGGTTGTGCTTGCATCCCCTCATCTACCACTAACAAGGACAGACTGTGTATCAGAGCCTTGTTTGCACTCTAATAGAAAATCAGAGCAGCAGAGCTGGTGGTTTCCTTGGGAGTGCTGAGCCTCTGTGGCAGGTTGTGACTGAGCCAGCAGCATGGCGGCCAAAGGGCCCTCAGCTGCATCCCTCAGGACTCACTCTGGCCTCAAAGTGCAGGCAAGGAAGAAAACGACCTGAGAGATGCCTTTCTCCTGGCAGGTGGGTCTCTTCCGGAGTCCTAACAAGCTGCAAATTATTTTTGTTTGTTTTTAGAGAGGGTGGCACAGTTGCAATGCATGTGAGTTAGAAGCAATGTCAATGAAGAAAATTCCCTTCATGAGCTGGCACTGATAGTTAAGATGTTTGTTTTATTTACATTGTGCTATAGAATACAAAAAAAAAAAAAAAAAAAAAAAAAAAGCAAATGCAAAAAAAAAAATAACATGCCAGCTTCCTGTAAAAGCTGTTAATACTTCTAACTCTATCCTGCTTCTCCTATTCCCCACTGTAATGCAAGGTGAACACATCGATGAAATGTTTAGAGAAGCCCCCAGTCTTCTGCAATTTTTAAAATGTGAAATTTGCTTTTCCTAAGAAGCCAGTGTTTGTAAAAAAGCCAGTGTATGACACATCCTGAGTCTGCTCTCAGGAGACCACGCGGGGGTACCCTGTAAGGATTGACTCCGCCTGAAAATCCTTCACTGACCTCATGGCAGTGAGAGCAGTTAGATTCAACACAGAGTACTGGATAACCCTAGAGAAGACAGCATTTGTACTTCTCAGGTAGCGATCGTGGCTCATGCAGTCATCCAGAAAATTGTATTTCATCAACTTGAAGACTTTTCTCTCATTCCTGCAAAGAGTAGGCTTCATAACCTCCTGCATGCACACCACTCAGCCCAATTCCCACCCTTACCAACCAGTTGTTAGAGGCTAGGTTTTAATTATTCATACTATTTACTTTCAAATGCAGAAATCAGAAATTTAACACAAAAATTAGCCACAACCTGAAGACACAAAGTAAAAGCACACAGCAGCTAATCACCCAGCATTTCAAGTAGAGCCTATGAGTCTGCTGTCCTAACATCCACCCAGGCAGCTGGAGCTCATCAAAGAATTCAATGCCCAGAGAAAGAAATCACCCCTAGCTAGAGTCATCATTCTATGGTTTTCCATCAGTGCACCTTGATTTTTTTTCCAATAGACTTGGCACTGCTTCCAGTAAGATTAGATGAGATGTATCACTGGATTGAGTAGGACAATTCCTGCACTCTTGCCCAGGAAATGAACATCATTAGTTGTAGTAGATTTTCAAAAGAATGGGTAGGCGTTGGGCAGAAATCATCTCTGTTCTCTACCTGAATATTCTATTAGGTACTGCCTCAGAGGTAGGCTTTGCAACGACAACAGCGAGGTATTTGTAAAGAAAATGAGCATCCAGTAATTTTGTTTTCTAGTATTTCTTTGAGCAAACAAATGCTTCAGTCTCACCTATTTGTCCGTGTTCCTCCTTGTCTAATTCCTTTGTGCAGTGATTTTGGAGTTGGAGGTGAATCATGGCCTGAATCTCTGATTGATCACCTGAGGCAAGGACTGAGTCAGCCATGGGAGCACAGGTGAAGGCAATTCAGCTGTGTGATCAGAAGGGGTGGAGCCTGGCTGCACCTCTCCTAGACCCCATTTAAGGGCTGACTGCCACCAAGCAAGGATCTCTTTCTAGAGATTGCTGCTTATGGAGTTCCTTGTGAGCCCCCCAACACCAGTGAGCACTTTCCATTTAGCTTTGATTATCTTTTCCAATGTTGTAATCTTATTAAGCATAACTTCTCTTTATACTCATTGATCATCCAATAATTTACAACATCTGATACTTATTGATTTTACAGGCAATTATATCATAGCTCAGTGCCTAAAGAAAAATAGCTTGTTCTTTAAGGAAATCACAGTGGTCCCCAGAGTTTCCTGAATTCCTTCCATGCATTAAGATGCTCTGCAGACAGAGGGGCAAGGGCTTGGTTCATAAGAGCATGAACCCCAAGCAAAGAGTACTTTGATTTGCTCTCCCAAATTCTTTTTCTGCTATCTAGAAATCATGCTGATCATCACAGTAAAGATGAGATCTTGTTTGTTGGTGTCAGCCCATGCCTATGTCGTGTTTCTGGGGCATTTATCTCCTTAGTCTCATTGCTGACACAGTTCACGTGGAAGGCATGAACTTTCACTGATGTTATATAGAATGACAGCCACTGGGACGCAAGCATGTGTGTATTTTTAGTATCCTTTCATATTATTAATCTCACTTTTATTTTACCCCTAGTTGTGGCTATCTGATCTCCTGTGGCTTCCTGGCTATCACTCCTGGCAGTAGCAGGTGACTGTAAGGCATAGGAGTGTCTCAGGAGAGTCCTGTCTGTAGTTCCATTAACGTTTTCTGGTTCATAGCAGGGTCCCTCGATACTCAGAGGCCAAATCAGAAGAAGTAACATTCAGGAGATGGCTGGCTTTTGCCTAAAAGTGAAGGAAACTGCACCTAAAGGGCCTGAGGCAAAAAGAAGGCAGCGCTTTTGTGTTTTCTGCCCCACAAAGATTTATGGTTCAGCTTCCCTGAGATTAAGTCGCTGATTCCTGGTAGAAAGTACAGCTCATGCCCACAGAGCCACAGCCTTATAGCACTTCATAAAAAGCAGTAGATAGCATCATTCCTTTTATAGCTAGGTGAATAAAGCATGGGAAGACAAAATAAATTTCCCTATGTCTGGCGCCAGAGCAGAAAGTAAATCCCAGCCTGAATAAGTCCATGACTGAGACATTGTGGCACAGCATCTCGAGGCATCACTCTGTGTGCAGTCCATGAGGACCTCCTTCCCCTTCTCAGCAGAAGTTCCCTTTGTGCAAACTGGCAGAACTGCCCAGAGCCCTGCACCTTGTTGAGGATATTCCAAGTAAAACAATGCAGCAGTGAGTATCTCAGTGAAAGCAAATGGATCTCATTCATTCCTAGCACAAGGCTGTGGCAGGCTTCCCGAAACAAGAGCCCTGTTGAATTGCATAGACACACCAGTACATCATGTGTGCACAGGAGAATAGGGACTAACAGCATTGCAGCTATGAGGCATTGCTATTCACAGCAACAATTTAGTCTAGCTGAAAAGTAAAACAGCCCAAATGTTCAGCTGGTTGGATCATTTGGCTGCTTGAATATTCCAGCAGCTCTGGAAGAGATGGATGTTGGCAGCTCAGGGCCATGAAGCAGCTCCTGGTCAAACTCATTTACATCAATGACATCTTCCTGAGCTTCAAGAAATATATGCTCATGAAAAATGCACTGATGCTTAGCACTGCACTAATAACCATGTCAGGCAATGGCAGTTCTTGCATTCATTGAGGTTCCATGTTGCAGAATAGAGAGCTGCACAGGAACAAATGGTGCCCTCACCATGCTTTCATATGCTTTCTGGACTGATTCGGCCCATCCTGTGAGCACAAGATGCAGTATGCCCATGCATTCGGAGCAGTATGCCCCACAGCAGCAAGGACAACAAGCCCCCCTACCCACCATCTCTGCTTAAGGACAGGGCTGCCCAGGCATCACTGGCTGTTATGAATGTAAATAATGGAGAGAAACCACTAATTAGTTGGAATAGATGATCTCGGAGGTCTTTTCCAACTTTGGTGATTCTGTGATCTACTGAAGTCACACAGATAGGCATCCAGCCAGGTCTTGAATATCTCCATAGAAGGAGATATGCCTTCCACCACCTCTCTGTGCAGCTTGTTCCAGTGCTCCACCACTCTTAATATAAAGAACTTCTTTCAAATTCTTGTGCAGAACTTCCTATGTTCAAATTTTAGGTCACTGCTCCTTGTCCTATCACTATGCATCACTGAGAAGAGCATGGCCTCATGACCATTGCCACCCACCTTCCTTCAGATATTTATAAACATTAATCAGATCCCTGTACAAGGATTTGTTTCACTTATGGCTGAGCTGACATTTTTATTCTATTCTTTAATGAAACATAAGCAAAGTATTGAGTTTTATTTATGAGCCAGGAGATCATAAAATCATGTATCCATAGAATCACTAAGGTTGGAAAAGACCTCTAAGATAATCTAGTCCAACTGCCAACCCACCACCACCATGCCCACCAAGCTATACTGTGCAAGAGATGCACACAACTAAGAGCTTTTGATTTACTTACAAAAAAATCTTCAGAAATATCAAGTCCTTTTGCATTTCTGATCTTGTATTAATTTTGTGCACAGCTGAAGGAGGCACTTCACTGCGTCTTTTGTCCTGCATCTCCAGCTTGTTCACACATTTTACTTTTCGAAGATCAACTCACATTTAGATAGTAGTTTGCCAGCTTTAAATCCAGCAACATTGAAACCTATGCAAATTCATCTACAAATATAAGACGTGGATCAGTAATTCTTTGCTCTGAATGTTGTTTTTCCTTTCACATATGCAAAGATCAGACCAAAACTTCAGACCCATCAGGTCTGAAAAAAATACAGATTTGCCAGGTCTTCCGTTCGGTTGAAAGATACTGCTTCAACTCTCGCTGGGATCTCAAGGAGGAGATACTGAAAAATGGAGTCCCTGCCGTGATGCAAAGCAGCTCTGGCTCTACAAAACCAAGACATTCAGAAATGTCCTTAAATAGCCAGTAAGCATGGAAACTCTGCAGTTTGCAAACTATGTTATCTCCACACTTGTTCCATAATCATAGTGTCTAGCACAGTGTTTAGCTTTCACGCTATGCTGTTTCGAGCTGTGGTTATAAATAACATAGATACTATCACCCACACACAATAAATCGGCATTTTTTATCCATCTCTGTTTGCATCATTTATTACATAGCAGGTGCCTGCTGACATTCAGTTTTTTTGAGGATTTAGCTGGGGACAGCACTATTTATCAATTTAATCTTCTGGTTATTTCTGGGGGGGAGAGATCTTTTTTTTTTTTTTACTGGTTTTATTCTAATTTCTTGTTATCAAAGCACAGCTTGCAACATAGAAATTTCATGAACATTAACCATGAGCAGAGGGTCAAGGGAGAATGACCTCAACACAACACCTTTGCAGGATGAGGAGGGAATATTTATAGCTGTGTCCCGTAGCAGTAAGACAAGCACAGCGCATATCCACAGACATCCTGCAGTAAATAAACCCTATCTTTGCTATCATGAGATGTGCCTTTGTCATTCACATCTGTGTAAGCTGCAAGGCAAGGCCGAACTTTCACAGAAAGCTTTGAGACAGCCACTGATCCTGCTTCCCTTTTTCTCCAAAAAGGGAAATGTTAAAAAGCAGTCAGAAGCTGACTTACACCTCACATTTAGGCTTTATTAAGCAGATCTGAAGCAAGCCAGGCCTTTTATTTTACATATGGAAAGACTCCCTCTGTCATGGGAAGAAAGGACCCCAAAATAGTCAATTACCTGGAAATTTAGCTGCTTGTCTAAAAGGGAGGAGGCGAAAACAAGCCCTTAACTCACATTCACTGGAACTCACACATCGCAGGTGCTGCTCATCACACCAACCCACCAGCTGAAGCACTGCTGGTCCAAGATGGTTCTTCCTGTCAACGCCATTCTGCTTTGAATAATAAAACCTACACTGGAGCAAGAACTTGAGCCTCCCACAAGGTCACAGAAGCGGACCAGTCAGTTTCCCACTATTTTTATCCCAGTTGCTGCCTCATCAGACAACTTCATAACCACTGGCTGCAACTGAGATGCCAGGCTTACAGCTGTCTACAGTTATCAGGTTTTGCCTATCCAGAGTCTTGAAAACTCCTCATCTCTGCTCCAGGTGACCTTGGTGAATATCGGAATACTCACTGTCTGAGGAACAGGATTTAAATTTTTCATTGGCATATGAATTGACCACCTCTGCAGTGCTGGTCAGCCTTCCTGGAGACTGAAAGGAGTCATCCTCCATTATTAAAGTATTCTGAAGCCCTTCTGCGATGTACAAAGGGACATTTTAAACTATGCTCTCATGAAAAGTCATAAAACTTCTTATTTCATAGAGATGCCAAAAAAATCAATGGTCTGCAAAAAGAACTGTCATTTTAGGTTGTGGCAGCTATAAGCAAACATATAGCAAATTAATAATTTTACATTTAGCCCAAACTCAGATTCATTAAGTCACTCAGGACTGAGAAACGTGAAAGCTTTTAAGCTGTATGTAGCTTATCCCTTAGCATCAATATTGGGCAGCAAGTGGGGGTTGCTCTAGAGAACATAATAAATTCTGAGGCACATATGAAAGATGATCAAAAAATTGTTTCACAAGTTTAACATTGCTCATTCTATTATTTGGGGCTTAAAATGAGCCAATCTATAGATACGTTATCAAAAATTGCTCCTTACCAGGACTTGTGCAATTGCTCTTTCCTCCTCCTTGACCCTACATTCCAATCAGAGCTTGCACTCCTACCTTTTGGTGAGCAAACAAATTACAGCAACCCAAATACTTCAGGAGAAAGTTATTTAAATTCCTTCTTTCAGCCACGAGAAGGAAATTGGAACAGATTTTACACTAACAGTCTCTGACACATTTCTATTTCTTCCAAGAGCTCTTGTTCAGGATCTGACTTCAGGGCAGATGCACTGACGCAAAAGTCCTCACTTAAAATGAACTACACTTTTCCTTTTTTTTTTTTTTTTTTTTTTTTTTTAATCACCTCTTTAATGAGGGTAAAAGTGATTGAGCTTCACCGCATCCACAGGCAACAAGTTTTCAATAGAACTCAGAATGACAGCATGGGCTATACAGAATGGTGCTTAACTTTGTTTTAAATCTTATTAAAATACAGATGAACAGGGAGATGAATGCTACACAGTCAATATTTAAAAATGTAAATTCTACTGCTCTAAAACCAGATAGAGGCTTTTCAAGGAAACTGCACAATGATGCTCAGAATTCATCACGTCTGAAGATGAAACTAACCTACAGAAAAGAACAATTATCTGATTCCATGAGGCAATTTCCATTCCAGTCCATTGGTACTGCTGACTTTCAGTAAGCGCTGATTCTCTTGTGTTTTAATTAAACAGTGCAATGGGAAGTATTGAAAATGAGAGTTTATCGTGTCATTTACATTAGTGGATTGTATCCTATGTAAATTATTTTATCTGTTAGCTCATTGCTAGCATATTGTCTTTTAAAGGGCCTCAGATTAGAAAAATGTTTGTTACAAAATAATTTTTTAATATTTAAATCATTATATACTGAAAAGCAAAGACTTGGAACAGAGCTTGAGAGTATAAGAAAAATCTTAATGAATATTAAAGCCTTTATTTAAGTTAATTCAGATCATCTTGAGAATTTTTCTGGTTTGCTATGACAGTTTGAGCAGTCCCCAAGCATCTCATCTGCAAGGAACATTGCAAGGAAAGTAGAAATGTATTCAGAACACAGGTTCTTCTGCTGAAGGCAAATTTGAAAGCCTCAGTGGTCAATGATGCTCTGACAAATCAATTTCTAGGACAAATACCCAGCCAGGGGATTTTGACATGCTCAGGATCATTCTAGGAGTCTATAGCAGAGCAAAAAATACTAAGATTATCCATCCAAAAATTCAGCCAAAAAAAATTCCATTATTCTCTGGCATTACTGCTTTGGAAACAGGAAAGAGTGGTAGGGGTACAAAAGAGAAGTGACATGAGAGTAACAACACTCCTTTTTATAACACGCGTTGTTTTGCATTGCTAAATGAGGTAAAAAAAAGTCCCACAAATAACTCGTTTTAGTGTACAGTATTTATTACCTCGACTGATCTGAAGTCAATAATTTTGATATGACTATATTAATTCTGAAATAAACATTTTTAAATACATATAAAGATGAAATACATCAACATGAGCATTTTTAATTGATCTATATTCTTAATCCACATGCAAGATATGTTGTTCAAAGATGTACATTTTCTTTCATTTTACACTGGTCCATAATAAAGCACAAGTTCTGAGGGGAAAAGCAGTGAGGAAAACGTCATATTTTCAAATAGCCCTTTTAAAAAAGAGCATCAACTATATATTAAGCCAATGTGTTTCTCTCTGATTTTGGTTTTACTTACAGTATACAGTTTTTCAAAATATACACTTCACCAATGATACACAAAGAGCGGCCCTTTACTAAGGGCAAATAACAAAAAACAGAAAAATACATAAGAAAAGGATTCTTACAGGTTAAAAAAGTAGTATTTTAGAACATTATGCCAATTCAGAGTGTCTCCAATGCTGATAAGAAAAGTCATGCACAATGGTTTTTAAGACAATGTTGTCGTTAGTCCATCTGTCATTTGTCTGCATGCTTCATGTGAACAGAAAAAGGTACAAGAGTAAACGGAAAGTAACTCTCTCCAGTTATCTTTTAGGCCTATCTATGTCATCAATAGCAGCCAGCAGCTTCTGTCTTGCCTTCTTGTTGATGTGAGACCCCAGACAAACATTCACCAGATTTGTCAGGTGCTTAGTGGAATATTCCTGGCAAATAAAAGCAGATTATGTTATGGCAAGCAGAATAAGAACAGTGGAC
Source organism: Centrocercus urophasianus (assembly GCF_019232065.1). Lineage (NCBI taxonomy): Eukaryota > Metazoa > Chordata > Aves > Galliformes > Phasianidae > Centrocercus > Centrocercus urophasianus. Next base: position 25,215,295 of record NW_024884711.1, read on the forward strand.
AAAGACTGAAAATTAAAAACTAGATATGCACACTCTGTGGGCTTTTCAAATGATAGCAGCAATCAGGAAACAAGAGAGACTCAAAGCATTAGTTAGGTCAGGTCTGGAGAGAGAGAAGTACAAAACTGTATTTTGCTGCCTGGCAGAATATAATGGAAAATGCCTACAATTTTAGTAGTATTGGATTGAGTTCACAAAGTAATAGTTACATATCTAAATCAATTCATAATGCATTTTCCATTCTTTTGGAGGTGTGGTGAGAGATACACATGCAAATGAAATAAGTTTTAAACACCACATTTTCCTAACAACTGTGACAAAACTTGATCTTTTTTTATTTTGGCATCATATTTCTGATAAGCTTTTAAATAGTTCTGTCTACAGGGCCTTCAAGCAACATTAACTTCAGTACATGACAAAGGAGGAAAGAATGACACAAAATATTACAAGAATTCTTAACACCTGTCAAAACCCACATTCACCAGTACTACCTTCACCCTTAGCATTTTCAAAGATTTAAACTAGTTTTTCCATGTAGATCACCAAACACAGCTCACAGTCTCTCTCACAGCTCCAGGTATAACAGGGAAAACTGTATTTCAGGAAAATGTTTTTCATCCCTTTCAAGCTGGGTTTAAAATAATTCCAAAATACAGATTTCCCAATGCTCCATTTTAAAAGACTTCTTATTTTGACAGTGGACCAGCTCTAACAGCATGACAATTGCTTATAGTCTTATAATTATTAGGTTATGCTGCTCTGAAAGCATGCCAAATGCTTTGAAAACACAAATGAAGTCTTATCTCAGATAGCAAAGTTGATCCTGATTCAGTTTTATTTGTCAAAGAAAGAAAAAGTAATGACTATCATGCATTCTGCCTTACAACTCTGTTTAAGTTGCCCACTTCTAAAGGCCTAATTTCAAATTGTACTTCTTGATGATGAGTTTATTCACTTTGGTATATTCTGGACAGAAAACAAGTATTCTCAGCTTTAGTAAAGGATGGAAGCTAACCAGAGGAAAGTTGGCCCAAATACATCAGATCATTTTCTTAGACCCATTCCTAGAAGCATTTGGTGTACCTATGCTCATCCCACTCATACACATTTAAAAACGTCCTGGTATCAGAAGTACAGTAATCAACCAGAACAGCCCAGCCCAAGTGGCAAACTTCTTGATACAGTAGGGTGCAGTTATGGTAAGATTCTTGATTATCTTATGAAAACTTCCTACTCAAATCACATCGTACTATCTTCATCTATAATGCACCAATAATTTCCAACCATAATACATACACTTACACAGAGTTCAAACCAAAAACGGATTATGCCTACTCCCTGGTGATTTTGCCTTGTTAATTCAATTGCATAAAAGAGCAACTTTTACAGGGATAGTGTCTGAAGAACAGGTTGACAAATGACTTCAATTAACTCTCAAAATTGTAAATGATCAACTACCTACAACAAAAGTATCTTCAGAATCAAAACCAATGTCTGAAAATAACAGATAGGTGCATTCTGAAGAAATCTTACATTCTCACAGTTAAAAAAGCAACCACACAAAAAAAAACAACACAGTAAAAAACCAGAACATTTACTGGCCTGAGCCTCTCCACCCCCCCCCTCCAGTGCAACACTGGCCTGTAATGCAGTACTATTAGTAGATTGGGCAGATGCTCCCTCCAGCACTGCATAGCTATGATCTGTCAGATCTAAAATTTATTTTCAGCACATAATTTTCCTGACAACAAAGACTATCAAATCAATATTTTTATCAGATGTACATACCAACACAGGCATTTCTTTTCCCTCACTGATGTTCTAATCTCAGTATTGATTTACACAAAAGTCTGGGTCATTGCTGAGACTATGAAACAGATTTTACAGAGTATACAGGATTCAGATGCCTGGGATCCATCTGCTTCTTTTGCCTGTATTGAACCAGAGGTGCTGCTTAAGGAGTAGAAAAAAGTTTTCTTTGGCTTCAACCCATCTCAGAATACCAGGTAGATCAGCAGTAATTCCTACATGGAATTTCTTGTGTAAGGAGTACCGGATGGCCTACCTTTGCTAAAGCCAGACACTACCATTCATAGCATGTCTTCCTGGGATGAATTCTATCATCTTAAGAGATATGGAATGGTAATTGGTAGAAAAGGTAAATAAACCTAGATTTTCCTTTTGTCAAAATTATTCCTTCTAAATCAAGGTACTTTCATATGATAATAAACATATATCTACACACATATATATGTTTATACTGCACGCCATACGATTTGATTATAACGAATACACATATGAGTATGATCATTTTTAGCACACAGAATTAATCACTAAGAGTTGTTAGCATAATTCCACCATTCTTGGGAATCCTCCTAAAAGACAGCAAAAAATTTAAAATTTAACTCTTACCCTGTGTTCCTTTATCCAGCGCTCCATGTCATTTTCTGTTAAGTAGTAGGCTTTAATGTAGGTCTCTACAAATTCTTTATCTGGAATAGGCCTAATGTCTGTTAGTTTTTCTAGTTTCATTAAGAATTGTTGAAAGTCCAGTTGCATCAAGGCACGTCCTTCATTGCTGCATTTCTTCACATTAGCATAACTGAAAAAAGAAACACAGTAGAAACTAACAATAAATATAAATAAATAAATAAAAATGAATCTTACTTCTCAAAGTTGTTTAATTTAGTCCTTCAAACCCCAAGGAGCAATATAATTGTTTACCCTGTGTCTACCTGTTGCACTTTTTCCCATCCCATTCTTCCATACTCTCCTGTAATTAAGGACCCCACGTACACAGGAAAAAATATGGAAACATTGAGTAAAAAGAGTGGAATACAGAACATACTCTATGATGCAGAAAATGACAGCACAGACAAGTAGTGAACGAAAAGACTACAACACCAACTCTAAAAAGGCTGGGAAACTGGTGGCAAGTTAGGAATAAGCTAAGCTAAGCTAAGTTGCTGGCTAAGTATTTCAGTTTGTATTTAGCCAAATCAACTAGGACTCCTCTTTGCTCCCAATGAAGTTAGAAAACTTCTGCCCCATGGCTACCCTAAAGTAACTGCTAAAGTTAACAACTTCTGTTCCTAGCAATTGTCTTACTTCCTGGAAAAGATAAATACCAGCATCTCATTGAGATGTTGACAATTACACTTTATCCTCAAAAACTCAACAGCTTACCAATGCACTACAAAAATTAGAAACTTTAATACCATGACATAAGCATTATCATTACAGACATACTTACTCAAGACCAAGACTTTCATGAGCTACTTACCCTTCCACAAGAGTTCTATTGGCCAAGCGCATGCAGTGCTCCCAAAGTATATTTGAGACTATTAGTGGAATACGGACTCTCTTAGATACCTCATTCAACCTTCTGTTAAATTCTTCAAATTCCTGATAAAACATGTAAGATCATAATTCCATTAGCATTTAAAACATCATACTCTACAAATGCCTAGCAATAAATAAATAAGGAAAAAATGAACCACATACACACAAAAATAGGAAAAAAACATTCTCATTGCCTCACTCTCTAAACTCATCTTTAACTTTTGGAAAGCCAATATGCAGACACTGAAGAAAATCCAGCGATAAGCTTTTATCCATCTAAAAACCTGCCCCATCAGCCTTCAGGGAGAACCTCAAAAATATTGCAATCGGTTTTCATTCTTCAGCCTTTTGCATCAAAAAATTCCCAGGTGCTTCAGTAAGAGCTGAAAGCACCCTCTAAAAAACAAACAAAATCAAACAGTTCAGCAGTATACTGCAACGCAAATTGAAGTCGGCTGCCAGGAACTAATGCCTCTATCACTTTTAAAAAGATATCAAATAACTCAAGTGCTTTTGTTCCAATGCTAGAATCTCATAGTTTTGTTGTTGTTTGTTTTTCCTAGCAAACAAACAAGAGAATAACCACTAAGTTGGTGATTTCAGTGACCATTTTAACTAGTTTCTGACCAAATAACTGGTATTTAACACAAATTTTCTGAAAGAGGAATTGAGCAAGAGGAAGCAGAGTACCACAGTGCTGTGCTTTAACCAGCACATAGTCACTCCAGTAAAGACAAGACACTGTACTTATTTCTGCTAGTAGCAAGAACAATGAAAATTTTGGACAGACCTCCTTATGACAACTTAGTATTTTTCAGGATGTTATAT